>NC_081214.1:10289246-10590496 GCF_902713425.1 Acipenser ruthenus | reverse complement strand
TTACTGTCAGCTCGTTGTGAAACGGGTAGTAACACGCTCTGCCTCACATTACTGTCAGCTCGTTATGAAACGGGTAGTAAGCACGCTCTGCCTCATATTACTGTCAGCTCGTTGTGAAATGGGTAGTAAGCACGCTCTGCCTCTCATTACTGTAGCTCGTTGTGAAACGGGTAGTAAGCACGCTCTGCCTCACATTACTGTCAGCTCGTTGTGAAACGGGTAGTAACTCACATTACTGTCAGCTCGTTGTGAAACGGGTAGTAAGCACGCTCTGCCTCATATTACTGTCAGCTCGTTGTGAAATGGGTAGTAAGCACGCTCTGCCTCTCATTACTGTAGCTCGTTGTGAAACGGGTAGTAAGCACGCTCTGCCTCACATTACTGTCAGCTCGTTGTGAAACGGGTAGTAACTCACATTACTGTCAGCTCGTTGTGAAACGGGTAGTAAGCACGCTCTGCCTCACATTACTGTCAGCTCTTTGTGAAACGGGTAGTAAGCATGCTCTGTCTCACATTACTGTCAGCTCGTTGTGAAACGGGTAGTAAGCACGCTCTGCCTCATATTACTGTCAGCTCGTTGTGAAATGGGTAGTAAGCACGCTCTGCCTCTCATTACTGTAGCTCGTTGTGAAACGGGTAGTAAGCACGCTCCCTCACATTACTTTAGCTCGTTGTGAAACGGGTAGTAAGCACGCTCTGCCTCACATTACTGTCAGCTCGTTGTGAAACGGGTAGTAAGCACGCTCTGCCTCACATCACTGTAGCTCGTTGTGAAACGGGTAGTAAGCACGCTCTGCCTCACATTACTTTCGTTGTGAAACGGGTAGTAAGCACGCTCTGCCTCACATTACTGTCAGCTCGTTGTGAAACGGGTAGTAAGCATGCTCTGCCTCTCATTACTGTCAGCTCGTTGTGAAACGGGTAGTAAGCACGCTCTGCCACACATTACTGTCAGCTCGTTGTGAAACGGGTAGTAAGCACGCTCTGCCTCACATCACTGTAGCTCGTTGTGAAACGGGTAGTAAGCACGCTCTACCTCACATTGGTTTAGCTCGTTGTGAAACGGGTAGTAAGCATGCTCTGCCTCACATTACTGTCAGCTCATTGTGAAACGGGTAGTAAGCACGCTCTGCCTCACAGTACTGTCAGCTCGTTGTGAAACGGGTATTAAGCACGCTCTGCCTCACATTACTGTAGCTCGTTGTGAAACGGGTAGTAAGCACGCTCTGCCTCACATTACTGTCAGCTCTTTGTGAAACGGGTAGTAAGCATGCTCTGTCTCACATTACTGTCAGCTCGTTGTGAAACGGGTAGTAACACGCTCTGCCTCACATTACTGTCAGCTCGTTATGAAACGGGTAGTAAGCACGCTCTGCCTCATATTACTGTCAGCTCGTTGTGAAATGGGTAGTAAGCACGCTCTGCCTCTCATTACTGTAGCTCGTTGTGAAACGGGTAGTAAGCACGCTCTGCCTCACATTACTGTCAGCTCGTTGTGAAACGGGTAGTAACTCACATTACTGTCAGCTCGTTGTGAAACGGGTAGTAAGCACGCTCTGCCTCATATTACTGTCAGCTCGTTGTGAAATGGGTAGTAAGCACGCTCTGCCTCTCATTACTGTAGCTCGTTGTTAAACGGGTAGTAAGCACGCTCTGCCTCACATTACTGTCAGCTCGTTGTGAAACGGGTAGTAACTCACATTACTGTCAGCTCGTTGTGAAACAGGTAGTAAGCACGCTCTGCCTCACATTACTGTCAGCTCTTTGTGAAACGGGTAGTAAGCATGCTCTGTCTCACATTACTGTCAGCTCGTTGTGAAACGGGTAGTAACACGCTCTGCCTCACATTACTGTCAGCTCGTTGTGAAACGGGTAGTAAGCACGCTCTGCCTCACAGTACTGTCAGCTCGTTGTGAAACGGGTAGTAAGCACGCTCCCTCACATTACTTTAGCTCGTTGTGAAACGGGTAGTAAGCATGCTCTGCCTCACATTACTGTCAGCTCATTGTGAAACGGGTAGTAAGCACGCTCTTCCTCACAGTACTGTCAGCTCGTTGTGAAACGGATATTAAGCACGCTCTGCCTCACATTACTGTAGCTCGTTGTGAAACGGGTAGTAAGCAAGCTCTGACTTATAGTACTGTCAGCTCGTTCTGAAACGGGTAGTTAGCATGTTCTGACTCGCATTACTGTCAGCTCGTTGTGAAACGGGTAGTAAGCACGCTCTGTCTCACATTACTGTGTACACGCTGTGATACGGGTAGTAAGCACGCTCTGCCTCACATTACTGTCAGCTCGTTGTGAAACAGATAGTAAGCACGCTCTGCCTCACATTACTGTCAGCTCGTTGTGAAACGGGTAGTAACACGCTCTGCCTCACAGTACTGTGTGCACGCTGTGATACGGGTAGTAAGCACGCTCTGCCTCACATTACTGTCAGCTCGTTGTGAATCGGGTAGTAAGCACGCTCTGCCTCACATTACTGTCAACTCGTTGTGAAACGGGTAGTAAGCACGCTCTGCCTCACATTACTGTCAGCTCTTCGTGAAACGGGTAGTAAGAACGCTCTGCCTCACATCACTGTAGCTCGTTTTGAAACGGGTAGTAAGCACGCTCTGCCTCACATTACTGTCAACTCGTTGTGAAACGGGTAGTAAGCACGCTCTGCCTCACATTACTGTCAGCTCTTCGTGAAACGGGTAGTAAGCACGCTCTGCCTCACATCACTGTAGCTCGTTTTGAAACGGATAGTAAGCACGCTCTGACTCACAGTACTGTCAGCTCGTTCTGAAACGGGTAGTAAGCACGCTCTGACTCGCACTACTGTCAGCTCGTTGTGAAACGGGTAGTAAGCACGCTCTGCCTCACATTACTGTCAGCTCGTTGTGAAACGGGTAGTAAGCACGCTCTGCCTCACAATTCTGTCAGCTCGTTGTGAAACGGGTAGTAAGCACACTCTGCCTCATATTACTGTCAGCTCGTTGTGAAATGGGTAGTAAGCACGCTCTGCCTCACATTACTGTAGCTCGTTGTGAAACGGGTAGTAAGCACGCTCTGCCTCACATTACTGTCAGCTCGATGTGAAACGGGTAGTAAGCACGCTCTGCCTCACATCACTGTAGCTCGTTGTGAAACGGGTAGTAAGCACGCTCTGCCTCACATTACTTTCGTTGTGAAACGGGTAGTAAGCACGCTCTGCCTCACATTACTGTCAGCTCGTTGTGAAACGGGTAGTAAGCATGCTCTGCCTCTCATTACTGTCAGCTCGTTGTGAAACGGGTAGTAAGCACGCTCTGCCTCACATTACTGTCAGCTCGTTGTGAAACGGGTAGTAAGCACGCTCTGCCTCACATCACTGTAGCTCGTTGTGAAACGGGTAGTAAGCACTCTCTACCTCACATTAGTTTAGCTCGTTGTGAAACGGGTAGTAAGCATGCTCTGCCTCACATTACTGTCAGCTCATTGTGAAACGGGTAGTAAGCACGCTCTGCCTCACAGTACTGTCAGCTCGTTGTGAAACGGGTATTAAGCACGCTCTGCCTCACATTACTGTAGCTCGTTGTGAAACGGGTAGTAAGCACGCTCTGCCTCACATTACTGTCAGCTCTTTGTGAAACGGGTAGTAAGCATGCTCTGTCTCACATTACTGTCAGCTCGTTGTGAAACGGGTAGTAACACGCTCTGCCTCACATTACTGTCAGCTCGTTGTGAAACGGGTAGTAAGCACGCTCTGCCTCATATTACTGTCAGCTCGTTGTGAAATGGGTAGTAAGCACGCTCTGCCTCTCATTACTGTAGCTCGTTGTGAAACGGGTAGTAAGCACGCTCTGCCTCACATTACTGTCAGCTCGTTGTGAAACGGGTAGTAACTCACATTACTGTCAGCTCGTTGTGAAACGGGTAGTAAGCACGCTCTGCCTCACATTACTGTCAGCTCTTTGTGAAACGGGTAGTAAGCATGCTCTGTCTCACATTACTGTCAGCTCGTTGTGAAACGGGTAGTAACACGCTCTGCCTCACATTACTGTCAGCTCGTTGTGAAACGGGTAGTAAGCACGCTCTGCCTCACAGTACTGTCAGCTCGTTGTGAAACGGGTAGTAAGCACGCTCCCTCACATTACTTTAGCTCGTTGTGAAACGGGTAGTAAGCATGCTCTGCCTCACATTACTGTCAGCTCATTGTGAAACGGGTAGTAAGCACGCTCTGCCTCACAGTACTGTCAGCTCGTTGTGAAACGGATATTAAGCACGCTCTGCCTCACATTACTGTAGCTCGTTGTGAAACGGGTAGTAAGCAAGCTCTGACTTATAGTACTGTCAGCTCGTTCTGAAACGGGTAGTTAGCATGTTCTGACTCGCATTACTGTCAGCTCGTTGTGAAACGGGTAGTAAGCACGCTCTGTCTCACATTACTGTGTACACGCTGTGATACGGGTAGTAAGCACGCTCTGCCTCACATTACTGTCAGCTCGTTGTGAAACAGATAGTAAGCACGCTCTGCCTCACATTACTGTCAGCTCGTTGTGAAACGGGTAGTAACACGCTCTGCCTCACAGTACTGTGTGCACGCTGTGCTACGGGTAGTAAGCACGCTCTGCCTCACATTACTGTCAGCTCGTTGTGAATCGGGTAGTAAGCACGCTCTGCCTCACATTACTGTCAACTCGTTGTGAAACGGGTAGTAAGCACGCTCTGCCTCACATTACTGTCAGCTCTTCGTGAAACGGGTAGTAAGAACGCTCTGCCTCACATCACTGTAGCTCGTTTTGAAACGGGTAGTAAGCACGCTCTGCCTCACATTACTGTCAACTCGTTGTGAAACGGGTAGTAAGCACGCTCTGCCTCACATTACTGTCAGCTCTTCGTGAAACGGGTAGTAAGCACGCTCTGCCTCACATCACTGTAGCTCGTTTTGAAACGGATAGTAAGCACGCTCTGACTCACAGTACTGTCAGCTCGTTCTGAAACGGGTGTAAGCACGCTCTGACTCGCACTACTGTCAGCTCGTTGTGAAACGGGTAGTAAGCACGCTCTGCCTCACATTACTGTCAGCTCGTTGTGAAACGGGTAGTAAGCACGCTCTGCCTCACAATTCTGTCAGCTCGTTGTGAAACGGGTAGTAAGCACACTCTGACTCGCATTACTGTCAGCTCGTTGTGAAACGGGTAGTAAGCACGCTCTGCCTCACATCACTGTAGCTCGTTTTGAAACGGGTAGTAAGCACGCTCTGCCTCACATTACTGTCAGCTCGTTGTGAAACGGGTAGTAAGCACGCTCTGCCTCATATTACTGTCAGCTCGATGTGAAACGGGTAGTAAGCACGCTCTGCCTCACATCACTGTAGCTCGTTGTGAAACGGGTAGTAAGCACGCTCTACCTCACATTACTTTAGCTCGTTGTGAAACGGGTAGTAAGCATGCTCTGCCTCACATTACTGTCAGCTCATTGTGAAACGGGTAGTAAGCACGCTCTGCCTCACAGTACTGTCAGCTCGTTGTGAAACGGGTATTAAGCACGCTCTGCCTCACATTACTGTAGCTCGTTGTGAAACGGGTAGTAAGCAAGCTCTGACTTATAGTACTGTCAGCTCGTTCTGAAACGGGTAGTTGCATCTTCTGACTCGCATTACTGTCAGCTCGTTCTGAAACGGGTAGTAAGCACGCTCTGCCTCACATTACTGTGTGCACGCTGTGATACGGGTAGTAAGCACGTTCTTCCTCACATTACTGTCAGCTCGTTGTGAAAGGGTAGTAAGCACGCTCTGCCTCACATCACTGTAGCTCGTTGTGAAACGGGTAGTAAGCACGTTGTGAAACGGGTAGTAAGCACGCTCTGCCTCACATCACTGTAGCTCGTTGTGAAACGGGTAGTAAGCACGCTCTACCTCACATTACTTTAGCTCGTTGTGAAACGGGTAGTAAGCATGCTCTGCCTCACATTACTGTCAGCTCATTGTGAAACGGGTAGTAAGCACGCTCTGCCTCACAGTACTGTCAGCTCGTTGTGAAACGGGTATTAAGCACGCTCTGCCTCACATTACTGTCAGCTCGTAGTGAAACGGGTAGTAAGCACGCTCTGCCTCACATTACTGTCAGCTCTTTGTGAAACGTTTAGTAAGCATGCTCTGTCTCACATTACTGTCAGCTCGTTGTGAAACGGGTAGTAACACGCTCTGCCTCACATTACTGTCAGCTCGTTGTGAAACGGGTAGTAAGCACGCTCTGCCTCACAGTACTGTCAGCTCGTTGTGAAACGGGTAGTAAGCACGCTCCCTCACATTACTTTAGCTCGTTGTGAAACGGGTAGTAAGCACGCTCTGCCTCACATTACTGTCAGCTCGTTGTGAAACGGGTAGTAAGCACGCTCTGCCTCACATTACTTTAGCTCGTTGTGAAACGGGTAGTAAGCATGCTCTGCCTCACATTACTGTCAGCTCATTATGAAACGGGTAGTAAGCACGCTCTGCCTCATATTACTGTCAGCTCGTTGTGAAATGGGTAGTAAGCACGCTCTGCCTCACATTACTGTAGCTCGTTGTGAAACGGGTAGTAAGCACGCTCTGCCTCACATTACTGTCAGCTCGTTGTGAAACGGGTAGTAAGCACGCTCTGCCTCACATCACTGTAGCTCGTTGTGAAACGGGTAGTAACGTTGTGAAACGGGTAGTAAGCACTCTCTGCCTCACAGTACTGTCAGCTCGTTGTGAAACGGGTAGTAAGCACGCTCTGCCTCACATTACTTTCGTTGTGAAACGGGTAGTAAGCACGCTCTGCCTCACATTACTGTCAGCTCGTTGTGAAACGGGTAGTAAGCATGCTCTGCCTCTCATTACTGTCAGCTCGTTGTGAAACAGGTAGTAAGCACGCTCTGCCTCACATTACTGTCAGCTCGTTGTGAAACGGGTAGTAAGCACGCTCTGCCTCACATTACTTTAGCTCGTTGTGAAACGGGTAGTAAGCATGCTCTGCCTCACATTACTGTCAGCTCATTATGAAACGGGTAGTAAGCACGCTCTGCCTCATATTACTGTCAGCTCGTTGTGAAATGGGTAGTAAGCACGCTCTGCCTCACATTACTGTAGCTCGTTGTGAAACGGGTAGTAAGCACGCTCTGCCTCACATTACTGTCAGCTCGATGTGAAACGGGTAGTAAGCACGCTCTGCCTCACATCACTGTAGCTCGTTGTGAAACGGGTAGTAAGCACGCTCTGCCTCACATTACTTTCGTTGTGAAACGGGTAGTAAGCACGCTCTGCCTCACATTACTGTCAGCTCGTTGTGAAACGGGTAGTAAGCATGCTCTGCCTCTCATTACTGTCAGCTCGTTGTGAAACGGGTAGTAAGCACGCTCTACCTCACATTAGTTTAGCTCGTTGTGAAACGGGTAGTAAGCATGCTCTGCCTCACATTACTGTCAGCTCATTGTGAAACGGGTAGTAAGCACGCTCTGCCTCACAGTACTGTCAGCTCGTTGTGAAACGGGTATTAAGCACGCTCTGCCTCACATTACTGTAGCTCGTTGTGAAACGGGTAGTAAGCACGCTCTGACTCGCATTACTGTCAGCTCGTTGTGAAACGGGTAGTAAGCACGCTCTGCCTCACAGTACTGTCAGCTCGTTGTGAAACGGGTAGTAAGCACGCTCTGCCTCACATTACTTTCGTTGTGAAACGGGTAGTAAGCACGCTCTGCCTCACATTACTGTCAGCTCGTTGTGAAACAGGTATTAAGCATGCTCTGCCTCTCATTACTGTCAGCTCGTTGTGAAACGGGTAGTAAGCACGCTCTGCCTCACATTACTGTCAGCTCGTTGTGAAACGGGTAGTAAGCACGCTCTGCCTCACATTACTTTAGCTCGTTGTGAAACGGGTAGTAAGCATGCTCTGCCTCACATTACTGTCAGCTCATTATGAAACGGGTAGTAAGCACGCTCTGCCTCATATTACTGTCAGCTCGTTGTGAAATGGGTAGTAAGCACGCTCTGCCTCACATTACTGTAGCTCGTTGTGAAACGGGTAGTAAGCACGCTCTGCCTCACATTACTGTCAGCTCGATGTGAAACGGGTAGTAAGCACGCTCTGCCTCACATCACTGTAGCTCGTTGTGAAACGGGTAGTAAGCACGCTCTGCCTCACATTACTTTCGTTGTGAAACGGGTAGTAAGCACGCTCTGCCTCACATTACTGTCAGCTCGTTGTGAAACGGGTAGTAAGCATGCTCTGCCTCTCATTACTGTCAGCTCGTTGTGAAACGGGTAGTAAGCACGCTCTGCCTCACATTACTGTCAGCTCGTTGTGAAACGGGTAGTAAGCACGCTCTGCCTCACATCACTGTAGCTCGTTGTGAAACGGGTAGTAAGCACGCTCTACCTCACATTAGTTTAGCTCGTTGTGAAACGGGTAGTAAGCATGCTCTGCCTCACATTACTGTCAGCTCATTGTGAAACGGGTAGTAAGCACGCTCTGCCTCACAGTACTGTCAGCTCGTTGTGAAACGGGTATTAAGCACGCTCTGCCTCACATTACTGTAGCTCGTTGTGAAACGGGTAGTAAGCACGCTCTGCCTCACATTACTGTCAGCTCTTTGTGAAACGGGTAGTAAGCATGCTCTGTCTCACATTACTGTCAGCTCGTTGTGAAACGGGTAGTAACACGCTCTGCCTCACATTACTGTCAGCTCGTTGTGAAACGGGTAGTAAGCACGCTCTGCCTCATATTACTGTCAGCTCGTTGTGAAATGGGTAGTAAGCACGCTCTGCCTCTCATTACTGTAGCTCGTTGTGAAACGGGTAGTAAGCACGCTCTGCCTCACATTACTGTCAGCTCGTTGTGAAACGGGTAGTAACTCACATTACTGTCAGCTCGTTGTGAAACGGGTAGTAAGCACGCTCTGCCTCATATTACTGTCAGCTCGTTGTGAAATGGGTAGTAAGCACGCTCTGCCTCTCATTACTGTAGCTCGTTGTGAAACGGGTAGTAAGCACGCTCTGCCTCACATTACTGTCAGCTCGTTGTGAAACGGGTAGTAACTCACATTACTGTCAGGTCGTAGTGAAACGGGTAGTAAGCACGCTCTGCCTCACATTACTGTCAGCTCTTTGTGAAACGTTTAGTAAGCATGCTCTGTCTCACATTACTGTCAGCTCGTTGTGAAACGGGTAGTAACACGCTCTGCCTCACATTACTGTCAGCTCGTTGTGAAACGGGTAGTAAGCACGCTCTGCCTCACAGTACTGTCAGCTCGTTGTGAAACGGGTAGTAAGCACGCTCCCTCACATTACTTTAGCTCGTTGTGAAACGGGTAGTAAGCACGCTCTGCCTCACATTACTGTCAGCTCGTTGTGAAACGGGTAGTAAGCACGCTCTGCCTCACATTACTTTAGCTCGTTGTGAAACGGGTAGTAAGCATGCTCTGCCTCACATTACTGTCAGCTCATTATGAAACGGGTAGTAAGCACGCTCTGCCTCATATTACTGTCAGCTCGTTGTGAAATGGGTAGTAAGCACGCTCTGCCGCACATTACTGTAGCTCGTTGTGAAACGGGTAGTAAGCACGCTCTGCCTCACATTACTGTCAGCTCGTTGTGAAACGGGTAGTAAGCACGCTCTGCCTCACATCACTGTAGCTCGTTGTGAAACGGGTAGTAAGCACGCTCTGCCTCACATTACTTTCGTTGTGAAACGGGTAGTAAGCACGCTCTGCCTCACATTACTGTCAGCTCGTTGTGAAACGGGTAGTAAGCATGCTCTGCCTCTCATTACTGTCAGCTCGTTGTGAAACGGGTAGTAAGCACGCTCTGCCTCACATTACTGTCAGCTCGTTGTGAAACGGGTAGTAAGCACGCTCTGCCTCACATTACTTTAGCTCGTTGTGAAACGGGTAGTAAGCATGCTCTGCCTCACATTACTGTCAGCTCATTATGAAACGGGTAGTAAGCACGCTCTGCCTCATATTACTGTCAGCTCGTTGTGAAATGGGTAGTAAGCACGCTCTGCCTCACATTACTGTAGCTCGTTGTGAAACGGGTAGTAAGCACGCTCTGCCTCACATTACTGTCAGCTCGTTGTGAAACGGGTAGTAAGCACGCTCTGCCTCACATCACTGTAGCTCGTTGTGAAACGGGTAGTAAGCACGCTCTGCCTCACATTACTTTCGTTGTGAAACGGGTAGTAAGCACGCTCTGCCTCACATTACTGTCAGCTCGTTGTGAAACGGGTAGTAAGCATGCTCTGCCTCTCATTACTGTCAGCTCGTTGTGAAACGGGTAGTAAGCACGCTCTGCCTCACATTACTGTCAGCTCGTTGTGAAACGGGTAGTAAGCACGCTCTGCCTCACATCACTGTAGCTCGTTGTGAAACGGGTAGTAAGCACGCTCTACCTCACATTAGTTTAGCTCGTTGTGAAACGGGTAGTAAGCATGCTCTGCCTCACATTACTGTCAGCTCATTGTGAAACGGGTAGTAAGCACGCTCTGCCTCACAGTACTGTCAGCTCGTTGTGAAACGGGTATTAAGCACGCTCTGCCTCACATTACTGTAGCTCGTTGTGAAACGGGTAGTAAGCACGCTCTGCCTCACATTACTGTCAGCTCTTTGTGAAACGGGTAGTAAGCATGCTCTGTCTCACATTACTGTCAGCTCGTTGTGAAACGGGTAGTAACACGCTCTGCCTCACATTACTGTCAGCTCGTTGTGAAACGGGTAGTAAGCACGCTCTGCCTCATATTACTGTCAGCTCGTTGTGAAATGGGTAGTAAGCACGCTCTGCCTCTCATTACTGTAGCTCGTTGTGAAACGGGTAGTAAGCACGCTCTGCCTCACATTACTGTCAGCTCGTTGTGAAACGGGTAGTAACTCACATTACTGTCAGCTCGTTGTGAAACGGGTAGTAAGCACGCTCTGCCTCATATTACTGTCAGCTCGTTGTGAAATGGGTAGTAAGCACGCTCTGCCTCTCATTACTGTAGCTCGTTGTGAAACGGGTAGTAAGCACGCTCTGCCTCACATTACTGTCAGCTCGTTGTGAAACGGGTAGTAACTCACATTACTGTCAGCTCGTTGTGAAACGGGTAGTAAGCACGCTCTGCCTCACATTACTGTCAGCTCTTTGTGAAACGGGTAGTAAGCATGCTCTGTCTCACATTACTGTCAGCTCGTTGTGAAACGGGTAGTAACACGCTCTGCCTCACATTACTGTCAGCTCGTTGTGAAACGGGTAGTAAGCACGCTCTGCCTCACAGTACTGTCAGCTCGTTGTGAAACGGGTAGTAAGCACGCTCCCTCACATTACTTTAGCTCGTTGTGAAACGGGTAGTAAGCATGCTCTGCCTCACATTACTGTCAGCTCATTGTGAAACGGGTAGTAAGCACGCTCTGCCTCACAGTACTGTCAGCTCGTTGTGAAACGGATATTAAGCACGCTCTGCCTCACATTACTGTAGCTCGTTGTGAAACGGGTAGTAAGCAAGCTCTGACTTATAGTACTGTCAGCTCGTTCTGAAACGGGTAGTTAGCATGTTCTGACTCGCATTACTGTCAGCTCGTTGTGAAACGGGTAGTAAGCACGCTCTGTCTCACATTACTGTGTACACGCTGTGATACGGGTAGTAAGCACGCTCTGCCTCACATTACTGTCAGCTCGTTGTGAAACAGATAGTAAGCACGCTCTGCCTCACATTACTGTCAGCTCGTTGTGAAACGGGTAGTAACACGCTCTGCCTCACAGTACTGTGTGCACGCTGTGATACGGGTAGTAAGCACGCTCTGCCTCACATTACTGTCAGCTCGTTGTGAATCGGGTAGTAAGCACGCTCTGCCTCACATTACTGTCAACTCGTTGTGAAACGGGTAGTAAGCACGCTCTGCCTCACATTACTGTCAGCTCTTCGTGAAACGGGTAGTAAGCACGCTCTGCCTCACATCACTGTAGCTCGTTTTGAAACGGATAGTAAGCACGCTCTGACTCGCACTACTGTCAGCTCGTTGTGAAACGGGTAGTAAGCACGCTCTGCCTCACATTACTGTCAGCTCGTTGTGAAACGGGTAGTAAGCACGCTCTGCCTCACATCACTGTAGCTCGTTGTGAAACGGGTAGTAAGCACGCTCTACCTCACATTAGTTTAGCTCGTTGTGAAACGGGTAGTAAGCATGCTCTGCCTCACATTACTGTCAGCTCGTTGTGAAACGGGTAGTAAGCACGCTCTGCCTCACAGTACTGTCAGCTCGTTGTGAAACGGGTAGTAAGCATGCTCTGTCTCACTTACTGTAGCTCATTGTGAAACGGGTAGTAAGCACGCTCTGCCTCACAGTACTGTCAGCTCGTTGTGAAACGCGTATAAGCACGCTCTGCCTCACATTACTGTAGCTCGTTGTGAAACGGGTAGTAAGCACGCTCTGACTTACAGTACTGTCAGCTCGTTCTGAAACGGGTAGTTAGCATGTCTGACTCGCATTACTGTCAGCTCGTTGTGAAACGGGTAGTAAGCACGCTCTGCCTCACATTACTGTGTGCACGCTGTGAAACGGGTAGTAAGCACGCTCTGCCTCACATTACTGTCAGCTCGTTGTGAAAGGGTAGTATGCACGCTCTGCCTCACATCACTGTAGCTCGTTGTGAAACGGGTAGTAACGTTGTGAAACGGGTAGTAAGCACGCTCTGCCTCACAGTACTGTCAGCTCGTTGTGAAACGGGTAGTAAGCACGCTCTGCCTCACATTACTTTCGTTGTGAAACGGGTAGTAAGCACGCTCTGCCTCACATTACTCTCAGCTCGTTGTGAAACGGGTAGTAAGCATGCTCTGCCTCTCATTACTGTCAGCTCGTTGTGAAACAGGTAGTAAGCACGCTCTGCCTCACATTACTGTCAGCTCGTTGTGAAACGGGTAGTAAGCACGCTCTGCCTCACATTACTTTAGCTCGTTGTGAAACGGGTATTAAGCATGCTCTGCCTCACATTACTGTCAGCTCATTATGAAACGGGTAGTAAGCACGCTCTGCCTCATATTACTGTCAGCTCGTTGTGAAATGGGTAGTAAGCACGCTCTGCCTCACATTACTGTAGCTCGTTGTGAAACGGGTAGTAAGCACGCTCTGCCTCACATTACTGTCAGCTCGATGTGAAACGGGTAGTAAGCACGCTCTGCCTCACATCACTGTAGCTCGTTGTGAAACGGGTAGTAAGCACGCTCTGCCTCACATTACTTTCGTTGTGAAACGGGTAGTAAGCACGCTCTGCCTCACATTACTGTCAGCTCGTTGTGAAACGGGTAGTAAGCATGCTCTGCCTCTCATTACTGTCAGCTCGTTGTGAAACGGGTAGTAAGCACGCTCTACCTCACATTAGTTTAGCTCGTTGTGAAACGGGTAGTAAGCATGCTCTGCCTCACATTACTGTCAGCTCATTGTGAAACGGGTAGTAAGCACGCTCTGCCTCACAGTACTGTCAGCTCGTTGTGAAACGGGTATTAAGCACGCTCTGCCTCACATTACTGTAGCTCGTTGTGAAACGGGTAGTAAGCACGCTCTGACTCGCATTACTGTCAGCTCGTTGTGAAACGGGTAGTAAGCACGCTCTGCCTCACAGTACTGTCAGCTCGTTGTGAAACGGGTAGTAAGCACGCTCTGCCTCACATTACTTTCGTTGTGAAACGGGTAGTAAGCACGCTCTGCCTCACATTACTGTCAGCTCGTTGTGAAACAGGTATTAAGCATGCTCTGCCTCTCATTACTGTCAGCTCGTTGTGAAACGGGTAGTAAGCACGCTCTGCCTCACATTACTGTCAGCTCGTTGTGAAACGGGTAGTAAGCACGCTCTGCCTCACATTACTTTAGCTCGTTGTGAAACGGGTAGTAAGCATGCTCTGCCTCACATTACTGTCAGCTCATTATGAAACGGGTAGTAAGCACGCTCTGCCTCATATTACGGTCAGCTCGTTGTGAAATGGGTAGTAAGCACGCTCTGCCTCACATTACTGTAGCTCGTTGTGAAACGGGTAGTAAGCACGCTCTGCCTCACATTACTGTCAGCTCGATGTGAAACGGGTAGTAAGCACGCTCTGCCTCACATCACTGTAGCTCGTTGTGAAACGGGTAGTAAGCACGCTCTGCCTCACATTACTTTCGTTGTGAAACGGGTAGTAAGCACGCTCTGCCTCACATTACTGTCAGCTCGTTGTGAAACGGGTAGTAAGCATGCTCTGCCTCTCATTACTGTCAGCTCGTTGTGAAACGGGTAGTAAGCACGCTCTGCCTCACATTACTGTCAGCTCGTTGTGAAACGGGTAGTAAGCACGCTCTGCCTCACATCACTGTAGCTCGTTGTGAAACGGGTAGTAAGCACGCTCTACCTCACATTAGTTTAGCTCGTTGTGAAACGGGTAGTAAGCATGCTCTGCCTCACATTACTGTCAGCTCATTGTGAAACGGGTAGTAAGCACGCTCTGCCTCACAGTACTGTCAGCTCGTTGTGAAACGGGTATTAAGCACGCTCTGCCTCACATTACTGTAGCTCGTTGTGAAACGGGTAGTAAGCACGCTCTGCCTCACATTACTGTCAGCTCTTTGTGAAACGGGTAGTAAGCATGCTCTGTCTCACATTACTGTCAGCTCGTTGTGAAACGGGTAGTAACACGCTCTGCCTCACATTACTGTCAGCTCGTTGTGAAACGGGTAGTAAGCACGCTCTGCCTCATATTACTGTCAGCTCGTTGTGAAATGGGTAGTAAGCACGCTCTGCCTCTCATTACTGTAGCTCGTTGTGAAACGGGTAGTAAGCACGCTCTGCCTCACATTACTGTCAGCTCGTTGTGAAACGGGTAGTAACTCACATTACTGTCAGCTCGTTGTGAAACGGGTAGTAAGCACGCTCTGCCTCATATTACTGTCAGCTCGTTGTGAAATGGGTAGTAAGCACGCTCTGCCTCTCATTACTGTAGCTCGTTGTGAAACGGGTAGTAAGCACGCTCTACCTCACATTACTGTCAGCTCGTTGTGAAACGGGTAGTAACTCACATTACTGTCAGCTCGTTGTGAAACGGGTAGTAAGCACGCTCTGCCTCACATTACTGTCAGCTCTTTGTGAAACGGGTAGTAAGCATGCTCTGTCTCACATTACTGTCAGCTCGTTGTGAAACGGGTAGTAACACGCTCTGCCTCACATTACTGTCAGCTCGTTGTGAAACGGGTAGTAAGCACGCTCTGCCTCACAGTACTGTCAGCTCGTTGTGAAACGGGTAGTAAGCACGCTCCCTCACATTACTTTAGCTCGTTGTGAAACGGGTAGTAAGCATGCTCTGCCTCACATTACTGTCAGCTCATTGTGAAACGGGTAGTAAGCACGCTCTGCCTCACAGTACTGTCAGCTCGTTGTGAAACGGATATTAAGCACGCTCTGCCTCACATTACTGTAGCTCGTTGTGAAACGGGTAGTAAGCAAGCTCTGACTTATAGTACTGTCAGCTCGTTCTGAAACGGGTAGTTAGCATGTTCTGACTCGCATTACTGTCAGCTCGTTGTGAAACGGGTAGTAAGCACGCTCTGTCTCACATTACTGTGTACACGCTGTGATACGGGTAGTAAGCACGCTCTGCCTCACATTACTGTCAGCTCGTTGTGAAACAGATAGTAAGCACGCTCTGCCTCACATTACTGTCAGCTCGTTGTGAAACGGGTAGTAACACGCTCTGCCTCACAGTACTGTGTGCACGCTGTGCTACGGGTAGTAAGCACGCTCTGCCTCACATTACTGTCAGCTCGTTGTGAATCGGGTAGTAAGCACGCTCTGCCTCACATTACTGTCAACTCGTTGTGAAACGGGTAGTAAGCACGCTCTGCCTCACATTACTGTCAGCTCTTCGTGAAACGGGTAGTAAGAACGCTCTGCCTCACATCACTGTAGCTCGTTTTGAAACGGGTAGTAAGCACGCTCTGCCTCACATTACTGTCAACTCGTTGTGAAACGGGTAGTAAGCACGCTCTGCCTCACATTACTGTCAGCTCTTCGTGAAACGGGTAGTAAGCACGCTCTGCCTCACATCACTGTAGCTCGTTTTGAAACGGATAGTAAGCACGCTCTGACTCACAGTACTGTCAGCTCGTTCTGAAACGGGTGTAAGCACGCTCTGACTCGCACTACTGTCAGCTCGTTGTGAAACGGGTAGTAAGCACGCTCTGCCTCACATTACTGTCAGCTCGTTGTGAAACGGGTAGTAAGCACGCTCTGCCTCACAATTCTGTCAGCTCGTTGTGAAACGGGTAGTAAGCACACTCTGACTCGCATTACTGTCAGCTCGTTGTGAAACGGGTAGTAAGCACGCTCTGCCTCACATCACTGTAGCTCGTTTTGAAACGGGTAGTAAGCACGCTCTGCCTCACATTACTGTCAGCTCGTTGTGAAACGGGTAGTAAGCACGCTCTGCCTCATATTACTGTCAGCTCGATGTGAAACGGGTAGTAAGCACGCTCTGCCTCACATCACTGTAGCTCGTTGTGAAACGGGTAGTAAGCACGCTCTACCTCACATTACTTTAGCTCGTTGTGAAACGGGTAGTAAGCATGCTCTGCCTCACATTACTGTCAGCTCATTGTGAAACGGGTAGTAAGCACGCTCTGCCTCACAGTACTGTCAGCTCGTTGTGAAACGGGTATTAAGCACGCTCTGCCTCACATTACTGTAGCTCGTTGTGAAACGGGTAGTAAGCAAGCTCTGACTTATAGTACTGTCAGCTCGTTCTGAAACGGGTAGTTGCATCTTCTGACTCGCATTACTGTCAGCTCGTTCTGAAACGGGTAGTAAGCACGCTCTGCCTCACATTACTGTGTGCACGCTGTGATACGGGTAGTAAGCACGTTCTTCCTCACATTACTGTCAGCTCGTTGTGAAAGGGTAGTAAGCACGCTCTGCCTCACATCACTGTAGCTCGTTGTGAAACGGGTAGTAAGCACGTTGTGAAACGGGTAGTAAGCACGCTCTGCCTCACATCACTGTAGCTCGTTGTGAAACGGGTAGTAAGCACGCTCTACCTCACATTACTTTAGCTCGTTGTGAAACGGGTAGTAAGCATGCTTACATGCTTAAGCATGCGGGTAGTAAGCACGCTCTGCCTCACAGTACTGTCAGCTCGTTGTGAAACGGGTAGTAAGCACGCTCTGCCTCACATTACTGTCAGCTCGTTGTGAAACGGGTAGTAAGCACGCTCTGCCTCACATCACTGTAGCTCGTTGTGAAACGGGTAGTAAGCACGCTCTACCTCACATTAGTTTAGCTCGTTGTGAAACGGGTAGTAAGCATGCTCTGCCTCACATTACTGTCAGCTCATTGTGAAACGGGTAGTAAGCACGCTCTGCCTCACAGTACTGTCAGCTCGTTGTGAAACGGGTATTAAGCACGCTCTGCCTCACATTACTGTAGCTCGTTGTGAAACGGGTAGTAAGCACGCTCTGCCTCACATTACTGTCAGCTCTTTGTGAAACGGGTAGTAAGCATGCTCTGTCTCACATTACTGTCAGCTCGTTGTGAAACGGGTAGTAACACGCTCTGCCTCACATTACTGTCAGCTCGTTGTGAAACGGGTAGTAAGCACGCTCTGCCTCATATTACTGTCAGCTCGTTGTGAAATGGGTAGTAAGCACGCTCTGCCTCTCATTACTGTAGCTCGTTGTGAAACGGGTAGTAAGCACGCTCTGCCTCACATTACTGTCAGCTCGTTGTGAAACGGGTAGTAACTCACATTACTGTCAGCTCGTTGTGAAACGGGTAGTAAGCACGCTCTGCCTCATATTACTGTCAGCTCGTTGTGAAATGGGTAGTAAGCACGCTCTGCCTCTCATTACTGTAGCTCGTTGTGAAACGGGTAGTAAGCACGCTCTGCCTCACATTACTGTCAGCTCGTTGTGAAACGGGTAGTAACTCACATTACTGTCAGCTCGTAGTGAAACGGGTAGTAAGCACGCTCTGCCTCACATTACTGTCAGCTCTTTGTGAAACGTTTAGTAAGCATGCTCTGTCTCACATTACTGTCAGCTCGTTGTGAAACGGGTAGTAACACGCTCTGCCTCACATTACTGTCAGCTCGTTGTGAAACGGGTAGTAAGCACGCTCTGCCTCACAGTACTGTCAGCTCGTTGTGAAACGGGTAGTAAGCACGCTCCCTCACATTACTTTAGCTCGTTGTGAAACGGGTAGTAAGCACGCTCTGCCTCACATTACTGTCAGCTCGTTGTGAAACGGGTAGTAAGCACGCTCTGCCTCACATTACTTTAGCTCGTTGTGAAACGGGTAGTAAGCATGCTCTGCCTCACATTACTGTCAGCTCATTATGAAACGGGTAGTAAGCACGCTCTGCCTCATATTACTGTCAGCTCGTTGTGAAATGGGTAGTAAGCACGCTCTGCCTCACATTACTGTAGCTCGTTGTGAAACGGGTAGTAAGCACGCTCTGCCTCACATTACTGTCAGCTCGTTGTGAAACGGGTAGTAAGCACGCTCTGCCTCACATCACTGTAGCTCGTTGTGAAACGGGTAGTAAGCACGCTCTGCCTCACATTACTTTCGTTGTGAAACGGGTAGTAAGCACGCTCTGCCTCACATTACTGTCAGCTCGTTGTGAAACGGGTAGTAAGCATGCTCTGCCTCTCATTACTGTCAGCTCGTTGTGAAACGGGTAGTAAGCACGCTCTGCCTCACATTACTGTCAGCTCGTTGTGAAACGGGTAGTAAGCACGCTCTGCCTCACATTACTTTAGCTCGTTGTGAAACGGGTAGTAAGCATGCTCTGCCTCACATTACTGTCAGCTCATTATGAAACGGGTAGTAAGCACGCTCTGCCTCATATTACTGTCAGCTCGTTGTGAAATGGGTAGTAAGCACGCTCTGCCTCACATTACTGTAGCTCGTTGTGAAACGGGTAGTAAGCACGCTCTGCCTCACATTACTGTCAGCTCGTTGTGAAACGGGTAGTAAGCATGCTCTGCCTCTCATTACTGTCAGCTCGTTGTGAAACGGGTAGTAAGCACGCTCTGCCTCACATTACTGTCAGCTCGTTGTGAAACGGGTAGTAAGCACGCTCTGCCTCACATCACTGTAGCTCGTTGTGAAACGGGTAGTAAGCACGCTCTACCTCACATTAGTTTAGCTCGTTGTGAAACGGGTAGTAAGCATGCTCTGCCTCACATTACTGTCAGCTCATTGTGAAACGGGTAGTAAGCACGCTCTGCCTCACAGTACTGTCAGCTCGTTGTGAAACGGGTATTAAGCACGCTCTGCCTCACATTACTGTAGCTCGTTGTGAAACGGGTAGTAAGCACGCTCTGCCTCACATTACTGTCAGCTCTTTGTGAAACGGGTAGTAAGCATGCTCTGTCTCACATTACTGTCAGCTCGTTGTGAAACGGGTAGTAACACGCTCTGCCTCACATTACTGTCAGCTCGTTGTGAAACGGGTAGTAAGCACGCTCTGCCTCATATTACTGTCAGCTCGTTGTGAAATGGGTAGTAAGCACGCTCTGCCTCTCATTACTGTAGCTCGTTGTGAAACGGGTAGTAAGCACGCTCTGCCTCACATTACTGTCAGCTCGTTGTGAAACGGGTAGTAACTCACATTACTGTCAGCTCGTTGTGAAACGGGTAGTAAGCACGCTCTGCCTCATATTACTGTCAGCTCGTTGTGAAATGGGTAGTAAGCACGCTCTGCCTCTCATTACTGTAGCTCGTTGTGAAACGGGTAGTAAGCACGCTCTGCCTCACATTACTGTCAGCTCGTTGTGAAACGGGTAGTAACTCACATTACTGTCAGCTCGTTGTGAAACGGGTAGTAAGCACGCTCTGCCTCACATTACTGTCAGCTCTTTGTGAAACGGGTAGTAAGCATGCTCTGTCTCACATTACTGTCAGCTCGTTGTGAAACGGGTAGTAACACGCTCTGCCTCACATTACTGTCAGCTCGTTGTGAAACGGGTAGTAAGCACGCTCTGCCTCACAGTACTGTCAGCTCGTTGTGAAACGGGTAGTAAGCACGCTCCCTCACATTACTTTAGCTCGTTGTGAAACGGGTAGTAAGCATGCTCTGCCTCACATTACTGTCAGCTCATTGTGAAACGGGTAGTAAGCACGCTCTGCCTCACAGTACTGTCAGCTCGTTGTGAAACGGGTAGTAAGCACGCTCCCTCACATTACTTTAGCTCGTTGTGAAACGGGTAGTAAGCATGCTCTGCCTCACATTACTGTCAGCTCATTGTGAAACGGGTAGTAAGCACGCTCTGCCTCACAGTACTGTCAGCTCGTTGTGAAACGGATATTAAGCACGCTCTGCCTCACATTACTGTAGCTCGTTGTGAAACGGGTAGTAAGCAAGCTCTGACTTATAGTACTGTCAGCTCGTTCTGAAACGGGTAGTTAGCATGTTCTGACTCGCATTACTGTCAGCTCGTTGTGAAACGGGTAGTAAGCACGCTCTGTCTCACATTACTGTGTACACGCTGTGATACGGGTAGTAAGCACGCTCTGCCTCACATTACTGTCAGCTCATTGTGAAACAGATAGTAAGCACGCTCTGCCTCACATTACTGTCAGCTCGTTGTGAAACGGGTAGTAACACGCTCTGCCTCACAGTACTGTGTGCACGCTGTGATACGGGTAGTAAGCACGCTCTGCCTCACATTACTGTCAGCTCGTTGTGAATCGGGTAGTAAGCACGCTCTGCCTCACATTACTGTCAACTCGTTGTGAAACGGGTAGTAAGCACGCTCTGCCTCACATTACTGTCAGCTCTTCGTGAAACGGGTAGTAAGCACGCTCTGCCTCACATCACTGTAGCTCGTTTTGAAACGGATAGTAAGCACGCTCTGACTCGCACTACTGTCAGCTCGTTGTGAAACGGGTAGTAAGCACGCTCTGCCTCACATTACTGTCAGCTCGTTGTGAAACGGGTAGTAAGCACGCTCTGCCTCACATCACTGTAGCTCGTTGTGAAACGGGTAGTAAGCACGCTCTACCTCACATTAGTTTAGCTCGTTGTGAAACGGGTAGTAAGCATGCTCTGCCTCACATTACTGTCAGCTCGTTGTGAAACGGGTAGTAAGCACGCTCTGCCTCACAGTACTGTCAGCTCGTTGTGAAACGGGTAGTAAGCATGCTCTGTCTCACTTACTGTAGCTCATTGTGAAACGGGTAGTAAGCACGCTCTGCCTCACAGTACTGTCAGCTCGTTGTGAAACGGGTATAAGCACGCTCTGCCTCACATTACTGTAGCTCGTTGTGAAACGGGTAGTAAGCACGCTCTGACTTACAGTACTGTCAGCTCGTTCTGAAACGGGTAGTTAGCATGTCTGACTCGCATTACTGTCAGCTCGTTGTGAAACGGGTAGTAAGCACGCTCTGCCTCACATTACTGTGTGCACGCTGTGAAACGGGTAGTAAGCACGCTCTGCCTCACATTACTGTCAGCTCGTTGTGAAAGGGTAGTATGCACGCTCTGCCTCACATCACTGTAGCTCGTTGTGAAACGGGTAGTAACGTTGTGAAACGGGTAGTAAGCACGCTCTGCCTCACAGTACTGTCAGCTCGTTGTGAAACGGGTAGTAAGCACGCTCTGCCTCACATTACTTTCGTTGTGAAACGGGTAGTAAGCACGCTCTGCCTCACATTACTCTCAGCTCGTTGTGAAACGGGTAGTAAGCATGCTCTGCCTCTCATTACTGTCAGCTCGTTGTGAAACAGGTAGTAAGCACGCTCTGCCTCACATTACTGTCAGCTCGTTGTGAAACGGGTAGTAAGCACGCTCTGCCTCACATTACTTTAGCTCGTTGTGAAACGGGTATTAAGCATGCTCTGCCTCACATTACTGTCAGCTCATTATGAAACGGGTAGTAAGCACGCTCTGCCTCATATTACTGTCAGCTCGTTGTGAAATGGGTAGTAAGCACGCTCTGCCTCACATTACTGTAGCTCGTTGTGAAACGGGTAGTAAGCACGCTCTGCCTCACATTACTGTCAGCTCGATGTGAAACGGGTAGTAAGCACGCTCTGCCTCACATCACTGTAGCTCGTTGTGAAACGGGTAGTAAGCACGCTCTGCCTCACATTACTTTCGTTGTGAAACGGGTAGTAAGCACGCTCTGCCTCACATTACTGTCAGCTCGTTGTGAAACGGGTAGTAAGCATGCTCTGCCTCTCATTACTGTCAGCTCGTTGTGAAACGGGTAGTAAGCACGCTCTACCTCACATTAGTTTAGCTCGTTGTGAAACGGGTAGTAAGCATGCTCTGCCTCACATTACTGTCAGCTCATTGTGAAACGGGTAGTAAGCACGCTCTGCCTCACAGTACTGTCAGCTCGTTGTGAAACGGGTATTAAGCACGCTCTGCCTCACATTACTGTAGCTCGTTGTGAAACGGGTAGTAAGCACGCTCTGACTCGCATTACTGTCAGCTCGTTGTGAAACGGGTAGTAAGCACGCTCTGCCTCACAGTACTGTCAGCTCGTTGTGAAACGGGTAGTAAGCACGCTCTGCCTCACATTACTTTCGTTGTGAAACGGGTAGTAAGCACGCTCTGCCTCACATTACTGTCAGCTCGTTGTGAAACAGGTATTAAGCATGCTCTGCCTCTCATTACTGTCAGCTCGTTGTGAAACGGGTAGTAAGCACGCTCTGCCTCACATTACTGTCAGCTCGTTGTGAAACGGGTAGTAAGCACGCTCTGCCTCACATTACTTTAGCTCGTTGTGAAACGGGTAGTAAGCATGCTCTGCCTCACATTACTGTCAGCTCATTATGAAACGGGTAGTAAGCACGCTCTGCCTCATATTACGGTCAGCTCGTTGTGAAATGGGTAGTAAGCACGCTCTGCCTCACATTACTGTAGCTCGTTGTGAAACGGGTAGTAAGCACGCTCTGCCTCACATTACTGTCAGCTCGATGTGAAACGGGTAGTAAGCACGCTCTGCCTCACATCACTGTAGCTCGTTGTGAAACGGGTAGTAAGCACGCTCTGCCTCACATTACTTTCGTTGTGAAACGGGTAGTAAGCACGCTCTGCCTCACATTACTGTCAGCTCGTTGTGAAACGGGTAGTAAGCATGCTCTGCCTCTCATTACTGTCAGCTCGTTGTGAAACGGGTAGTAAGCACGCTCTGCCTCACATTACTGTTAGCTCGTTGTGAAACGGGTAGTAAGCACGCTCTGCCTCACATCACTGTAGCTCGTTGTGAAACGGGTAGTAAGCACGCTCTACCTCACATTAGTTTAGCTCGTTGTGAAACGGGTAGTAAGCATGCTCTGCCTCACATTACTGTCAGCTCATTGTGAAACGGGTAGTAAGCACGCTCTGCCTCACAGTACTGTCAGCTCGTTGTGAAACGGGTATTAAGCACGCTCTGCCTCACATTACTGTAGCTCGTTGTGAAACGGGTAGTAAGCACGCTCTGCCTCACATTACTGTCAGCTCTTTGTGAAACGGGTAGTAAGCATGCTCTGTCTCACATTACTGTCAGCTCGTTGTGAAACGGGTAGTAACACGCTCTGCCTCACATTACTGTCAGCTCGTTGTGAAACGGGTAGTAAGCACGCTCTGCCTCATATTACTGTCAGCTCGTTGTGAAATGGGTAGTAAGCACGCTCTGCCTCTCATTACTGTAGCTCGTTGTGAAACGGGTAGTAAGCACGCTCTGCCTCACATTACTGTCAGCTCGTTGTGAAACGGGTAGTAACTCACATTACTGTCAGCTCGTTGTGAAACGGGTAGTAAGCACGCTCTGCCTCATATTACTGTCAGCTCGTTGTGAAATGGGTAGTAAGCACGCTCTGCCTCTCATTACTGTAGCTCGTTGTGAAACGGGTAGTAAGCACGCTCTGCCTCACATTACTGTCAGCTCGTTGTGAAACGGGTAGTAACTCACATTACTGTCAGCTCGTAGTGAAACGGGTAGTAAGCACGCTCTGCCTCACATTACTGTCAGCTCTTTGTGAAACGTTTAGTAAGCATGCTCTGTCTCACATTACTGTCAGCTCGTTGTGAAACGGGTAGTAACACGCTCTGCCTCACATTACTGTCAGCTCGTTGTGAAACGGGTAGTAAGCACGCTCTGCCTCACAGTACTGTCAGCTCGTTGTGAAACGGGTAGTAAGCACGCTCCCTCACATTACTTTAGCTCGTTGTGAAACGGGTAGTAAGCACGCTCTGCCTCACATTACTGTCAGCTCGTTGTGAAACGGGTAGTAAGCACGCTCTGCCTCACATTACTTTAGCTCGTTGTGAAACGGGTAGTAAGCATGCTCTGCCTCACATTACTGTCAGCTCATTATGAAACGGGTAGTAAGCACGCTCTGCCTCATATTACTGTCAGCTCGTTGTGAAATGGGTAGTAAGCACGCTCTGCCTCACATTACTGTAGCTCGTTGTGAAACGGGTAGTAAGCACGCTCTGCCTCACATTACTGTCAGCTCGTTGTGAAACGGGTAGTAAGCACGCTCTGCCTCACATCACTGTAGCTCGTTGTGAAACGGGTAGTAAGCACGCTCTGCCTCACATTACTTTCGTTGTGAAACGGGTAGTAAGCACGCTCTGCCTCACATTACTGTCAGCTCGTTGTGAAACGGGTAGTAAGCATGCTCTGCCTCTCATTACTGTCAGCTCGTTGTGAAACGGGTAGTAAGCACGCTCTGCCTCACATTACTGTCAGCTCGTTGTGAAACGGGTAGTAAGCACGCTCTGCCTCACATCACTGTAGCTCGTTGTGAAACGGGTAGTAAGCACGCTCTACCTCACTTTAGTTTAGCTCGTTGTGAAACGGGTAGTAAGCATGCTCTGCCTCACATTACTGTCAGCTCATTGTGAAACGGGTAGTAAGCACGCTCTGCCTCACAGTACTGTCAGCTCGTTGTGAAACGGGTATTAAGCACGCTCTGCCTCACATTACTGTAGCTCGTTGTGAAACGGGTAGTAAGCACGCTCTGCCTCACATTACTGTCAGCTCTTTGTGAAACGGGTAGTAAGCATGCTCTGTCTCACATTACTGTCAGCTCGTTGTGAAACGGGTAGTAACACGCTCTGCCTCACATTACTGTCAGCTCGTTGTGAAACGGGTAGTAAGCACGCTCTGCCTCATATTACTGTCAGCTCGTTGTGAAATGGGTAGTAAGCACGCTCTGCCTCTCATTACTGTAGCTCGTTGTGAAACGGGTAGTAAGCACGCTCTGCCTCACATTACTGTCAGCTCGTTGTGAAACGGGTAGTAACTCACATTACTGTCAGCTCGTTGTGAAACGGGTAGTAAGCACGCTCTGCCTCATATTACAGTCAGCTCGTTGTGAAATGGGTAGTAAGCACGCTCTGCCTCTCATTACTGTAGCTCGTTGTGAAACGGGTAGTAAGCACGCTCTGCCTCACATTACTGTCAGCTCGTTGTGAAACGGGTAGTAACTCACATTACTGTCAGCTCGTTGTGAAACGGGTAGTAAGCACGCTCTGCCTCACATTACTGTCAGCTCTTTGTGAAACGGGTAGTAAGCATGCTCTGTCTCACATTACTGTCAGCTCGTTGTGAAACGGGTAGTAAGCACGCTCTGCCTCATATTACTGTCAGCTCGTTGTGAAATGGGTAGTAAGCACGCTCTGCCTCTCATTACTGTAGCTCGTTGTGAAACGGGTAGTAAGCACGCTCCCTCACATTACTTTAGCTCGTTGTGAAACGGGTAGTAAGCACGCTCTGCCTCACATTACTGTCAGCTCGTTGTGAAACGGGTAGTAAGCACGCTCTGCCTCACATCACTGTAGCTCGTTGTGAAACGGGTAGTAAGCACGCTCTGCCTCACATTACTTTCGTTGTGAAACGGGTAGTAAGCACGCTCTGCCTCACATTACTGTCAGCTCGTTGTGAAACGGGTAGTAAGCATGCTCTGCCTCTCATTACTGTCAGCTCGTTGTGAAACGGGTAGTAAGCACGCTCTGCCTCACATTACTGTCAGCTCGTTGTGAAACGGGTAGTAAGCACGCTCTGCCTCACATCACTGTAGCTCGTTGTGAAACGGGTAGTAAGCACGCTCTACCTCACATTAGTTTAGCTCGTTGTGAAACGGGTAGTAAGCATGCTCTGCCTCACATTACTGTCAGCTCATTGTGAAACGGGTAGTAAGCACGCTCTGCCTCACAGTACTGTCAGCTCGTTGTGAAACGGGTATTAAGCACGCTCTGCCTCACATTACTGTAGCTCGTTGTGAAACGGGTAGTAAGCACGCTCTGCCTCACATTACTGTCAGCTCTTTGTGAAACGGGTAGTAAGCATGCTCTGTCTCACATTACTGTCAGCTCGTTGTGAAACGGGTAGTAACACGCTCTGCCTCACATTACTGTCAGCTCGTTGTGAAACGGGTAGTAAGCACGCTCTGCCTCATATTACTGTCAGCTCGTTGTGAAATGGGTAGTAAGCACGCTCTGCCTCTCATTACTGTAGCTCGTTGTGAAACGGGTAGTAAGCACGCTCTGCCTCACATTACTGTCAGCTCGTTGTGAAACGGGTAGTAACTCACATACTGTCAGCTCGTTGTGAAACAGGTAGTAAGCACGCTCTGCCTCATATTACTGTCAGCTCGTTGTGAAATGGGTAGTAAGCACGCTCTGCCTCTCATTACTGTAGCTCGTTGTGAAACGGGTAGTAAGCACGCTCTGCCTCACATTACTGTCAGCTCGTTGTGAAACGGGTAGTAACTCACATTACTGTCAGCTCGTTGTGAAACGGGTAGTAAGCACGCTCTGCCTCACATTACTGTCAGCTCTTTGTGAAACGGGTAGTAAGCATGCTCTGTCTCACATTACTGTCAGCTCGTTGTGAAACGGGTAGTAACACGCTCTGCCTCACATTACTGTCAGCTCGTTGTGAAACGGGTAGTAAGCACGCTCTGCCTCACAGTACTGTCAGCTCGTTGTGAAACGGGTAGTAAGCACGCTCCCTCACATTACTTTAGCTCGTTGTGAAACGGGTAGTAAGCATGCTCTGCCTCACATTACTGTCAGCTCATTGTGAAACGGGTAGTAAGCACGCTCTGCCTCACAGTACTGTCAGCTCGTTGTGAAACGGATATTAAGCACGCTCTGCCTCACATTACTGTAGCTCGTTGTGAAACGGGTAGTAAGCAAGCTCTGACTTATAGTACTGTCAGCTCGTTCTGAAACGGGTAGTTAGCATGTTCTGACTCGCATTACTGTCAGCTCGTTGTGAAACGGGTAGTAAGCACGCTCTGTCTCACATTACTGTGTACACGCTGTGATACGGGTAGTAAGCACGCTCTGCCTCACATTACTGTCAGCTCGTTGTGAAACAGATAGTAAGCACGCTCTGCCTCACATTACTGTCAGCTCGTTGTGAAACGGGTAGTAACACGCTCTGCCTCACAGTACTGTGTGCACGCTGTGATACGGGTAGTAAGCACGCTCTGCCTCACATTACTGTCAGCTCGTTGTGAATCGGGTAGTAAGCACGCTCTGCCTCACATTACTGTCAACTCGTTGTGAAACGGGTAGTAAGCACGCTCTGCCTCACATTACTGTCAGCTCTTCGTGAAACGGGTAGTAAGAACGCTCTGCCTCACATCACTGTAGCTCGTTTTGAAACGGGTAGTAAGCACGCTCTGCCTCACATTACTGTCAACTCGTTGTGAAACGGGTAGTAAGCACGCTCTGCCTCACATTACTGTCAGCTCTTCGTGAAACGGGTAGTAAGCACGCTCTGCCTCACATCACTGTAGCTCGTTTTGAAACGGATAGTAAGCACGCTCTGACTCACAGTACTGTCAGCTCGTTCTGAAACGGGTAGTAAGCACGCTCTGACTCGCACTACTGTCAGCTCGTTGTGAAACGGGTAGTAAGCACGCTCTGCCTCACATTACTGTCAGCTCGTTGTGAAACGGGTAGTAAGCACGCTCTGCCTCACAATTCTGTCAGCTCGTTGTGAAACGGGTAGTAAGCACACTCTGCCTCATATTACTGTCAGCTCGTTGTGAAATGGGTAGTAAGCACGCTCTGCCTCACATTACTGTAGCTCGTTGTGAAACGGGTAGTAAGCACGCTCTGCCTCACATTACTGTCAGCTCGATGTGAAACGGGTAGTAAGCACGCTCTGCCTCACATCACTGTAGCTCGTTGTGAAACGGGTAGTAAGCACGCTCTGCCTCACATTACTTTCGTTGTGAAACGGGTAGTAAGCACGCTCTGCCTCACATTACTGTCAGCTCGTTGTGAAACGGGTAGTAAGCATGCTCTGCCTCTCATTACTGTCAGCTCGTTGTGAAACGGGTAGTAAGCACGCTCTGCCTCACATTACTGTCAGCTCGTTGTGAAACGGGTAGTAAGCACGCTCTGCCTCACATCACTGTAGCTCGTTGTGAAACGGGTAGTAAGCACGCTCTACCTCACATTAGTTTAGCTCGTTGTGAAACGGGTAGTAAGCATGCTCTGCCTCACATTACTGTCAGCTCATTGTGAAACGGGTAGTAAGCACGCTCTGCCTCACAGTACTGTCAGCTCGTTGTGAAACGGGTATTAAGCACGCTCTGCCTCACATTACTGTAGCTCGTTGTGAAACGGGTAGTAAGCACGCTCTGCCTCACATTACTGTCAGCTCTTTGTGAAACGGGTAGTAAGCATGCTCTGTCTCACATTACTGTCAGCTCGTTGTGAAACGGGTAGTAACACGCTCTGCCTCACATTACTGTCAGCTCGTTGTGAAACGGGTAGTAAGCACGCTCTGCCTCATATTACTGTCAGCTCGTTGTGAAATGGGTAGTAAGCACGCTCTGCCTCTCATTACTGTAGCTCGTTGTGAAACGGGTAGTAAGCACGCTCTGCCTCACATTACTGTCAGCTCGTTGTGAAACGGGTAGTAACTCACATTACTGTCAGCTCGTTGTGAAACGGGTAGTAAGCACGCTCTGCCTCACATTACTGTCAGCTCTTTGTGAAACGGGTAGTAAGCATGCTCTGTCTCACATTACTGTCAGCTCGTTGTGAAACGGGTAGTAACACGCTCTGCCTCACATTACTGTCAGCTCGTTGTGAAACGGGTAGTAAGCACGCTCTGCCTCACAGTACTGTCAGCTCGTTGTGAAACGGGTAGTAAGCACGCTCCCTCACATTACTTTAGCTCGTTGTGAAACGGGTAGTAAGCATGCTCTGCCTCACATTACTGTCAGCTCATTGTGAAACGGGTAGTAAGCACGCTCTGCCTCACAGTACTGTCAGCTCGTTGTGAAACGGATATTAAGCACGCTCTGCCTCACATTACTGTAGCTCGTTGTGAAACGGGTAGTAAGCAAGCTCTGACTTATAGTACTGTCAGCTCGTTCTGAAACGGGTAGTTAGCATGTTCTGACTCGCATTACTGTCAGCTCGTTGTGAAACGGGTAGTAAGCACGCTCTGTCTCACATTACTGTGTACACGCTGTGATACGGGTAGTAAGCACGCTCTGCCTCACATTACTGTCAGCTCGTTGTGAAACAGATAGTAAGCACGCTCTGCCTCACATTACTGTCAGCTCGTTGTGAAACGGGTAGTAACACGCTCTGCCTCACAGTACTGTGTGCACGCTGTGCTACGGGTAGTAAGCACGCTCTGCCTCACATTACTGTCAGCTCGTTGTGAATCGGGTAGTAAGCACGCTCTGCCTCACATTACTGTCAACTCGTTGTGAAACGGGTAGTAAGCACGCTCTGCCTCACATTACTGTCAGCTCTTCGTGAAACGGGTAGTAAGAACGCTCTGCCTCACATCACTGTAGCTCGTTTTGAAACGGGTAGTAAGCACGCTCTGCCTCACATTACTGTCAACTCGTTGTGAAACGGGTAGTAAGCACGCTCTGCCTCACATTACTGTCAGCTCTTCGTGAAACGGGTAGTAAGCACGCTCTGCCTCACATCACTGTAGCTCGTTTTGAAACGGATAGTAAGCACGCTCTGACTCACAGTACTGTCAGCTCGTTCTGAAACGGGTGTAAGCACGCTCTGACTCGCACTACTGTCAGCTCGTTGTGAAACGGGTAGTAAGCACGCTCTGCCTCACATTACTGTCAGCTCGTTGTGAAACGGGTAGTAAGCACGCTCTGCCTCACAATTCTGTCAGCTCGTTGTGAAACGGGTAGTAAGCACACTCTGACTCGCATTACTGTCAGCTCGTTGTGAAACGGGTAGTAAGCACGCTCTGCCTCACATCACTGTAGCTCGTTTTGAAACGGGTAGTAAGCACGCTCTGCCTCACATTACTGTCAGCTCGTTGTGAAACGGGTAGTAAGCACGCTCTGCCTCATATTACTGTCAGCTCGATGTGAAACGGGTAGTAAGCACGCTCTGCCTCACATCACTGTAGCTCGTTGTGAAACGGGTAGTAAGCACGCTCTACCTCACATTACTTTAGCTCGTTGTGAAACGGGTAGTAAGCATGCTCTGCCTCACATTACTGTCAGCTCATTGTGAAACGGGTAGTAAGCACGCTCTGCCTCACAGTACTGTCAGCTCGTTGTGAAACGGGTATTAAGCACGCTCTGCCTCACATTACTGTAGCTCGTTGTGAAACGGGTAGTAAGCAAGCTCTGACTTATAGTACTGTCAGCTCGTTCTGAAACGGGTAGTTAGCATCTTCTGACTCGCATTACTGTCAGCTCGTTCTGAAACGGGTAGTAAGCACGCTCTGCCTCACATTACTGTGTGCACGCTGTGATACGGGTAGTAAGCACGTTCTTCCTCACATTACTGTCAGCTCGTTGTGAAAGGGTAGTAAGCACGCTCTGCCTCACATCACTGTAGCTCGTTGTGAAACGGGTAGTAAGCACGTTGTGAAACGGGTAGTAAGCACGCTCTGCCTCACATCACTGTAGCTCGTTGTGAAACGGGTAGTAAGCACGCTCTACCTCACATTACTTTAGCTCGTTGTGAAACGGGTAGTAAGCATGCTCTGCCTCACATTACTGTCAGCTCATTGTGAAACGGGTAGTAAGCACGCTCTGCCTCACAGTACTGTCAGCTCGTTGTGAAACGGGTATTAAGCACGCTCTGCCTCACATTACTGTAGCTCGTTGTGAAACGGGTAGTAAGCAAGCTCTGACTTATAGTACTGTCAGCTCGTTCTGAAACGGGTAGTTAGCATCTTCTGACTCGCATTACTGTCAGCTCGTTCTGAAACGGGTAGTAAGCACGCTCTGCCTCACATTACTGTGTGCACGCTGTGATACGGGTAGTAAGCACGTTCTTCCTCACATTACTGTCAGCTCGTTGTGAAAGGGTAGTAAGCACGCTCTTCCTCACATCACTGTAGCTCGTTGTGAAACGGGTACAAAGCACGTTGTGAAACGGGTAGTAAGCACGCTCTGCCTCACAGTACTGTCAGCTCGTTGTGAAACGGGTATTAAGCACGCTCTGCCTCACATTACTGTCAGTTCGTTGTGAAACGGGTAGTAAGCATGCTCTGCCTCACATCACTGTAGCTCGTTGTGAAACGGGTAGTAAGCACGCTCTGCCTCACATTACTTTCGTTGTGAAACGGGTAGTAAGCACGCTCTGCCTCATATTACTGTCAGCTCGTTGTGAAACGGGTAGTAAGCACGCTCTGCCTCACATTACTGTCAGCTCGTTGTGAAACGGGTAGTAACTCACAGTACTGTGTGCACGCTGTGATACGGGTAGTAAGCACGCTCTGCCTCACATTACTGTCAGCTCGTTGTGAAACGGGTAGTAAGCACGCTCTGCCTCACATTACTGTCAGCTCGTTGTGAAACAGGTATTAAGCATGCTCTGCCTCTCATTACTGTCAGCTCGTTGTGAAACGGGTAGTAAGCACGCTCTGCCTCACATTACTGTCAGCTCGTTGTGAAACGGGTAGTAAGCACGCTCTGCCTCACATTACTTTCAGCTCGTTGTGAAACGGGTAGTAAGCATGCTCTGCCTCACATTACTGTCAGCTCATTATGAAACGGGTAGTAAGCACGCTCTGCCTCATATTACTGTCAGCTCGTTGTGAAATGGGTAGTAAGCACGCTCTGCCTCACATTACTGTAGCTCGTTGTGAAACGGGTAGTAAGCACGCTCTGCCTCACATTACTGTCAGCTCGATGTGAAACGGGTAGTAAGCACGCTCTGCCTCACATCACTGTAGCTCGTTGTGAAACGGGTAGTAAGCACGCTCTGCCTCACATTACTTTCGTTGTGAAACGGGTAGTAAGCACGCTCTGCCTCACATTACTGTCAGCTCGTTGTGAAACGGGTAGTAAGCATGCTCTGCCTCTCATTACTGTCAGCTCGTTGTGAAACGGGTAGTAAGCACGCTCTGCCTCACATTACTGTCAGCTCGTTGTGAAACGGGTAGTAAGCACGCTCTGCTTCACATCACTGTAGCTCGTTGTGAAACGGGTAGTAAGCACGCTCTACCTCACATTAGTTTAGCTCGTTGTGAAACGGGTAGTAAGCATGCTCTGCCTCACATTACTGTCAGCTCATTGTGAAACGGGTAGTAAGCACGCTCTGCCTCACAGTACTGTCAGCTCGTTGTGAAACGGGTATTAAGCACGCTCTGCCTCACATTACTGTAGCTCGTTGTGAAACGGGTAGTAAGCAAGCTCTGACTTATAGTACTGTCAGCTCGTTCTGAAACGGGTAGTTAGCATCTTCTGACTCGCATTACTGTCAGCTCGTTCTGAAACGGGTAGTAAGCACGCTCTGCCTCACATTACTGTCAGCTCGTTGTGAAACGGGTAGTAAGCACGCTCTGCCTCACATTACTGTCAGCTCGTTGTGAAACGGGTAGTAAGCACGCTCTGCTTCACATCACTGTAGCTCGTTGTGAAACGGGTAGTAAGCACGCTCTACCTCACATTAGTTTAGCTCGTTGTGAAACGGGTAGTAAGCATGCTCTGCCTCACATTACTGTCAGCTCATTGTGAAACGGGTAGTAAGCACGCTCTGCCTCACAGTACTGTCAGCTCGTTGTGAAACGGGTATTAAGCACGCTCTGCCTCACATTACTGTAGCTCGTTGTGAAACGGGTAGTAAGCACGCTCTGCCTCACATTACTGTCAGCTCTTTGTGAAACGGGTAGTAAGCATGCTCTGTCTCACATTACTGTCAGCTCGTTGTGAAACGGGTAGTAACACGCTCTGCCTCACATTACTGTCAGCTCGTTGTGAAACGGGTAGTAAGCACGCTCTGCCTCATATTACTGTCAGCTCGTTGTGAAATGGGTAGTAAGCACGCTCTGCCTCTCATTACTGTAGCTCGTTGTGAAACGGGTAGTAAGCACGCTCTGCCTCACATTACTGTCAGCTCGTTGTGAAACGGGTAGTAACTCACATTACTGTCAGCTCGTTGTGAAACGGGTAGTAAGCACGCTCTGCCTCATATTACTGTCAGCTCGTTGTGAAATGGGTAGTAAGCACGCTCTGCCTCTCATTACTGTAGCTCGTTGTGAAACGGGTAGTAAGCACGCTCTGCCTCACATTACTGTCAGCTCGTTGTGAAACGGGTAGTAACTCACATTACTGTCAGCTCGTTGTGAAACGGGTAGTAAGCACGCTCTGCCTCACATTACTGTCAGCTCTTTGTGAAACGGGTAGTAAGCATGCTCTGTCTCACATTACTGTCAGCTCGTTGTGAAACGGGTAGTAACACGCTCTGCCTCACATTACTGTCAGCTCGTTGTGAAACGGGTAGTAAGCACGCTCTGCCTCACAGTACTGTCAGCTCGTTGTGAAACGGGTAGTAAGCACGCTCCCTCACATTACTTTAGCTCGTTGTGAAACGGGTAGTAAGCACGCTCTGCCTCACATTACTGTCAGCTCGTTGTGAAACGGGTAGTAAGCACGCTCTGCCTCACATTACTTTAGCTCGTTGTGAAACGGGTAGTAAGCATGCTCTGCCTCACATTACTGTCAGCTCATTATGAAACGGGTAGTAAGCACGCTCTGCCTCATATTACTGTCAGCTCGTTGTGAAATGGGTAGTAAGCACGCTCTGCCTCACATTACTGTAGCTCGTTGTGAAACGGGTAGTAAGCACGCTCTGCCTCACATTACTGTCAGCTCGTTGTGAAACGGGTAGTAAGCACGCTCTGCCTCACATCACTGTAGCTCGTTGTGAAACGGGTAGTAAGCACGCTCTGCCTCACATTACTTTCGTTGTGAAACGGGTAGTAAGCACGCTCTGCCTCACATTACTGTCAGCTCGTTGTGAAACGGGTAGTAAGCATGCTCTGCCTCTCATTACTGTCAGCTCGTTGTGAAACGGGTAGTAAGCACGCTCTGCCTCACATTACTGTCAGCTCGTTGTGAAACGGGTAGTAAGCACGCTCTGCCTCACATCACTGTAGCTCGTTGTGAAACGGGTAGTAAGCACGCTCTACCTCACATTAGTTTAGCTCGTTGTGAAACGGGTAGTAAGCATGCTCTGCCTCACATTACTGTCAGCTCATTGTGAAACGGGTAGTAAGCACGCTCTGCCTCACAGTACTGTCAGCTCGTTGTGAAACGGGTATTAAGCACGCTCTGCCTCACATTACTGTAGCTCGTTGTGAAACGGGTAGTAAGCACGCTCTGCCTCACATTACTGTCAGCTCTTTGTGAAACGGGTAGTAAGCATGCTCTGTCTCACATTACTGTCAGCTCGTTGTGAAACGGGTAGTAACACGCTCTGCCTCACATTACTGTCAGCTCGTTGTGAAACGGGTAGTAAGCACGCTCTGCCTCATATTACTGTCAGCTCGTTGTGAAATGGGTAGTAAGCACGCTCTGCCTCTCATTACTGTAGCTCGTTGTGAAACGGGTAGTAAGCACGCTCTGCCTCACATTACTGTCAGCTCGTTGTGAAACGGGTAGTAACTCACATTACTGTCAGCTCGTTGTGAAACGGGTAGTAAGCACGCTCTGCCTCATATTACTGTCAGCTCGTTGTGAAATGGGTAGTAAGCACGCTCTGCCTCTCATTACTGTAGCTCATTGTGAAACGGGTAGTAAGCACGCTCTGCCTCACATTACTGTCAGCTCGTTGTGAAACGGGTAGTAACTCACATTACTGTCAGCTCGTTGTGAAACGGGTAGTAAGCACGCTCTGCCTCACATTACTGTCAGCTCTTTGTGAAACGGGTAGTAAGCATGCTCTGTCTCACATTACTGTCAGCTCGTTGTGAAACGGGTAGTAACACGCTCTGCCTCACATTACTGTCAGCTCGTTGTGAAACGGGTAGTAAGCACGCTCTGCCTCACAGTACTGTCAGCTCGTTGTGAAACGGGTAGTAAGCACGCTCCCTCACATTACTTTAGCTCGTTGTGAAACGGGTAGTAAGCATGCTCTGCCTCACATTACTGTCAGCTCATTGTGAAACGGGTAGTAAGCACGCTCTGCCTCACAGTACTGTCAGCTCGTTGTGAAACGGGTAGTAAGCATGCTCTGCCTCACATTACTGTCAGCTCATTGTGAAACGGGTAGTAAGCACGCTCTGCCTCACAGTACTGTCAGCTCGTTGTGAAACGGGTATTAAGCACGCTCTGCCTCACATTACTGTAGCTCGTTGTGAAACGGGTAGTAAGCACGCTCTGCCTCACATTACTGTCAGCTCTTTGTGAAACGGGTAGTAAGCATGCTCTGTCTCACATTACTGTCAGCTCGTTGTGAAACGGGTAGTAACACGCTCTGCCTCACATTACTGTCAGCTCGTTGTGAAACGGGTAGTAAGCACGCTCTGCCTCATATTACTGTCAGCTCGTTGTGAAATGGGTAGTAAGCACGCTCTGCCTCTCATTACTGTAGCTCGTTGTGAAACGGGTAGTAAGCACGCTCTGCCTCACATTACTGTCAGCTCGTTGTGAAACGGGTAGTAACTCACATTACTGTCAGCTCGTTGTGAAACGGGTAGTAAGCACGCTCTGCCTCATATTACAGTCAGCTCGTTGTGAAATGGGTAGTAAGCACGCTCTGCCTCTCATTTCTGTAGCTCGTTGTGAAACGGGTAGTAAGCACGCTCTGCCTCACATTACTGTCAGCTCGTTGTGAAACGGGTAGTAACTCACATTACTGTCAGCTCGTTGTGAAACGGGTAGTAAGCACGCTCTGCCTCACATTACTGTCAGCTCTTTGTGAAACGGGTAGTAAGCATGCTCTGTCTCACATTACTGTCAGCTCGTTGTGAAACGGGTAGTAAGCACGCTCTGCCTCATATTACTGTCAGCTCGTTGTGAAATGGGTAGTAAGCACGCTCTGCCTCTCATTACTGTAGCTCGTTGTGAAACGGGTAGTAAGCACGCTCCCTCACATTACTTTAGCTCGTTGTGAAACGGGTAGTAAGCACGCTCTGCCTCACATTACTGTCAGCTCGTTGTGAAACGGGTAGTAAGCACGCTCTGCCTCACATCACTGTAGCTCGTTGTGAAACGGGTAGTAAGCACGCTCTGCCTCACATTACTTTCGTTGTGAAACGGGTAGTAAGCACGCTCTGCCTCACATTACTGTCAGCTCGTTGTGAAACGGGTAGTAAGCATGCTCTGCCTCTCATTACTGTCAGCTCGTTGTGAAACGGGTAGTAAGCACGCTCTGCCTCACATTACTGTCAGCTCGTTGTGAAACGGGTAGTAAGCACGCTCTGCCTCACATCACTGTAGCTCGTTGTGAAACGGGTAGTAAGCACGCTCTACCTCACATTAGTTTAGCTCGTTGTGAAACGGGTAGTAAGCATGCTCTGCCTCACATTACTGTCAGCTCATTGTGAAACGGGTAGTAAGCACGCTCTGCCTCACAGTACTGTCAGCTCGTTGTGAAACGGGTATTAAGCACGCTCTGCCTCACATTACTGTAGCTCGTTGTGAAACGGGTAGTAAGCACGCTCTGCCTCACATTACTGTCAGCTCTTTGTGAAACGGGTAGTAAGCATGCTCTGTCTCACATTACTGTCAGCTCGTTGTGAAACGGGTAGTAACACGCTCTGCCTCACATTACTGTCAGCTCGTTGTGAAACGGGTAGTAAGCACGCTCTGCCTCATATTACTGTCAGCTCGTTGTGAAATGGGTAGTAAGCACGCTCTGCCTCTCATTACTGTAGCTCGTTGTGAAACGGGTAGTAAGCACGCTCTGCCTCACATTACTGTCAGCTCGTTGTGAAACGGGTAGTAACTCACATTACTGTCAGCTCGTTGTGAAACAGGTAGTAAGCACGCTCTGCCTCATATTACTGTCAGCTCGTTGTGAAATGGGTAGTAAGCACGCTCTGCCTCTCATTACTGTAGCTCGTTGTGAAACTAGTAGTAAGCACGCTCTGCCTCACATTACTGTCAGCTCGTTGTGAAACGGGTAGTAACTCACATTACTGTCAGCTCGTTGTGAAACGGGTAGTAAGCACGCTCTGCCTCACATTACTGTCAGCTCTTTGTGAAACGGGTAGTAAGCATGCTCTGTCTCACATTACTGTCAGCTCGTTGTGAAACGGGTAGTAACACGCTCTGCCTCACATTACTGTCAGCTCGTTGTGAAACGGGTAGTAAGCACGCTCTGCCTCACAGTACTGTCAGCTCGTTGTGAAACGGGTAGTAAGCACGCTCCCTCACATTACTTTAGCTCGTTGTGAAACGGGTAGTAAGCATGCTCTGCCTCACATTACTGTCAGCTCATTGTGAAACGGGTAGTAAGCACGCTCTGCCTCACAGTACTGTCAGCTCGTTGTGAAACGGATATTAAGCACGCTCTGCCTCACATTACTGTAGCTCGTTGTGAAACGGGTAGTAAGCAAGCTCTGACTTATAGTACTGTCAGCTCGTTCTGAAACGGGTAGTTAGCATGTTCTGACTCGCATTACTGTCAGCTCGTTGTGAAACGGGTAGTAAGCACGCTCTGTCTCACATTACTGTGTACACGCTGTGATACGGGTAGTAAGCACGCTCTGCCTCACATTACTGTCAGCTCGTTGTGAAACAGATAGTAAGCACGCTCTGCCTCACATTACTGTCAGCTCGTTGTGAAACGGGTAGTAACACGCTCTGCCTCACAGTACTGTGTGCACGCTGTGATACGGGTAGTAAGCACGCTCTGCCTCACATTACTGTCAGCTCGTTGTGAATCGGGTAGTAAGCACGCTCTGCCTCACATTACTGTCAACTCGTTGTGAAACGGGTAGTAAGCACGCTCTGCCTCACATTACTGTCAGCTCTTCGTGAAACGGGTAGTAAGAACGCTCTGCCTCACATCACTGTAGCTCGTTTTGAAACGGATAGTAAGCACGCTCTGACTCACAGTACTGTCAGCTCGTTCTGAAACGGGTAGTAAGCACGCTCTGACTCGCACTACTGTCAGCTCGTTGTGAAACGGGTAGTAAGCACGCTCTGCCTCACATTACTGTCAGCTCGTTGTGAAACGGGTAGTAAGCACGCTCTGCCTCACAATTCTGTCAGCTCGTTGTGAAACGGGTAGTAAGCACACTCTGCCTCATATTACTGTCAGCTCGTTGTGAAATGGGTAGTAAGCACGCTCTGCCTCACATTACTGTAGCTCGTTGTGAAACGGGTAGTAAGCACTCTGCCTCACATTACTGTCAGCTCGATGTGAAACGGGTAGTAAGCACGCTCTGCCTCACATCACTGTAGCTCGTTGTGAAACGGGTAGTAAGCACGCTCTGCCTCACATTACTTTCGTTGTGAAACGGGTAGTAAGCACGCTCTGCCTCACATTACTGTCAGCTCGTTGTGAAACGGGTAGTAAGCATGCTCTGCCTCTCATTACTGTCAGCTCGTTGTGAAACGGGTAGTAAGCACGCTCTGCCTCACATTACTGTCAGCTCGTTGTGAAACGGGTAGTAAGCACGCTCTGCCTCACATCACTGTAGCTCGTTGTGAAACGGGTAGTAAGCACGCTCTACCTCACATTAGTTTAGCTTGTTGTGAAACGGGTAGTAAGCATGCTCTGCCTCACATTACTGTCAGCTCATTGTGAAACGGGTAGTAAGCACGCTCTGCCTCACAGTACTGTCAGCTCGTTGTGAAACGGGTATTAAGCACGCTCTGCCTCACATTACTGTAGCTCGTTGTGAAACGGGTAGTAAGCACGCTCTGCCTCACATTACTGTCAGCTCTTTGTGAAACGGGTAGTAAGCATGCTCTGTCTCACATTACTGTCAGCTCGTTGTGAAACGGGTAGTAACACGCTCTGCCTCACATTACTGTCAGCTCGTTGTGAAACGGGTAGTAAGCACGCTCTGCCTCATATTACTGTCAGCTCGTTGTGAAATGGGTAGTAAGCACGCTCTGCCTCTCATTACTGTAGCTCGTTGTGAAACGGGTAGTAAGCACGCTCTGCCTCACATTACTGTCAGCTCGTTGTGAAACGGGTAGTAACTCACATTACTGTCAGCTCGTTGTGAAACAGGTAGTAAGCACGCTCTGCCTCATATTACTGTCAGCTCGTTGTGAAATGGGTAGTAAGCACGCTCTGCCTCTCATTACTGTAGCTCGTTGTGAAACTAGTAGTAAGCACGCTCTGCCTCACATTACTGTCAGCTCGTTGTGAAACGGGTAGTAACTCACATTACTGTCAGCTCGTTGTGAAACGGGTAGTAAGCACGCTCTGCCTCACATTACTGTCAGCTCTTTGTGAAACGGGTAGTAAGCATGCTCTGTCTCACATTACTGTCAGCTCGTTGTGAAACGGGTAGTAACACGCTCTGCCTCACATTACTGTCAGCTCGTTGTGAAACGGGTAGTAAGCACGCTCTGCCTCACAGTACTGTCAGCTCGTTGTGAAACGGGTAGTAAGCACGCTCCCTCACATTACTTTAGCTCGTTGTGAAACGGGTAGTAAGCATGCTCTGCCTCACATTACTGTCAGCTCATTGTGAAACGGGTAGTAAGCACGCTCTGCCTCACAGTACTGTCAGCTCGTTGTGAAACGGATATTAAGCACGCTCTGCCTCACATTACTGTAGCTCGTTGTGAAACGGGTAGTAAGCAAGCTCTGACTTATAGTACTGTCAGCTCGTTCTGAAACGGGTAGTTAGCATGTTCTGACTCGCATTACTGTCAGCTCGTTGTGAAACGGGTAGTAAGCACGCTCTGTCTCACATTACTGTGTACACGCTGTGATACGGGTAGTAAGCACGCTCTGCCTCACATTACTGTCAGCTCGTTGTGAAACAGATAGTAAGCACGCTCTGCCTCACATTACTGTCAGCTCGTTGTGAAACGGGTAGTAACACGCTCTGCCTCACAGTACTGTGTGCACGCTGTGATACGGGTAGTAAGCACGCTCTGCCTCACATTACTGTCAGCTCGTTGTGAATCGGGTAGTAAGCACGCTCTGCCTCACATTACTGTCAACTCGTTGTGAAACGGGTAGTAAGCACGCTCTGCCTCACATTACTGTCAGCTCTTCGTGAAACGGGTAGTAAGAACGCTCTGCCTCACATCACTGTAGCTCGTTTTGAAACGGATAGTAAGCACGCTCTGACTCACAGTACTGTCAGCTCGTTCTGAAACGGGTAGTAAGCACGCTCTGACTCGCACTACTGTCAGCTCGTTGTGAAACGGGTAGTAAGCACGCTCTGCCTCACATTACTGTCAGCTCGTTGTGAAACGGGTAGTAAGCACGCTCTGCCTCACAATTCTGTCAGCTCGTTGTGAAACGGGTAGTAAGCACACTCTGCCTCATATTACTGTCAGCTCGTTGTGAAATGGGTAGTAAGCACGCTCTGCCTCACATTACTGTAGCTCGTTGTGAAACGGGTAGTAAGCACTCTGCCTCACATTACTGTCAGCTCGATGTGAAACGGGTAGTAAGCACGCTCTGCCTCACATCACTGTAGCTCGTTGTGAAACGGGTAGTAAGCACGCTCTGCCTCACATTACTTTCGTTGTGAAACGGGTAGTAAGCACGCTCTGCCTCACATTACTGTCAGCTCGTTGTGAAACGGGTAGTAAGCATGCTCTGCCTCTCATTACTGTCAGCTCGTTGTGAAACGGGTAGTAAGCACGCTCTGCCTCACATTACTGTCAGCTCGTTGTGAAACGGGTAGTAAGCACGCTCTGCCTCACATCACTGTAGCTCGTTGTGAAACGGGTAGTAAGCACGCTCTACCTCACATTAGTTTAGCTCGTTGTGAAACGGGTAGTAAGCATGCTCTGCCTCACATTACTGTCAGCTCATTGTGAAACGGGTAGTAAGCACGCTCTGCCTCACAGTACTGTCAGCTCGTTGTGAAACGGGTATTAAGCACGCTCTGCCTCACATTACTGTAGCTCGTTGTGAAACGGGTAGTAAGCACGCTCTGCCTCACATTACTGTCAGCTCTTTGTGAAACGGGTAGTAAGCATGCTCTGTCTCACATTACTGTCAGCTCGTTGTGAAACGGGTAGTAACACGCTCTGCCTCACATTACTGTCAGCTCGTTGTGAAACGGGTAGTAAGCACGCTCTGCCTCATATTACTGTCAGCTCGTTGTGAAATGGGTAGTAAGCACGCTCTGCCTCTCATTACTGTAGCTCGTTGTGAAACGGGTAGTAAGCACGCTCTGCCTCACATTACTGTCAGCTCGTTGTGAAACGGGTAGTAACTCACATTACTGTCAGCTCGTTGTGAAACGGGTAGTAAGCACGCTCTGCCTCACATTACTGTCAGCTCTTTGTGAAACGGGTAGTAAGCATGCTCTGTCTCACATTACTGTCAGCTCGTTGTGAAACGGGTAGTAACACGCTCTGCCTCACATTACTGTCAGCTCGTTGTGAAACGGGTAGTAAGCACGCTCTGCCTCACAGTACTGTCAGCTCGTTGTGAAACGGGTAGTAAGCACGCTCCCTCACATTACTTTAGCTCGTTGTGAAACGGGTAGTAAGCATGCTCTGCCTCACATTACTGTCAGCTCATTGTGAAACGGGTAGTAAGCACGCTCTGCCTCACAGTACTGTCAGCTCGTTGTGAAACGGATATTAAGCACGCTCTGCCTCACATTACTGTAGCTCGTTGTGAAACGGGTAGTAAGCAAGCTCTGACTTATAGTACTGTCAGCTCGTTCTGAAACGGGTAGTTAGCATGTTCTGACTCGCATTACTGTCAGCTCGTTGTGAAACGGGTAGTAAGCACGCTCTGTCTCACATTACTGTGTACACGCTGTGATACGGGTAGTAAGCACGCTCTGCCTCACATTACTGTCAGCTCGTTGTGAAACAGATAGTAAGCACGCTCTGCCTCACATTACTGTCAGCTCGTTGTGAAACGGGTAGTAACACGCTCTGCCTCACAGTACTGTGTGCACGCTGTGCTACGGGTAGTAAGCACGCTCTGCCTCACATTACTGTCAGCTCGTTGTGAATCGGGTAGTAAGCACGCTCTGCCTCACATTACTGTCAACTCGTTGTGAAACGGGTAGTAAGCACGCTCTGCCTCACATTACTGTCAGCTCTTCGTGAAACGGGTAGTAAGAACGCTCTGCCTCACATCACTGTAGCTCGTTTTGAAACGGGTAGTAAGCACGCTCTGCCTCACATTACTGTCAACTCGTTGTGAAACGGGTAGTAAGCACGCTCTGCCTCACAATACTGTCAGCTCTTCGTGAAACGGGTAGTAAGCACGCTCTGCCTCACATCACTGTAGCTCGTTTTGAAACGGATAGTAAGCACGCTCTGACTCACAGTACTGTCAGCTCGTTGTGAAACGGGTAGTAAGCACGCTCTGCCTCACATTACTGTCAGCTCGTTGTGAAACGGGTAGTAAGCACGCTCTGCCTCACAATTCTGTCAGCTCGTTGTGAAACGGGTAGTAAGCACACTCTGACTCGCATTACTGTCAGCTCGTTGTGAAACGGGTAGTAAGCACGCTCTGCCTCACATCACTGTAGCTCGTTTTGAAACGGGTAGTAAGCACGCTCTGCCTCACATTACTGTCAGCTCGTTGTGAAACGGGTAGTAAGCACGCTCTGCCTCATATTACTGTCAGCTCGATGTGAAACGGGTAGTAAGCACGCTCTGCCTCACATCACTGTAGCTCGTTGTGAAACGGGTAGTAAGCACGCTCTACCTCACATTACTTTAGCTCGTTGTGAAACGGGTAGTAAGCATGCTCTGCCTCACATTACTGTCAGCTCATTGTGAAACGGGTAGTAAGCACGCTCTGCCTCACAGTACTGTCAGCTCGTTGTGAAACGGGTATTAAGCACGCTCTGCCTCACATTACTGTAGCTCGTTGTGAAACGGGTAGTAAGCAAGCTCTGACTTATAGTACTGTCAGCTCGTTCTGAAACGGGTAGTTAGCATCTTCTGACTCGCATTACTGTCAGCTCGTTCTGAAACGGGTAGTAAGCACGCTCTGCCTCACATTACTGTGTGCACGCTGTGATACGGGTAGTAAGCACGTTCTTCCTCACATTACTGTCAGCTCGTTGTGAAAGGGTAGTAAGCACGCTCTGCCTCACATCACTGTAGCTCGTTGTGAAACGGGTAGTAAGCACGTTGTGAAACGGGTAGTAAGCACGCTCTGCCTCACATCACTGTAGCTCGTTGTGAAACGGGTAGTAAGCACGCTCTACCTCACATTACTTTAGCTCGTTGTGAAACGGGTAGTAAGCATGCTCTGCCTCACATTACTGTCAGCTCATTGTGAAACGGGTAGTAAGCACGCTCTGCCTCACAGTACTGTCAGCTCGTTGTGAAACGGGTATTAAGCACGCTCTGCCTCACATTACTGTAGCTCGTTGTGAAACGGGTAGTAAGCAAGCTCTGACTTATAGTACTGTCAGCTCGTTCTGAAACGGGTAGTTAGCATCTTCTGACTCGCATTACTGTCAGCTCGTTCTGAAACGGGTAGTAAGCACGCTCTGCCTCACATTACTGTGTGCACGCTGTGATACGGGTAGTAAGCACGTTCTTCCTCACATTACTGTCAGCTCGTTGTGAAAGGGTAGTAAGCACGCTCTTCCTCACATCACTGTAGCTCGTTGTGAAACGGGTACAAAGCACGTTGTGAAACGGGTAGTAAGCACGCTCTGCCTCACAGTACTGTCAGCTCGTTGTGAAACGGGTATTAAGCACGCTCTGCCTCACATTACTGTCAGTTCGTTGTGAAACGGGTAGTAAGCATGCTCTGCCTCACATCACTGTAGCTCGTTGTGAAACGGGTAGTAAGCACGCTCTGCCTCACATTACTTTCGTTGTGAAACGGGTAGTAAGCACGCTCTGCCTCATATTACTGTCAGCTCGTTGTGAAACGGGTAGTAAGCACGCTCTGCCTCACATTACTGTCAGCTCGTTGTGAAACGGGTAGTAACTCACATTACTGTCAGCTCGTTGTGAAACGGGTAGTAAGCACGCTCTGCCTCACAGTACTGTCAGCTCGTTGTGAAACGGGTAGTAACACGCTCTGCCTCACAGTACTGTGTGCACGCTGTGATACGGGTAGTAAGCACGCTCTGCCTCACATTACTGTCAGCTCGTTGTGAAACGGGTAGTAAGCACGCTCTGCCTCACATTACTGTCAGCTCGTTGTGAAACAGGTATTAAGCATGCTCTGCCTCTCATTACTGTCAGCTCGTTGTGAAACGGGTAGTAAGCACGCTCTGCCTCACATTACTGTCAGCTCGTTGTGAAACGGGTAGTAAGCACGCTCTGCCTCACATTACTTTAGCTCGTTGTGAAACGGGTAGTAAGCATGCTCTGCCTCACATTACTGTCAGCTCATTATGAAACGGGTAGTAAGCACGCTCTGCCTCATATTACTGTCAGCTCGTTGTGAAATGGGTAGTAAGCACGCTCTGCCTCACATTACTGTAGCTCGTTGTGAAACGGGTAGTAAGCACGCTCTGCCTCACATTACTGTCAGCTCGATGTGAAACGGGTAGTAAGCACGCTCTGCCTCACATCACTGTAGCTCGTTGTGAAACGGGTAGTAAGCACGCTCTGCCTCACATTACTTTCGTTGTGAAACGGGTAGTAAGCACGCTCTGCCTCACATTACTGTCAGCTCATTGTGAAACGGGTAGTAAGCATGCTCTGCCTCTCATTACTGTCAGCTCGTTGTGAAACGGGTAGTAAGCACGCTCTGCCTCACATTACTGTCAGCTCGTTGTGAAACGGGTAGTAAGCACGCTCTGCTTCACATCACTGTAGCTCGTTGTGAAACGGGTAGTAAGCACGCTCTACCTCACATTAGTTTAGCTCGTTGTGAAACGGGTAGTAAGCATGCTCTGCCTCACATTACTGTCAGCTCATTGTGAAACGGGTAGTAAGCACGCTCTGCCTCACAGTACTGTCAGCTCGTTGTGAAACGGGTATTAAGCACGCTCTGCCTCACATTACTGTAGCTCGTTGTGAAACGGGTAGTAAGCACGCTCTGCCTCACATTACTGTCAGCTCTTTGTGAAACGGGTAGTAAGCATGCTCTGTCTCACATTACTGTCAGCTCGTTGTGAAACGGGTAGTAACACGCTCTGCCTCACATTACTGTCAGCTCGTTGTGAAACGGGTAGTAAGCACGCTCTGCCTCATATTACTGTCAGCTCGTTGTGAAATGGGTAGTAAGCACGCTCTGCCTCTCATTACTGTAGCTCGTTGTGAAACGGGTAGTAAGCACGCTCTGCCTCACATTACTGTCAGCTCGTTGTGAAACGGGTAGTAACTCACATTACTGTCAGCTCGTTGTGAAACGGGTAGTAAGCACGCTCTGCCTCATATTACTGTCAGCTCGTTGTGAAATGGGTAGTAAGCACGCTCTGCCTCTCATTACTGTAGCTCGTTGTGAAACGGGTAGTAAGCACGCTCTGCCTCACATTACTGTCAGCTCGTTGTGAAACGGGTAGTAACTCACATTACTGTCAGCTCGTAGTGAAACGGGTAGTAAGCACGCTCTGCCTCACATTACTGTCAGCTCTTTGTGAAACGTTTAGTAAGCATGCTCTGTCTCACATTACTGTCAGCTCGTTGTGAAACGGGTAGTAACACGCTCTGCCTCACATTACTGTCAGCTCGTTGTGAAACGGGTAGTAAGCACGCTCTGCCTCACATTACTTTAGCTCGTTGTGAAACGGGTAGTAAGCATGCTCTGCCTCACATTACTGTCAGCTCATTATGAAACGGGTAGTAAGCACGCTCTGCCTCATATTACTGTCAGCTCGTTGTGAAATGGGTAGTAAGCACGCTCTGCCTCACATTACTGTAGCTCGTTGTGAAACGGGTAGTAAGCACGCTCTGCCTCACATTACTGTCAGCTCGTTGTGAAACGGGTAGTAAGCACGCTCTGCCTCACATCACTGTAGCTCGTTGTGAAACGGGTAGTAAGCACGCTCTGCCTCACATTACTGTCAGCTCGTTGTGAAACGGGTAGTAAGCACGCTCTGCCTCACATTACTGTCAGCTCGTTGTGAAACGGGTAGTAAGCACGCTCTGCCTCACATCACTGTAGCTCGTTGTGAAACGGGTAGTAAGCACGCTCTACCTCACATTTGTTTAGCTCGTTGTGAAACGGGTAGTAAGCATGCTCTGCCTCACATTACTGTCAGCTCATTGTGAAACGGGTAGTAAGCACGCTCTGCCTCACAGTACTGTCAGCTCGTTGTGAAACGGGTATTAAGCACGCTCTGCCTCACATTACTGTAGCTCGTTGTGAAACGGGTAGTAAGCACGCTCTGCCTCACATTACTGTCAGCTCTTTGTGAAACGGGTAGTAAGCATGCTCTGTCTCACATTACTGTCAGCTCGTTGTGAAACGGGTAGTAACACGCTCTGCCTCACATTACTGTCAGCTCGTTGTGAAACGGGTAGTAAGCACGCTCTGCCTCATATTACTGTCAGCTCGTTGTGAAATGGGTAGTAAGCACGCTCTGCCTCTCATTACTGTAGCTCGTTGTGAAACGGGTAGTAAGCACGCTCTGCCTCACATTACTGTCAGCTCGTTGTGAAACGGGTAGTAACTCACATTACTGTCAACTCGTTGTGAAACGGGTAGTAAGCACGCTCTGCCTCATATTACTGTCAGCTCGTTGTGAAATGGGTAGTAAGCACGCTCTGCCTCTCATTACTGTAGCTCGTTGTGAAACGGGTAGTAAGCACGCTCTGCCTCACATTACTGTCAGCTCGTTGTGAAACGGGTAGTAACTCACATTACTGTCAGCTCGTTGTGAAACGGGTAGTAAGCACGCTCTGCCTCACATTACTGTCAGCTCTTTGTGAAACGGGTAGTAAGCATGCTCTGTCTCACATTACTGTCAGCTCGTTGTGAAACGGGTAGTAACACGCTCTGCCTCACATTACTGTCAGCTCGTTGTGAAACGGGTAGTAAGCACGCTCTGCCTCACAGTACTGTCAGCTCGTTGTGAAACGGGTAGTAAGCACGCTCCCTCACATTACTTTAGCTCGTTGTGAAACGGGTAGTAAGCATGCTCTGCCTCACATTACTGTCAGCTCATTGTGAAACGGGTAGTAAGCACGCTCTGCCTCACAGTACTGTCAGCTCGTTGTGAAACGGATATTAAGCACGCTCTGCCTCACATTACTGTAGCTCGTTGTGAAACGGGTAGTAAGCAAGCTCTGACTTATAGTACTGTCAGCTCGTTCTGAAACGGGTAGTTAGCATGTTCTGACTCGCATTACTGTCAGCTCGTTGTGAAACGGGTAGTAAGCACGCTCTGTCTCACATTACTGTGTACACGCTGTGATACGGGTAGTAAGCACGCTCTGCCTCACATTACTGTCAGCTCGTTGTGAAACAGATAGTAAGCACGCTCTGCCTCACATTACTGTCAGCTCGTTGTGAAACGGGTAGTAACACGCTCTGCCTCACAGTACTGTGTGCACGCTGTGATACGGGTAGTAAGCACGCTCTGCCTCACATTACTGTCAGCTCGTTGTGAATCGGGTAGTAAGTACGCTCTGCCTCACATTACTGTCAACTCGTTGTGAAACGGGTAGTAAGCACGCTCTGCCTCACATTACTGTCAGCTCTTCGTGAAACGGGTAGTAAGCACGCTCTGCCTCACATCACTGTAGCTCGTTTTGAAACGGATAGTAAGCACGCTCTGACTCGCACTACTGTCAGCTCGTTGTGAAACGGGTAGTAAGCACGCTCTGCCTCACATTACTGTCAGCTCGTTGTGAAACGGGTAGTAAGCACGCTCTGCCTCACATCACTGTAGCTCGTTGTGAAACGGGTAGTAAGCACGCTCTACCTCACATTAGTTTAGCTCGTTGTGAAACGGGTAGTAAGCATGCTCTGCCTCACATTACTGTCAGCTCGTTGTGAAACGGGTAGTAAGCACGCTCTGCCTCACAGTACTGTCAGCTCGTTGTGAAACGGGTAGTAAGCATGCTCTGTCTCACTTACTGTAGCTCATTGTGAAACGGGTAGTAAGCACGCTCTGCCTCACAGTACTGTCAGCTCGTTGTGAAACGGGTATAAGCACGCTCTGCCTCACATTACTGTAGCTCGTTGTGAAACGGGTAGTAAGCACGCTCTGACTTACAGTACTGTCAGCTCGTTCTGAAACGGGTAGTAAGCACGCTCTGCCTCACATTACTGTGTGCACGCTGTGAAACGGGTAGTAAGCACGTTCTGCCTCACATTACTGTCAGCTCGTTGTGAAAGGGTAGTAAGCACGCTCTGCCTCACATCACTGTAGCTCGTTGTGAAACGGGTAGTAACGTTGTGAAACGGGTAGTAAGCACGCTCTGCCTCACAGTACTGTCAGCTCGTTGTGAAACGGGTAGTAAGCACGCTCTGCCTCACATTACTTTCGTTGTGAAACGGGTAGTAAGCACGCTCTGCCTCACATTACTGTCAGCTCGTTGTGAAACGGGTAGTAAGCATGCTCTGCCTCTCATTACTGTCAGCTCGTTGTGAAACAGGTAGTAAGCACGCTCTGCCTCACATTACTGTCAGCTCGTTGTGAAACGGGTAGTAAGCACGCTCTGCCTCACATTACTTTAGCTCGTTGTGAAACGGGTAGTAAGCATGCTCTGCCTCACATTACTGTCAGCTCATTATGAAAAGGGTAGTAAGCACGCTCTGCCTCACATTACTTTAGCTCGTTGTGAAATGGGTAGTAAGCACGCTCTGCCTCACATTACTGTAGCTCGTTGTGAAACGGGTAGTAAGCACGCTCTGCCTCACATTACTGTCAGCTCGATGTGAAACGGGTAGTAAGCACGCTCTGCCTCACATCACTGTAGCTCGTTGTGAAACGGGTAGTAAGCACGCTCTGCCTCACATTACTTTCGTTGTGAAACGGGTAGTAAGCACGCTCTGCCTCACATTACTGTCAGCTCGTTGTGAAACGGGTAGTAAGCATGCTCTGCCTCTCATTACTGTCAGCTCGTTGTGAAACGGGTAGTAAGCACGCTCTACCTCACATTAGTTTAGCTCGTTGTGAAACGGGTAGTAAGCATGCTCTGCCTCACATTACTGTCAGATCATTGTGAAACGGGTAGTAAGCACGCTCTGCCTCACAGTACTGTCAGCTCGTTGTGAAACGGGTATTAAGCACGCTCTGCCTCACATTACTGTAGCTCGTTGTGAAACGGGTAGTAAGCACGCTCTGACTCGCATTACTGTCAGCTCATTGTGAAACGGGTAGTAAGCACGCTCTGCCTCACAGTACTGTCAGCTCGTTGTGAAACGGGTAGTAAGCACGCTCTGCCTCACATTACTTTCGTTGTGAAACGGGTAGTAAGCACGCTCTGCCTCACATTACTGTCAGCTCGTTGTGAAACAGGTATTAAGCATGCTCTGCCTCTCATTACTGTCAGCTCGTTGTGAAACGGGTAGTAAGCACGCTCTGCCTCACATTACTGTCAGCTCGTTGTGAAACGGGTAGTAAGCACGCTCTGCCTCACATTACTTTAGCTCGTTGTGAAACGGGTAGTAAGCATGCTCTGCCTCACATTACTGTCAGCTCATTATGAAACGGGTAGTAAGCACGCTCTGCCTCATATTACTGTCAGCTCGTTTTGAAATGGGTAGTAAGCACGCTCTGCCTCACATTACTGTAGCTCGTTGTGAAACGGGTAGTAAGCACGCTCTGCCTCACATTACTGTCAGCTCGATGTGAAACGGGTAGTAAGCACGCTCTGCCTCACATCACTGTAGCTCGTTGTGAAACGGGTAGTAAGCACGCTCTGCCTCACATTACTTTCGTTGTGAAATGGGTAGTAAGCACGCTCTGCCTCACATTACTGTCAGCTCGTTGTGAAACGGGTAGTAAGCATGCTCTGCCTCTCATTACTGTCAGCTCGTTGTGAAACGGGTAGTAAGCACGCTCTGCCTCACATTACTGTCAGCTCGTTGTGAAACGGGTAGTAAGCACGCTCTGCCTCACATCACTGTAGCTCGTTGTGAAACGGGTAGTAAGCACGCTCTACCTCACATTAGTTTAGCTCGTTGTGAAACGGGTAGTAAGCATGCTCTGCCTCACATTACTGTCAGCTCATTGTGAAACGGGTAGTAAGCACGCTCTGCCTCACAGTACTGTCAGCTCGTTGTGAAACGGGTATTAAGCACGCTCTGCCTCACATTACTGTAGCTCGTTGTGAAACGGGTAGTAAGCACGCTCTGCCTCACATTACTGTCAGCTCTTTGTGAAACGGGTAGTAAGCATGCTCTGTCTCACATTACTGTCAGCTCGTTGTGAAACGGGTAGTAACACGCTCTGCCTCACATTACTGTCAGCTCGTTGTGAAACGGGTAGTAAGCACGCTCTGCCTCATATTACTGTCAGCTCGTTGTGAAATGGGTAGTAAGCACGCTCTGCCTCTCATTACTGTAGCTCGTTGTGAAACGGGTAGTAAGCACGCTCTGCCTCACATTACTGTCAGCTCGTTGTGAAACGGGTAGTAACTCACATTACTGTCAGCTCGTTGTGAAACGGGTAGTAAGCACGCTCTGCCTCATATTACTGTCAGCTCGTTGTGAAATGGGTAGTAAGCACGCTCTGCCTCTCATTACTGTAGCTCGTTGTGAAACGGGTAGTAAGCACGCTCTGCCTCACATTACTGTCAGCTCGTTGTGAAACGGGTAGTAACTCACATTACTGTCAGCTCGTTGTGAAACGGGTAGTAAGCACGCTCTGCCTCATATTACTGTCAGCTCGTTGTGAAATGGGTAGTAAGCACGCTCTGCCTCTCATTACTGTAGCTCGTTGTGAAACGGGTAGTAAGCACGCTCTGCCTCACATTACTGTCAGCTCGTTGTGAAACGGGTAGTAACTCACATTACTGTCAGCTCGTAGTGAAACGGGTAGTAAGCACGCTCTGCCTCACATTACTGTCAGCTCTTTGTGAAACGTTTAGTAAGCATGCTCTGTCTCACATTACTGTCAGCTCGTTGTGAAACGGGTAGTAACACGCTCTGCCTCACATTACTGTCAGCTCGTTGTGAAACGGGTAGTAAGCACGCTCTGCCTCACAGTACTGTCAGCTCGTTGTGAAACGGGTAGTAAGCACGCTCCCTCACATTACTTTAGCTCGTTGTGAAACGGGTAGTAAGCACGCTCTGCCTCACATTACTGTCAGCTCGTTGTGAAACGGGTAGTAAGCACGCTCTGCCTCACATTACTTTAGCTCGTTGTGAAACGGGTAGTAAGCATGCTCTGCCTCACATTACTGTCAGCTCATTATGAAACGGGTAGTAAGCACGCTCTGCCTCATATTACTGTCAGCTCGTTGTGAAATGGGTAGTAAGCACGCTCTGCCTCACATTACTGTAGCTGTGAAACGGGTAGTAAGCACGCTCTGCCTCACATTACTGTCAGCTCGTTGTGAAACGGGTAGTAAGCACGCTCTGCCTCACATCACTGTAGCTCGTTGTGAAACGGGTAGTAAGCACGCTCTGCCTCACATTACTTTCGTTGTGAAACGGGTAGTAAGCACGCTCTGCCTCACATTACTGTCAGCTCGTTGTGAAACGGGTAGTAAGCATGCTCTGCCTCTCATTACTGTCAGCTCGTTGTGAAACGGGTAGTAAGCACGCTCTGCCTCACATTACTGTCAGCTCGTTGTGAAACGGGTAGTAAGCACGCTCTGCCTCACATCACTGTAGCTCGTTGTGAAACGGGTAGTAAGCACGCTCTACCTCACATTAGTTTAGCTCGTTGTGAAACGGGTAGTAAGCATGCTCTGCCTCACATTACTGTCAGCTCATTGTGAAACGGGTAGTAAGCACGCTCTGCCTCACAGTACTGTCAGCTCGTTGTGAAACGGGTATTAAGCACGCTCTGCCTCACATTACTGTAGCTCGTTGTGAAACGGGTAGTAAGCACGCTCTGCCTCACATTACTGTCAGCTCTTTGTGAAACGGGTAGTAAGCATGCTCTGTCTCACATTACTGTCAGCTCGTTGTGAAACGGGTAGTAACACGCTCTGCCTCACATTACTGTCAGCTCGTTGTGAAACGGGTAGTAAGCACGCTCTGCCTCATATTACTGTCAGCTCGTTGTGAAATGGGTAGTAAGCACGCTCTGCCTCTCATTACTGTAGCTCGTTGTGAAACGGGTAGTAAGCACGCTCTGCCTCACATTACTGTCAGCTCGTTGTGAAACGGGTAGTAACTCACATTACTGTCAGCTCGTTGTGAAACGGGTAGTAAGCACGCTCTGCCTCATATTACAGTCAGCTCGTTGTGAAATGGGTAGTAAGCACGCTCTGCCTCTCATTACTGTAGCTCGTTGTGAAACGGGTAGTAAGCACGCTCTGCCTCACATTACTGTCAGCTCGTTGTGAAACGGGTAGTAACTCACATTACTGTCAGCTCGTTGTGAAACGGGTAGTAAGCACGCTCTGCCTCACATTACTGTCAGCTCTTTGTGAAACGGGTAGTAAGCATGCTCTGTCTCACATTACTGTCAGCTCGTTGTGAAACGGGTAGTAAGCACGCTCTGCCTCATATTACTGTCAGCTCGTTGTGAAATGGGTAGTAAGCACGCTCTGCCTCTCATTACTGTAGCTCGTTGTGAAACGGGTAGTAAGCACGCTCTGCCTCACATTACTGTCAGCTCGTTGTGAAACGGGTAGTAACTCACATTACTGTCAGCTCGTAGTGAAACGGGTAGTATGCACGCTCTGCCTCACATTACTGTCAGCTCTTTGTGAAACGTTTAGTAAGCATGCTCTGTCTCACATTACTGTCAGCTCGTTGTGAAACGGGTAGTAACACGCTCTGCCTCACATTACTGTCAGCTCGTTGTGAAACGGGTAAAGCACGCTCTGCCTCACAGTACTGTCAGCTCGTTGTGAAACGGGTAGTAAGCACGCTCCCTCACATTACTTTAGCTCGTTGTGAAACGGGTAGTAAGCACGCTCTGCCTCACATTACTGTCAGCTCGTTGTGAAACGGGTAGTAAGCACGCTCTGCCTCACATTACTTTAGCTCGTTGTGAAACGGGTAGTAAGCATGCTCTGCCTCACATTACTGTCAGCTCATTATGAAACGGGTAGTAAGCACGCTCTGCCTCATATTACTGTCAGCTCGTTGTGAAATGGGTAGTAAGCACGCTCTGCCTCACATTACTGTAGCTCGTTGTGAAACGGGTAGTAAGCACGCTCTGCCTCACATTACTGTCAGCTCGTTGTGAAACGGGTAGTAAGCACGCTCTGCCTCACATCACTGTAGCTCGTTGTGAAACGGGTAGTAAGCACGCTCTGCCTCACATTACTTTCGTTGTGAAACGGGTAGTAAGCACGCTCTGCCTCACATTACTGTCAGCTCGTTGTGAAACGGGTAGTAAGCATGCTCTGCCTCTCATTACTGTCAGCTCGTTGTGAAACGGGTAGTAAGCACGCTCTGCCTCACATTACTGTCAGCTCGTTGTGAAACGGGTAGTAAGCACGCTCTGCCTCACATCACTGTAGCTCGTTGTGAAACGGGTAGTAAGCACGCTCTACCTCACATTAGTTTAGCTCGTTGTGAAACGGGTAGTAAGCATGCTCTGCCTCACATTACTGTCAGCTCATTGTGAAACGGGTAGTAAGCACGCTCTGCCTCACATTACTGTCAGCTCGTTGTGAAACGGGTAGTAACTCACATTACTGTCAGCTCGTTGTGAAACGGGTAGTAAGCACGCTCTGCCTCACATTACTGTCAGCTCTTTGTGAAACGGGTAGTAAGCATGCTCTGTCTCACATTACTGTCAGCTCGTTGTGAAACGGTAGTAACACGCTCTGCCTCACATTACTGTCAGCTCGTTGTGAAACGGGTAGTAAGCACGCTCTGCCTCACAGTACTGTCAGCTCGTTGTGAAACGGGTAGTAAGCACGCTCCCTCACATTACTTTAGCTCGTTGTGAAACGGGTAGTAAGCATGCTCTGCCTCACATTACTGTCAGCTCATTGTGAAACGGGTAGTAAGCACGCTCTGCCTCACAGTACTGTCAGCTCGTTGTGAAACGGATATTAAGCACGCTCTGCCTCACATTACTGTAGCTCGTTGTGAAACGGGTAGTAAGCAAGCTCTGACTTATAGTACTGTCAGCTCGTTCTGAAACGGGTAGTTAGCATGTTCTGACTCGCATTACTGTCAGCTCGTTGTGAAACGGGTAGTAAGCACGCTCTGTCTCACATTACTGTGTACACGCTGTGATACGGGTAGTAAGCACGCTCTGCCTCACATTACTGTCAGCTCGTTGTGAAACAGATAGTAAGCACGCTCTGCCTCACATTACTGTCAGCTCGTTGTGAAACGGGTAGTAACACGCTCTGCCTCACAGTACTGTGTGCACGCTGTGATACGGGTAGTAAGCACGCTCTGCCTCACATTACTGTCAGCTCGTTGTGAATCGGGTAGTAAGCACGCTCTGCCTCACATTACTGTCAACTCGTTGTGAAACGGGTAGTAAGCACGCTCTAACTCACATTACTGTCAGCTCGTTGTGAAACGGGTAGTAAGCACGCTCTGCCTCACATTACTGTCAGCTCTTTGTGAAACGGGTAGTAAGCATGCTCTGTCTCACATTACTGTCAGCTCGTTGTGAAACGGGTAGTAAGCACGCTCTGCCTCATATTACTGTCAGCTCGTTGTGAAATGGGTAGTAAGCACGCTCTGCCTCTCATTACTGTAGCTCGTTGTGAAACGGGTAGTAAGCACGCTCTGCCTCACATTACTGTCAGCTCGTTGTGAAACGGGTAGTAACTCACATTACTGTCAGCTCGTAGTGAAACGGGTAGTAAGCACGCTCTGCCTCACATTACTGTCAGCTCTTTGTGAAACGTTTAGTAAGCATGCTCTGTCTCACATTACTGTCAGCTCGTTGTGAAACGGGTAGTAACACGCTCTGCCTCACATTACTGTCAGCTCGTTGTGAAACGGGTAGTAAGCACGCTCTGCCTCACAGTACTGTCAGCTCGTTGTGAAACGGGTAGTAAGCACGCTCCCTCACATTACTTTAGCTCGTTGTGAAACGGGTAGTAAGCACGCTCTGCCTCACATTACTGTCAGCTCGTTGTGAAACGGGTAGTAAGCACGCTCTGCCTCACATTACTTTAGCTCGTTGTGAAACGGGTAGTAAGCATGCTCTGCCTCACATTACTGTCAGCTCATTATGAAACGGGTAGTAAGCACGCTCTGCCTCATATTACTGTCAGCTCGTTGTGAAATGGGTAGTAAGCACGCTCTGCCTCACATTACTGTAGCTCGTTGTGAAACGGGTAGTAAGCACGCTCTGCCTCACATTACTGTCAGCTCGTTGTGAAACGGGTAGTAAGCACGCTCTGCCTCACATCACTGTAGCTCGTTGTGAAACGGGTAGTAAGCACGCTCTGCCTCACATTACTTTCGTTGTGAAACGGGTAGTAAGCACGCTCTGCCTCACATTACTGTCAGCTCGTTGTGAAACGGGTAGTAAGCATGCTCTGCCTCTCATTACTGTCAGCTCGTTGTGAAACGGGTAGTAAGCACGCTCTGCCTCACATTACTGTCAGCTCGTTGTGAAACGGGTAGTAAGCACGCTCTGCCTCACATCACTGTAGCTCGTTGTGAAACGGGTAGTAAGCACGCTCTACCTCACATTAGTTTAGCTCGTTGTGAAACGGGTAGTAAGCATGCTCTGCCTCACATTACTGTCAGCTCATTGTGAAACGGGTAGTAAGCACGCTCTGCCTCACAGTACTGTCAGCTCGTTGTGAAACGGGTATTAAGCACGCTCTGCCTCACATTACTGTAGCTCGTTGTGAAACGGGTAGTAAGCATGCTCTGCCTCACATTACTGTCAGCTCTTTGTGAAACGGGTAGTAAGCATGCTCTGTCTCACATTACTGTCAGCTCGTTGTGAAACGGGTAGTAACACGCTCTGCCTCACATTACTGTCAGCTCGTTGTGAAACGGGTAGTAAGCACGCTCTGCCTCATATTACTGTCAGCTCGTTGTGAAATGGGTAGTAAGCACGCTCTGCCTCTCATTACTGTAGCTCGTTGTGAAACGGGTAGTAAGCACGCTCTGCCTCACATTACTGTCAGCTCGTTGTGAAACGGGTAGTAACTCACATTACTGTCAGCTCGTTGTGAAACGGGTAGTAAGCACGCTCTGCCTCATATTACTGTCAGCTCGTTGTGAAATGGGTAGTAAGCACGCTCTGCCTCTCATTACTGTAGCTCGTTGTGAAACGGGTAGTAAGCACGCTCTGCCTCACATTACTGTCAGCTCGTTGTGAAACGGGTAGTAACTCACATTACTGTCAGCTCGTTGTGAAACGGGTAGTAAGCACGCTCTGCCTCATATTACAGTCAGCTCGTTGTGAAATGGGTAGTAAGCACGCTCTGCCTCTCATTACTGTAGCTCGTTGTGAAACGGGTAGTAAGCACGCTCTGCCTCACATTACTGTCAGCTCGTTGTGAAACGGGTAGTAACTCACATTACTGTCAGCTCGTTGTGAAACGGGTAGTAAGCACGCTCTGCCTCACATTACTGTCAGCTCTTTGTGAAACGGGTAGTAAGCATGCTCTGTCTCACATTACTGTCAGCTCGTTGTGAAACGGGTAGTAAGCACGCTCTGCCTCATATTACTGTCAGCTCGTTGTGAAATGGGTAGTAAGCACGCTCTGCCTCTCATTACTGTAGCTCGTTGTGAAACGGGTAGTAAGCACGCTCTGCCTCACATTACTGTCAGCTCGTTGTGAAACGGGTAGTAACTCACATTACTGTCAGCTCGTAGTGAAACGGGTAGTAAGCACGCTCTGCCTCACATTACTGTCAGCTCTTTGTGAAACGTTTAGTAAGCATGCTCTGTCTCACATTACTGTCAGCTCGTTGTGAAACGGGTAGTAACACGCTCTGCCTCACATTACTGTCAGCTCGTTGTGAAACGGGTAAAGCACGCTCTGCCTCACAGTACTGTCAGCTCGTTGTGAAACGGGTAGTAAGCACGCTCCCTCACATTACTTTAGCTCGTTGTGAAACGGGTAGTAAGCACGCTCTGCCTCACATTACTGTCAGCTCGTTGTGAAACGGGTAGTAAGCACGCTCTGCCTCACATTACTTTAGCTCGTTGTGAAACGGGTAGTAAGCATGCTCTGCCTCACATTACTGTCAGCTCATTATGAAACGGGTAGTAAGCACGCTCTGCCTCATATTACTGTCAGCTCGTTGTGAAATGGGTAGTAAGCACGCTCTGCCTCACATTACTGTAGCTCGTTGTGAAACGGGTAGTAAGCACGCTCTGCCTCACATTACTGTCAGCTCGTTGTGAAACGGGTAGTAAGCACGCTCTGCCTCACATCACTGTAGCTCGTTGTGAAACGGGTAGTAAGCACGCTCTGCCTCACATTACTTTCGTTGTGAAACGGGTAGTAAGCACGCTCTGCCTCACATTACTGTCAGCTCGTTGTGAAACGGGTAGTAAGCATGCTCTGCCTCTCATTACTGTCAGCTCGTTGTGAAACGGGTAGTAAGCACGCTCTGCCTCACATTACTGTCAGCTCGTTGTGAAACGGGTAGTAAGCACGCTCTGCCTCACATCACTGTAGCTCGTTGTGAAACGGGTAGTAAGCACGCTCTACCTCACATTAGTTTAGCTCGTTGTGAAACGGGTAGTAAGCATGCTCTGCCTCACATTACTGTCAGCTCATTGTGAAACGGGTAGTAAGCACGCTCTGCCTCACATTACTGTCAGCTCGTTGTGAAACGGGTAGTAACTCACATTACTGTCAGCTCGTTGTGAAACGGGTAGTAAGCACGCTCTGCCTCACATTACTGTCAGCTCTTTGTGAAACGGGTAGTAAGCATGCTCTGTCTCACATTACTGTCAGCTCGTTGTGAAACGGTAGTAACACGCTCTGCCTCACATTACTGTCAGCTCGTTGTGAAACGGGTAGTAAGCACGCTCTGCCTCACAGTACTGTCAGCTCGTTGTGAAACGGGTAGTAAGCACGCTCCCTCACATTACTTTAGCTCGTTGTGAAACGGGTAGTAAGCATGCTCTGCCTCACATTACTGTCAGCTCATTGTGAAACGGGTAGTAAGCACGCTCTGCCTCACAGTACTGTCAGCTCGTTGTGAAACGGATATTAAGCACGCTCTGCCTCACATTACTGTAGCTCGTTGTGAAACGGGTAGTAAGCAAGCTCTGACTTATAGTACTGTCAGCTCGTTCTGAAACGGGTAGTTAGCATGTTCTGACTCGCATTACTGTCAGCTCGTTGTGAAACGGGTAGTAAGCACGCTCTGTCTCACATTACTGTGTACACGCTGTGATACGGGTAGTAAGCACGCTCTGCCTCACATTACTGTCAGCTCGTTGTGAAACAGATAGTAAGCACGCTCTGCCTCACATTACTGTCAGCTCGTTGTGAAACGGGTAGTAACACGCTCTGCCTCACAGTACTGTGTGCACGCTGTGATACGGGTAGTAAGCACGCTCTGCCTCACATTACTGTCAGCTCGTTGTGAATCGGGTAGTAAGCACGCTCTGCCTCACATTACTGTCAACTCGTTGTGAAACGGGTAGTAAGCACGCTCTAACTCACATTACTGTCAGCTCGTTGTGAAACGGGTAGTAAGCACGCTCTGCCTCACATTACTGTCAGCTCTTTGTGAAACGGGTAGTAAGCATGCTCTGTCTCACATTACTGTCAGCTCGTTGTGAAACGGGTAGTAAGCACGCTCTGCCTCATATTACTGTCAGCTCGTTGTGAAATGGGTAGTAAGCACGCTCTGCCTCTCATTACTGTAGCTCGTTGTGAAACGGGTAGTAAGCACGCTCTGCCTCACATTACTGTCAGCTCGTTGTGAAACGGGTAGTAACTCACATTACTGTCAGCTCGTAGTGAAACGGGTAGTAAGCACGCTCTGCCTCACATTACTGTCAGCTCTTTGTGAAACGTTTAGTAAGCATGCTCTGTCTCACATTACTGTCAGCTCGTTGTGAAACGGGTAGTAACACGCTCTGCCTCACATTACTGTCAGCTCGTTGTGAAACGGGTAGTAAGCACGCTCTGCCTCACAGTACTGTCAGCTCGTTGTGAAACGGGTAGTAAGCACGCTCCCTCACATTACTTTAGCTCGTTGTGAAACGGGTAGTAAGCACGCTCTGCCTCACATTACTGTCAGCTCGTTGTGAAACGGGTAGTAAGCACGCTCTGCCTCACATTACTTTAGCTCGTTGTGAAACGGGTAGTAAGCATGCTCTGCCTCACATTACTGTCAGCTCATTATGAAACGGGTAGTAAGCACGCTCTGCCTCATATTACTGTCAGCTCGTTGTGAAATGGGTAGTAAGCACGCTCTGCCTCACATTACTGTAGCTCGTTGTGAAACGGGTAGTAAGCACGCTCTGCCTCACATTACTGTCAGCTCGTTGTGAAACGGGTAGTAAGCACGCTCTGCCTCACATCACTGTAGCTCGTTGTGAAACGGGTAGTAAGCACGCTCTGCCTCACATTACTTTCGTTGTGAAACGGGTAGTAAGCACGCTCTGCCTCACATTACTGTCAGCTCGTTGTGAAACGGGTAGTAAGCATGCTCTGCCTCTCATTACTGTCAGCTCGTTGTGAAACGGGTAGTAAGCACGCTCTGCCTCACATTACTGTCAGCTCGTTGTGAAACGGGTAGTAAGCACGCTCTGCCTCACATCACTGTAGCTCGTTGTGAAACGGGTAGTAAGCACGCTCTACCTCACATTAGTTTAGCTCGTTGTGAAACGGGTAGTAAGCATGCTCTGCCTCACATTACTGTCAGCTCATTGTGAAACGGGTAGTAAGCACGCTCTGCCTCACAGTACTGTCAGCTCGTTGTGAAACGGGTATTAAGCACGCTCTGCCTCACATTACTGTAGCTCGTTGTGAAACGGGTAGTAAGCATGCTCTGCCTCACATTACTGTCAGCTCTTTGTGAAACGGGTAGTAAGCATGCTCTGTCTCACATTACTGTCAGCTCGTTGTGAAACGGGTAGTAACACGCTCTGCCTCACATTACTGTCAGCTCGTTGTGAAACGGGTAGTAAGCACGCTCTGCCTCATATTACTGTCAGCTCGTTGTGAAATGGGTAGTAAGCACGCTCTGCCTCTCATTACTGTAGCTCGTTGTGAAACGGGTAGTAAGCACGCTCTGCCTCACATTACTGTCAGCTCGTTGTGAAACGGGTAGTAACTCACATTACTGTCAGCTCGTTGTGAAACGGGTAGTAAGCACGCTCTGCCTCATATTACTGTCAGCTCGTTGTGAAATGGGTAGTAAGCACGCTCTGCCTCTCATTACTGTAGCTCGTTGTGAAACGGGTAGTAAGCACGCTCTGCCTCACATTACTGTCAGCTCGTTGTGAAACGGGTAGTAACTCACATTACTGTCAGCTCGTTGTGAAACGGGTAGTAAGCACGCTCTGCCTCACATTACTGTCAGCTCTTTGTGAAACGGGTAGTAAGCATGCTCTGTCTCACATTACTGTCAGCTCGTTGTGAAACGGGTAGTAACACGCTCTGCCTCACATTACTGTCAGCTCGTTGTGAAACGGGTAGTAAGCACGCTCTGCCTCACAGTACTGTCAGCTCGTTGTGAAACGGGTAGTAAGCACGCTCCCTCACATTACTTTAGCTCGTTGTGAAACGGGTAGTAAGCATGCTCTGCCTCACATTACTGTCAGCTCATTGTGAAACGGGTAGTAAGCACGCTCTGCCTCACAGTACTGTCAGCTCGTTGTGAAACGGATATTAAGCACGCTCTGCCTCACATTACTGTAGCTCGTTGTGAAACGGGTAGTAAGCAAGCTCTGACTTATAGTACTGTCAGCTCGTTCTGAAACGGGTAGTTAGCATGTTCTGACTCGCATTACTGTCAGCTCGTTGTGAAACGGGTAGTAAGCACGCTCTGTCTCACATTACTGTGTACACGCTGTGATACGGGTAGTAAGCACGCTCTGCCTCACATTACTGTCAGCTCGTTGTGAAACAGATAGTAAGCACGCTCTGCCTCACATTACTGTCAGCTCGTTGTGAAACGGGTAGTAACACGCTCTGCCTCACAGTACTGTGTGCACGCTGTGATACGGGTAGTAAGCACGCTCTGCCTCACATTACTGTCAGCTCGTTGTGAATCGGGTAGTAAGCACGCTCTGCCTCACATTACTGTCAACTCGTTGTGAAACGGGTAGTAAGCACGCTCTGCCTCACATTACTGTCAGCTCTTCGTGAAACGGGTAGTAAGAACGCTCTGCCTCACATCACTGTAGCTCGTTTTGAAACGGGTAGTAAGCACGCTCTGCCTCACATTACTGTCAACTCGTTGTGAAACGGGTAGTAAGCACGCTCTGCCTCACATTACTGTCAGCTCTTCGTGAAACGGGTAGTAAGCACGCTCTGCCTCACATCACTGTAGCTCGTTTTGAAACGGATAGTAAGCACGCTCTGACTCACAGTACTGTCAGCTCGTTCTGAAACGGGTAGTAAGCACGCTCTGACTCGCACTACTGTCAGCTCGTTGTGAAACGGGTAGTAAGCACGCTCTGCCTCACATTACTGTCAGCTCGTTGTGAAACGGGTAGTAAGCACGCTCTGCCTCACAATTCTGTCAGCTCGTTGTGAAACGGGTAGTAAGCACACTCTGCCTCATATTACTGTCAGCTCGTTGTGAAATGGGTAGTAAGCACGCTCTGCCTCACATTACTGTAGCTCGTTGTGAAACGGGTAGTAAGCACGCTCTGCCTCACATTACTGTCAGCTCGATGTGAAACGGGTAGTAAGCACGCTCTGCCTCACATCACTGTAGCTCGTTGTGAAACGGGTAGTAAGCATGCTCTGCCTCACATTACTGTCAGCTCATTATGAAACGGGTAGTAAGCACGCTCTGCCTCACATTACTGTAGCTGTGAAACGGGTAGTAAGCACGCTCTGCCTCACATTACTGTCAGCTCGTTGTGAAACGGGTAGTAAGCACGCTCTGCCTCACATCACTGTAGCTCGTTGTGAAACGGGTAGTAAGCACGCTCTGCCTCACATTACTTTCGTTGTGAAACGGGTAGTAAGCACGCTCTGCCTCACATTACTGTCAGCTCGTTGTGAAACGGGTAGTAAGCATGCTCTGCCTCTCATTACTGTCAGCTCGTTGTGAAACGGGTAGTAAGCACGCTCTGCCTCACATTACTGTCAGCTCGTTGTGAAACGGGTAGTAAGCACGCTCTGCCTCACATCACTGTAGCTCGTTGTGAAACGGGTAGTAAGCACGCTCTACCTCACATTAGTTTAGCTCGTTGTGAAACGGGTAGTAAGCATGCTCTGCCTCACATTACTGTCAGCTCATTGTGAAACGGGTAGTAAGCACGCTCTGCCTCACAGTACTGTCAGCTCGTTGTGAAACGGGTATTAAGCACGCTCTGCCTCACATTACTGTAGCTCGTTGTGAAACGGGTAGTAAGCACGCTCTGCCTCACATTACTGTCAGCTCTTTGTGAAACGGGTAGTAAGCATGCTCTGTCTCACATTACTGTCAGCTCGTTGTGAAACGGGTAGTAACACGCTCTGCCTCACATTACTGTCAGCTCGTTGTGAAACGGGTAGTAAGCACGCTCTGCCTCATATTACTGTCAGCTCGTTGTGAAATGGGTAGTAAGCACGCTCTGCCTCTCATTACTGTAGCTCGTTGTGAAACGGGTAGTAAGCACGCTCTGCCTCACATTACTGTCAGCTCGTTGTGAAACGGGTAGTAACTCACATTACTGTCAGCTCGTTGTGAAACGGGTAGTAAGCACGCTCTGCCTCATATTACTGTCAGCTCGTTGTGAAATGGGTAGTAAGCACGCTCTGCCTCTCATTACTGTAGCTCGTTGTGAAACGGGTAGTAAGCACGCTCTGCCTCACATTACTGTCAGCTCGTTGTGAAACGGGTAGTAACTCACATTACTGTCAGCTCGTTGTGAAACGGGTAGTAAGCACGCTCTGCCTCACATTACTGTCAGCTCTTTGTGAAACGGGTAGTAAGCATGCTCTGTCTCACATTACTGTCAGCTCGTTGTGAAACGGGTAGTAAGCACGCTCTGCCTCATATTACTGTCAGCTCGTTGTGAAATGGGTAGTAAGCACGCTCTGCCTCTCATTACTGTAGCTCGTTGTGAAACGGGTAGTAAGCACGCTCTGCCTCACATTACTGTCAGCTCGTTGTGAAACGGGTAGTAACTCACATTACTGTCAGCTCGTAGTGAAACGGGTAGTAAGCACGCTCTGCCTCACATTACTGTCAGCTCTTTGTGAAACGTTTAGTAAGCATGCTCTGTCTCACATTACTGTCAGCTCGTTGTGAAACGGGTAGTAACACGCTCTGCCTCACATTACTGTCAGCTCGTTGTGAAACGGGTAAAGCACGCTCTGCCTCACAGTACTGTCAGCTCGTTGTGAAACGGGTAGTAAGCACGCTCCCTCACATTACTTTAGCTCGTTGTGAAACGGGTAGTAAGCACGCTCTGCCTCACATTACTGTCAGCTCGTTGTGAAACGGGTAGTAAGCACGCTCTGCCTCACATTACTTTAGCTCGTTGTGAAACGGGTAGTAAGCATGCTCTGCCTCACATTACTGTCAGCTCATTATGAAACGGGTAGTAAGCACGCTCTGCCTCATATTACTGTCAGCTCGTTGTGAAATGGGTAGTAAGCACGCTCTGCCTCACATTACTGTAGCTCGTTGTGAAACGGGTAGTAAGCACGCTCTGCCTCACATTACTGTCAGCTCGATGTGAAACGGGTAGTAAGCACGCTCTGCCTCACATCACTGTAGCTCGTTGTGAAACGGGTAGTAAGCACGCTCTGCCTCACATTACTTTCGTTGTGAAACGGGTAGTAAGCACGCTCTGCCTCACATTACTGTCAGCTCGTTGTGAAACGGGTAGTAAGCATGCTCTGCCTCTCATTACTGTCAGCTCGTTGTGAAACGGGTAGTAAGCACGCTCTACCTCACATTAGTTTAGCTCGTTGTGAAACGGGTAGTAAGCATGCTCTGCCTCACATTACTGTCAGCTCATTGTGAAACGGGTAGTAAGCACGCTCTGCCTCACAGTACTGTCAGCTCGTTGTGAAACGGGTATTAAGCACGCTCTGCCTCACATTACTGTAGCTCGTTGTGAAACGGGTAGTAAGCACGCTCTGACTCGCATTACTGTCAGCTCGTTGTGAAACGGGTAGTAAGCACGCTCTGCCTCACAGTACTGTCAGCTCGTTGTGAAACGGGTAGTAAGCACGCTCTGCCTCACATTACTTTCATTGTGAAACGGGTAGTAAGCACGCTCTGCCTCACATTACTGTCAGCTCGTTGTGAAACAGGTATTAAGCATGCTCTGCCTCTCATTACTGTCAGCTCGTTGTGAAACGGGTAGTAAGCACGCTCTGCCTCACATTACTGTCAGCTCGTTGTGAAACGGGTAGTAAGCACGCTCTGCCTCACATTACTTTAGCTCGTTGTGAAACGGGTAGTAAGCATGCTCTGCCTCACATTACTGTCAGCTCATTATGAAACGGGTAGTAAGCACGCTCTGCCTCATATTACGGTCAGCTCGTTGTGAAATGGGTAGTAAGCACGCTCTGCCTCACATTACTGTAGCTCGTTGTGAAACGGGTAGTAAGCACGCTCTGCCTCACATTACTGTCAGCTCGATGTGAAACGGGTAGTAAGCACGCTCTGCCTCACATCACTGTAGCTCGTTGTGAAACGGGTAGTAAGCACGCTCTGCCTCACATTACTTTCGTTGTGAAACGGGTAGTAAGCACGCTCTGCCTCACATTACTGTCAGCTCGTTGTGAAACGGGTAGTAAGCATGCTCTGCCTCTCATTACTGTCAGCTCGTTGTGAAACGGGTAGTAAGCACGCTCTGCCTCACATTACTGTCAGCTCGTTGTGAAACGGGTAGTAAGCACGCTCTGCCTCACATTACTGTAGCTCGTTGTGAAACGGGTAGTAAGCACGCTCTGCCTCACATTACTGTCAGCTCTTTGTGAAACGGGTAGTAAGCATGCTCTGTCTCACATTACTGTCAGCTCGTTGTGAAACGGGTAGTAACACGCTCTGCCTCACATTACTGTCAGCTCGTTGTGAAACGGGTAGTAAGCACGCTCTGCCTCATATTACTGTCAGCTCGTTGTGAAATGGGTAGTAAGCACGCTCTGCCTCTCATTACTGTAGCTCGTTGTGAAACGGGTAGTAAGCACGCTCTGCCTCACATTACTGTCAGCTCGTTGTGAAACGGGTAGTAACTCACATTACTGTCAGCTCGTTGTGAAACGGGTAGTAAGCACGCTCTGCCTCATATTACTGTCAGCTCGTTGTGAAATGGGTAGTAAGCACGCTCTGCCTCTCATTACTGTAGCTCGTTGTGAAACGGGTAGTAAGCACGCTCTGCCTCACATTACTGTCAGCTCGTTGTGAAACGGGTAGTAACTCACATTACTGTCAGCTCGTAGTGAAACGGGTAGTAAGCACGCTCTGCCTCACATTACTGTCAGCTCTTTGTGAAACGTTTAGTAAGCATGCTCTGTCTCACATTACTGTCAGCTCGTTGTGAAACGGGTAGTAACACGCTCTGCCTCACATTACTGTCAGCTCGTTGTGAAACGGGTAGTAAGCACGCTCTGCCTCACAGTACTGTCAGCTCGTTGTGAAACGGGTAGTAAGCACGCTCCCTCACATTACTTTAGCTCGTTGTGAAACGGGTAGTAAGCACGCTCTGCCTCACATTACTGTCAGCTCGTTGTGAAACGGGTAGTAAGCACGCTCTGCCTCACATTACTTTAGCTCGTTGTGAAACGGGTAGTAAGCATGCTCTGCCTCACATTACTGTCAGCTCATTATGAAACGGGTAGTAAGCACGCTCTGCCTCATATTACTGTCAGCTCGTTGTGAAATGGGTAGTAAGCACGCTCTGCCTCACATTACTGTAGCTCGTTGTGAAACGGGTAGTAAGCACGCTCTGCCTCACATTACTGTCAGCTCGTTGTGAAACGGGTAGTAAGCACGCTCTGCCTCACATCACTGTAGCTCGTTGTGAAACGGGTAGTAAGCACGCTCTGCCTCACATTACTTTCGTTGTGAAACGGGTAGTAAGGACGCTCTGCCTCACATTACTGTCAGCTCGTTGTGAAACGGGTAGTAAGCATGCTCTGCCTCTCATTACTGTCAGCTCGTTGTGAAACGGGTAGTAAGCACGCTCTGCCTCACATTACTGTCAGCTCGTTGTGAAACGGGTAGTAAGCACGCTCTGCCTCACATCACTGTAGCTCGTTGTGAAACGGGTAGTAAGCACGCTCTACCTCACATTAGTTTAGCTCGTTGTGAAACGGGTAGTAAGCATGCTCTGCCTCACATTACTGTCAGCTCATTGTGAAACGGGTAGTAAGCACGCTCTGCCTCACAGTACTGTCAGCTCGTTGTGAAACGGGTATTAAGCACGCTCTGCCTCACATTACTGTAGCTCGTTGTGAAACGGGTAGTAAGCACGCTCTGCCTCACATTACTGTCAGCTCTTTGTGAAACGGGTAGTAAGCATGCTCTGTCTCACATTACTGTCAGCTCGTTGTGAAACGGGTAGTAACACGCTCTGCCTCACATTACTGTCAGCTCGTTGTGAAACGGGTAGTAAGCACGCTCTGCCTCATATTACTGTCAGCTCGTTGTGAAATGGGTAGTAAGCACGCTCTGCCTCTCATTACTGTAGCTCGTTGTGAAACGGGTAGTAAGCACGCTCTGCCTCACATTACTGTCAGCTCGTTGTGAAACGGGTAGTAACTCACATTACTGTCAGCTCGTTGTGAAACGGGTAGTAAGCACGCTCTGCCTCATATTACTGTCAGCTCGTTGTGAAATGGGTAGTAAGCACGCTCTGCCTCTCATTACTGTAGCTCGTTGTGAAACGGGTAGTAAGCACGCTCTGCCTCACATTACTGTCAGCTCGTTGTGAAACGGGTAGTAACTCACATTACTGTCAGCTCGTTGTGAAACGGGTAGTAAGCACGCTCTGCCTCACATTACTGTCAGCTCTTTGTGAAACGGGTAGTAAGCATGCTCTGTCTCACATTACTGTCAGCTCGTTGTGAAACGGGTAGTAACACGCTCTGCCTCACATTACTGTCAGCTCGTTGTGAAACGGGTAGTAAGCACGCTCTGCCTCACAGTACTGTCAGCTCGTTGTGAAACGGGTAGTAAGCACGCTCCCTCACATTACTTTAGCTCGTTGTGAAACGGGTAGTAAGCATGCTCTGCCTCACATTACTGTCAGCTCATTGTGAAACGGGTAGTAAGCACGCTCTGCCTCACAGTACTGTCAGCTCGTTGTGAAACGGATATTAAGCACGCTCTGCCTCACATTACTGTAGCTCGTTGTGAAACGGGTAGTAAGCAAGCTCTGACTTATAGTACTGTCAGCTCGTTCTGAAACGGGTAGTTAGCATGTTCTGACTCGCATTACTGTCAGCTCGTTGTGAAACGGGTAGTAAGCACGCTCTGTCTCACATTACTGTGTACACGCTGTGATACGGGTAGTAAGCACGCTCTGCCTCACATTACTGTCAGCTCGTTGTGAAACAGATAGTAAGCACGCTCTGCCTCACATTACTGTCAGCTCGTTGTGAAACGGGTAGTAACACGCTCTGCCTCACAGTACTGTGTGCACGCTGTGATACGGGTAGTAAGCACGCTCTGCCTCACATTACTGTCAGCTCGTTGTGAATCGGGTAGTAAGCACGCTCTGCCTCACATTACTGTCAACTCGTTGTGAAACGGGTAGTAAGCACGCTCTGCCTCACATTACTGTCAGCTCTTCGTGAAACGGGTAGTAAGAACGCTCTGCCTCACATCACTGTAGCTCGTTTTGAAACGGGTAGTAAGCACGCTCTGCCTCACATTACTGTCAACTCGTTGTGAAACGGGTAGTAAGCACGCTCTGCCTCACATTACTGTCAGCTCTTCGTGAAACGGGTAGTAAGCACGCTCTGCCTCACATCACTGTAGCTCGTTTTGAAACGGATAGTAAGCACGCTCTGACTCACAGTACTGTCAGCTCGTTCTGAAACGGGTAGTAAGCACGCTCTGACTCGCACTACTGTCAGCTCGTTGTGAAACGGGTAGTAAGCACGCTCTGCCTCACATTACTGTCAGCTCGTTGTGAAACGGGTAGTAAGCACGCTCTGCCTCACAATTCTGTCAGCTCGTTGTGAAACGGGTAGTAAGCACACTCTGCCTCATATTACTGTCAGCTCGTTGTGAAATGGGTAGTAAGCACGCTCTGCCTCACATTACTGTAGCTCGTTGTGAAACGGGTAGTAAGCACGCTCTGCCTCACATTACTGTCAGCTCGATGTGAAACGGGTAGTAAGCACGCTCTGCCTCACATCACTGTAGCTCGTTGTGAAACGGGTAGTAAGCATGCTCTGCCTCACATTACTGTCAGCTCATTATGAAACGGGTAGTAAGCACGCTCTGCCTCATATTACTGTCAGCTCGTTGTGAAATGGGTAGTAAGCACGCTCTGCCTCACATTACTGTAGCTGTGAAACGGGTAGTAAGCACGCTCTGCCTCACATTACTGTCAGCTCGTTGTGAAACGGGTAGTAAGCACGCTCTGCCTCACATCACTGTAGCTCGTTGTGAAACGGGTAGTAAGCACGCTCTGCCTCACATTACTTTCGTTGTGAAACGGGTAGTAAGCACGCTCTGCCTCACATTACTGTCAGCTCGTTGTGAAACGGGTAGTAAGCATGCTCTGCCTCTCATTACTGTCAGCTCGTTGTGAAACGGGTAGTAAGCACGCTCTGCCTCACATTACTGTCAGCTCGTTGTGAAACGGGTAGTAAGCACGCTCTGCCTCACATCACTGTAGCTCGTTGTGAAACGGGTAGTAAGCACGCTCTACCTCACATTAGTTTAGCTCGTTGTGAAACGGGTAGTAAGCATGCTCTGCCTCACATTACTGTCAGCTCATTGTGAAACGGGTAGTAAGCACGCTCTGCCTCACAGTACTGTCAGCTCGTTGTGAAACGGGTATTAAGCACGCTCTGCCTCACATTACTGTAGCTCGTTGTGAAACGGGTAGTAAGCACGCTCTGCCTCACATTACTGTCAGCTCTTTGTGAAACGGGTAGTAAGCATGCTCTGTCTCACATTACTGTCAGCTCGTTGTGAAACGGGTAGTAACACGCTCTGCCTCACATTACTGTCAGCTCGTTGTGAAACGGGTAGTAAGCACGCTCTGCCTCATATTACTGTCAGCTCGTTGTGAAATGGGTAGTAAGCACGCTCTGCCTCTCATTACTGTAGCTCGTTGTGAAACGGGTAGTAAGCACGCTCTGCCTCACATTACTGTCAGCTCGTTGTGAAACGGGTAGTAACTCACATTACTGTCAGCTCGTTGTGAAACGGGTAGTAAGCACGCTCTGCCTCATATTACAGTCAGCTCGTTGTGAAATGGGTAGTAAGCACGCTCTGCCTCTCATTACTGTAGCTCGTTGTGAAACGGGTAGTAAGCACGCTCTGCCTCACATTACTGTCAGCTCGTTGTGAAACGGGTAGTAACTCACATTACTGTCAGCTCGTTGTGAAACGGGTAGTAAGCACGCTCTGCCTCACATTACTGTCAGCTCTTTGTGAAACGGGTAGTAAGCATGCTCTGTCTCACATTACTGTCAGCTCGTTGTGAAACGGGTAGTAAGCACGCTCTGCCTCATATTACTGTCAGCTCGTTGTGAAATGGGTAGTAAGCACGCTCTGCCTCTCATTACTGTAGCTCGTTGTGAAACGGGTAGTAAGCACGCTCTGCCTCACATTACTGTCAGCTCGTTGTGAAACGGGTAGTAACTCACATTACTGTCAGCTCGTAGTGAAACGGGTAGTAAGCACGCTCTGCCTCACATTACTGTCAGCTCTTTGTGAAACGTTTAGTAAGCATGCTCTGTCTCACATTACTGTCAGCTCGTTGTGAAACGGGTAGTAACACGCTCTGCCTCACATTACTGTCAGCTCGTTGTGAAACGGGTAAAGCACGCTCTGCCTCACAGTACTGTCAGCTCGTTGTGAAACGGGTAGTAAGCACGCTCCCTCACATTACTTTAGCTCGTTGTGAAACGGGTAGTAAGCACGCTCTGCCTCACATTACTGTCAGCTCGTTGTGAAACGGGTAGTAAGCACGCTCTGCCTCACATTACTTTAGCTCGTTGTGAAACGGGTAGTAAGCATGCTCTGCCTCACATTACTGTCAGCTCATTATGAAACGGGTAGTAAGCACGCTCTGCCTCATATTACTGTCAGCTCGTTGTGAAATGGGTAGTAAGCACGCTCTGCCTCACATTACTGTAGCTCGTTGTGAAACGGGTAGTAAGCACGCTCTGCCTCACATTACTGTCAGCTCGATGTGAAACGGGTAGTAAGCACGCTCTGCCTCACATCACTGTAGCTCGTTGTGAAACGGGTAGTAAGCACGCTCTGCCTCACATTACTTTCGTTGTGAAACGGGTAGTAAGCACGCTCTGCCTCACATTACTGTCAGCTCGTTGTGAAACGGGTAGTAAGCATGCTCTGCCTCTCATTACTGTCAGCTCGTTGTGAAACGGGTAGTAAGCACGCTCTACCTCACATTAGTTTAGCTCGTTGTGAAACGGGTAGTAAGCATGCTCTGCCTCACATTACTGTCAGCTCATTGTGAAACGGGTAGTAAGCACGCTCTGCCTCACAGTACTGTCAGCTCGTTGTGAAACGGGTATTAAGCACGCTCTGCCTCACATTACTGTAGCTCGTTGTGAAACGGGTAGTAAGCACGCTCTGACTCGCATTACTGTCAGCTCGTTGTGAAACGGGTAGTAAGCACGCTCTGCCTCACAGTACTGTCAGCTCGTTGTGAAACGGGTAGTAAGCACGCTCTGCCTCACATTACTTTCGTTGTGAAACGGGTAGTAAGCACGCTCTGCCTCACATTACTGTCAGCTCGTTGTGAAACAGGTATTAAGCATGCTCTGCCTCTCATTACTGTCAGCTCGTTGTGAAACGGGTAGTAAGCACGCTCTGCCTCACATTACTGTCAGCTCGTTGTGAAACGGGTAGTAAGCACGCTCTGCCTCACATTACTTTAGCTCGTTGTGAAACGGGTAGTAAGCATGCTCTGCCTCACATTACTGTCAGCTCATTATGAAACGGGTAGTAAGCACGCTCTGCCTCATATTACGGTCAGCTCGTTGTGAAATGGGTAGTAAGCACGCTCTGCCTCACATTACTGTAGCTCGTTGTGAAACGGGTAGTAAGCACGCTCTGCCTCACATTACTGTCAGCTCGATGTGAAACGGGTAGTAAGCACGCTCTGCCTCACATCACTGTAGCTCGTTGTGAAACGGGTAGTAAGCACGCTCTGCCTCACATTACTTTCGTTGTGAAACGGGTAGTAAGCACGCTCTGCCTCACATTACTGTCAGCTCGTTGTGAAACGGGTAGTAAGCATGCTCTGCCTCTCATTACTGTCAGCTCGTTGTGAAACGGGTAGTAAGCACGCTCTGCCTCACATTACTGTCAGCTCGTTGTGAAACGGGTAGTAAGCACGCTCTGCCTCACATCACTGTAGCTCGTTGTGAAACGGGTAGTAAGCACGCTCTACCTCACATTAGTTTAGCTCGTTGTGAAACGGGTAGTAAGCATGCTCTGCCTCACATTACTGTCAGCTCTTTGTGAAACGGGTAGTAAGCATGCTCTGCCTCACATTACTGTCAGCTCATTGTGAAACGGGTAGTAAGCACGGTCTGCCTCACAGTACTGTCAGCTCGTTGTGAAACGGGTATTAAGCACGCTCTGCCTCACATTACTGTAGCTCGTTGTGAAACGGGTAGTAAGCACGCTCTGCCTCACATTACTGTCAGCTCTTTGTGAAACGGGTAGTAAGCATGCTCTGTCTCACATTACTGTCAGCTCGTTGTGAAACGGGTAGTAACACGCTCTGCCTCACATTACTGTCAGCTCGTTGTGAAACGGGTAGTAACTCACATTACTGTCAGCTCGTTGTGAAACGGGTAGTAAGCACGCTCTGCCTCATATTACTGTCAGCTCGTTGTGAAATGGGTAGTAAGCACGCTCTGCCTCTCATTACTGTAGCTCGTTGTGAAACGGGTAGTAAGCACGCTCTGCCTCACATTACTGTCAGCTCGTTGTGAAACGGGTAGTAACTCACATTACTGTCAGCTCGTAGTGAAACGGGTAGTAAGCACGCTCTGCCTCACATTACTGTCAGCTCTTTGTGAAACGTTTAGTAAGCATGCTCTGTCTCACATTACTGTCAGCTCGTTGTGAAACGGGTAGTAACACGCTCTGCCTCACATTACTGTCAGCTCGTTGTGAAACGGGTAGTAAGCACGCTCTGCCTCACAGTACTGTCAGCTCGTTGTGAAACGGGTAGTAAGCACGCTCCCTCACATTACTTTAGCTCGTTGTGAAACGGGTAGTAAGCACGCTCTGCCTCACATTACTGTCAGCTCGTTGTGAAACGGGTAGTAAGCACGCTCTGCCTCACATTACTTTAGCTCGTTGTGAAACGGGTAGTAAGCATGCTCTGCCTCACATTACTGTCAGCTCATTATGAAACGGGTAGTAAGCACGCTCTGCCTCATATTACTGTCAGCTCGTTGTGAAATGGGTAGTAAGCACGCTCTGCCTCACATTACTGTAGCTCGTTGTGAAACGGGTAGTAAGCACGCTCTGCCTCACATTACTGTCAGCTCGTTGTGAAACGGGTAGTAAGCACGCTCTGCCTCACATCACTGTAGCTCGTTGTGAAACGGGTAGTAAGCACGCTCTGCCTCACATTACTTTCGTTGTGAAACGGGTAGTAAGCACGCTCTGCCTCACATTACTGTCAGCTCGTTGTGAAACGGGTAGTAAGCATGCTCTGCCTCATATTACTGTCAGCTCGTTGTGAAACGGGTAGTAACACGCTCTGCCTCACATTACTGTCAGCTCGTTGTGAAACGGGTAGTAAGCACGCTCTGCCTCATATTACTGTCAGCTCGTTGTGAAATGGGTAGTAAGCACGCTCTGCCTCTCATTACTGTAGCTCGTTGTGAAACGGGTAGTAAGCACGCTCTGCCTCACATTACTGTCAGCTCGTTGTGAAACGGGTAGTAACTCACATTACTGTCAGCTCGTTGTGAAACGGGTAGTAAGCACGCTCTGCCTCATATTACTGTCAGCTCGTTGTGAAATGGGTAGTAAGCACGCTCTGCCTCTCATTACTGTAGCTCGTTGTGAAACGGGTAGTAAGCACGCTCTGCCTCACATTACTGTCAGCTCGTTGTGAAACGGGTAGTAACTCACATTACTGTCAGCTCGTAGTGAAACGGGTAGTAAGCACGCTCTGCCTCACATTACTGTCAGCTCTTTGTGAAACGTTTAGTAAGCATGCTCTGTCTCACATTACTGTCAGCTCGTTGTGAAACGGGTAGTAACACGCTCTGCCTCACATTACTGTCAGCTCGTTGTGAAACGGGTAGTAAGCACGCTCTGCCTCACAGTACTGTCAGCTCGTTGTGAAATGGGTAGTAAGCACGCTCCCTCACATTACTTTAGCTCGTTGTGAAACGGGTAGTAAGCACGCTCTGCCTCACATTACTGTCAGCTCGTTGTGAAACGGGTAGTAAGCACGCTCTGCCTCACATTACTTTAGCTCGTTGTGAAACGGGTAGTAAGCATGCTCTGCCTCACATTACTGTCAGCTCATTATGAAACGGGTAGTAAGCACGCTCTGCCTCATATTACTGTCAGCTCGTTGTGAAATGGGTAGTAAGCACGCTCTGCCTCACATTACTGTAGCTCGTTGTGAAACGGGTAGTAAGCACGCTCTGCCTCACATTACTGTCAGCTCGTTGTGAAACGGGTAGTAAGCACGCTCTGCCTCACATCACTGTAGCTCGTTGTGAAACGGGTAGTAAGCACGCTCTGCCTCACATTACTTTCGTTGTGAAACGGGTAGTAAGCACGCTCTGCCTCACATTACTGTCAGCTCGTTGTGAAACGGGTAGTAAGCATGCTCTGCCTCTCATTACTGTCAGCTCGTTGTGAAATGGGTAGTAAGCACGCTCTGCCTCACATTACTGTCAGCTCGTTGTGAAACGGGTAGTAAGCACGCTCTGCCTCACATCACTGTAGCTCGTTGTGAAACGGGTAGTAAGCACGCTCTACCTCACTTTAGTTTAGCTCGTTGTGAAACGGGTAGTAAGCATGCTCTGCCTCACATTACTGTCAGCTCATTGTGAAACGGGTAGTAAGCACGCTCTGCCTCACAGTACTGTCAGCTCGTTGTGAAACGGGTATTAAGCACGCTCTGCCTCACATTACTGTAGCTCGTTGTGAAACGGGTAGTAAGCACGCTCTGCCTCACATTACTGTCAGCTCTTTGTGAAACGGGTAGTAAGCATGCTCTGTCTCACATTACTGTCAGCTCGTTGTGAAACGGGTAGTAACACGCTCTGCCTCACATTACTGTCAGCTCGTTGTGAAACGGGTAGTAAGCACGCTCTGCCTCATATTACTGTCAGCTCGTTGTGAAATGGGTAGTAAGCACGCTCTGCCTCTCATTACTGTAGCTCGTTGTGAAACGGGTAGTAAGCACGCTCTGCCTCACATTACTGTCAGCTCGTTGTGAAACGGGTAGTAACTCACATTACTGTCAGCTCGTTGTGAAACGGGTAGTAAGCACGCTCTGCCTCATATTACAGTCAGCTCGTTGTGAAATGGGTAGTAAGCACGCTCTGCCTCTCATTACTGTAGCTCGTTGTGAAACGGGTAGTAAGCACGCTCTGCCTCACATTACTGTCAGCTCGTTGTGAAACGGGTAGTAACTCACATTACTGTCAGCTCGTTGTGAAACGGGTAGTAAGCACGCTCTGCCTCACATTACTGTCAGCTCTTTGTGAAACGGGTAGTAAGCATGCTCTGTCTCACATTACTGTCAGCTCGTTGTGAAACGGGTAGTAAGCACGCTCTGCCTCATATTACTGTCAGCTCGTTGTGAAATGGGTAGTAAGCACGCTCTGCCTCTCATTACTGTAGCTCGTTGTGAAACGGGTAGTAAGCACGCTCCCTCACATTACTTTAGCTCGTTGTGAAACGGGTAGTAAGCACGCTCTGCCTCACATTACTGTCAGCTCGTTGTGAAACGGGTAGTAAGCACGCTCTGCCTCACATCACTGTAGCTCGTTGTGAAACGGGTAGTAAGCACGCTCTGCCTCACATTACTTTCGTTGTGAAACGGGTAGTAAGCACGCTCTGCCTCACATTACTGTCAGCTCGTTGTGAAACGGGTAGTAAGCATGCTCTGCCTCTCATTACTGTCAGCTCGTTGTGAAACGGGTAGTAAGCACGCTCTGCCTCACATTACTGTCAGCTCGTTGTGAAACGGGTAGTAAGCACGCTCTGCCTCACATCACTGTAGCTCGTTGTGAAACGGGTAGTAAGCACGCTCTACCTCACATTAGTTTAGCTCGTTGTGAAACGGGTAGTAAGCATGCTCTGCCACACATTACTGTCAGCTCATTGTGAAACGGGTAGTAACTAACATTACTGTCAGCTCGTTGTGAAACGGGTAGTAAGCACGCTCTGCCTCACATTACTGTCAGCTCTTTGTGAAACGGGTAGTAAGCATGCTCTGTCTCACATTACTGTCAGCTCGTTGTGAAACGGGTAGTAACACGCTCTGCCTCACATTACTGTCAGCTCGTTGTGAAACGGGTAGTAAGCACGCTCTGCCTCACAGTACTGTCAGCTCGTTGTGAAACGGGTAGTAAGCACGCTCCCTCACATTACTTTAGCTCGTTGTGAAACGGGTAGTAAGCATGCTCTGCCTCACATTACTGTCAGCTCATTGTGAAACGGGTAGTAAGCACGCTCTGCCTCACAGTACTGTCAGCTCGTTGTGAAACGGATATTAAGCACGCTCTGCCTCACATTACTGTAGCTCGTTGTGAAACGGGTAGTAAGCAAGCTCTGACTTATAGTACTGTCAGCTCGTTCTGAAACGGGTAGTTAGCATGTTCTGACTCGCATTACTGTCAGCTCGTTGTGAAACGGGTAGTAAGCACGCTCTGTCTCACATTACTGTGTACACGCTGTGATACGGGTAGTAAGCACGCTCTGCCTCACATTACTGTCAGCTCGTTGTGAAACAGATAGTAAGCACGCTCTGCCTCACATTACTGTCAGCTCGTTGTGAAACGGGTAGTAACACGCTCTGCCTCACAGTACTGTGTGCACGCTGTGATACGGGTAGTAAGCACGCTCTGCCTCACATTACTGTCAGCTCGTTGTGAATCGGGTAGTAAGCACGCTCTGCCTCACATTACTGTCAACTCGTTGTGAAACGGGTAGTAAGCACGCTCTGCCTCACATTACTGTCAGCTCTTCGTGAAACGGGTAGTAAGAACGCTCTGCCTCACATCACTGTAGCTCGTTTTGAAACGGGTAGTAAGCACGCTCTGCCTCACATTACTGTCAACTCGTTGTGAAACGGGTAGTAAGCACGCTCTGCCTCACATTACTGTCAGCTCTTCGTGAAACGGGTAGTAAGCACGCTCTGCCTCACATCACTGTAGCTCGTTTTGAAACGGATAGTAAGCACGCTCTGACTCACAGTACTGTCAGCTCGTTCTGAAACGGGTAGTAAGCACGCTCTGACTCGCACTACTGTCAGCTCGTTGTGAAACGGGTAGTAAGCACGCTCTGCCTCACATTACTGTCAGCTCGTTGTGAAACGGGTAGTAAGCACGCTCTGCCTCACAATTCTGTCAGCTCGTTGTGAAACGGGTAGTAAGCACACTCTGCCTCATATTACTGTCAGCTCGTTGTGAAATGGGTAGTAAGCACGCTCTGCCTCACATTACTGTAGCTCGTTGTGAAACGGGTAGTAAGCACGCTCTGCCTCACATTACTGTCAGCTCGATGTGAAACGGGTAGTAAGCACGCTCTGCCTCACATCACTGTAGCTCGTTGTGAAACGGGTAGTAAGCATGCTCTGCCTCACATTACTGTCAGCTCATTATGAACCGGGTAGTAAGCACGCTCTGCCTCATATTACTGTCAGCTCGTTGTGAAATGGGTAGTAAGCACGCTCTGCCTCACATTACTGTAGCTGTGAAACGGGTAGTAAGCACGCTCTGCCTCACATTACTGTCAGCTCGTTGTGAAACGGGTAGTAAGCACGCTCTGCCTCACATCACTGTAGCTCGTTGTGAAACGGGTAGTAAGCACGCTCTGCCTCACATTACTTTCGTTGTGAAACGGGTAGTAAGCACGCTCTGCCTCACATTACTGTCAGCTCGTTGTGAAACGGGTAGTAAGCATGCTCTGCCTCTCATTACTGTCAGCTCGTTGTGAAACGGGTAGTAAGCACGCTCTGCCTCACATTACTGTCAGCTCGTTGTGAAACGGGTAGTAAGCACGCTCTGCCTCACATCACTGTAGCTCGTTGTGAAACGGGTAGTAAGCACGCTCTACCTCACATTAGTTTAGCTCGTTGTGAAACGGGTAGTAAGCATGCTCTGCCTCACATTACTGTCAGCTCATTGTGAAACGGGTAGTAAGCACGCTCTGCCTCACAGTACTGTCAGCTCGTTGTGAAACGGGTATTAAGCACGCTCTGCCTCACATTACTGTAGCTCGTTGTGAAACGGGTAGTAAGCACGCTCTGCCTCACATTACTGTCAGCTCTTTGTGAAACGGGTAGTAAGCATGCTCTGTCTCACATTACTGTCAGCTCGTTGTGAAACGGGTAGTAACACGCTCTGCCTCACATTACTGTCAGCTCGTTGTGAAACGGGTAGTAAGCACGCTCTGCCTCATATTACTGTCAGCTCGTTGTGAAATGGGTAGTAAGCACGCTCTGCCTCTCATTACTGTAGCTCGTTGTGAAACGGGTAGTAAGCACGCTCTGCCTCACATTACTGTCAGCTCGTTGTGAAACGGGTAGTAACTCACATTACTGTCAGCTCGTTGTGAAACGGGTAGTAAGCACGCTCTGCCTCATATTACAGTCAGCTCGTTGTGAAATGGGTAGTAAGCACGCTCTGCCTCTCATTACTGTAGCTCGTTGTGAAACGGGTAGTAAGCACGCTCTGCCTCACATTACTGTCAGCTCGTTGTGAAACGGGTAGTAACTCACATTACTGTCAGCTCGTTGTGAAACGGGTAGTAAGCACGCTCTGCCTCACATTACTGTCAGCTCTTTGTGAAACGGGTAGTAAGCATGCTCTGTCTCACATTACTGTCAGCTCGTTGTGAAACGGGTAGTAAGCACGCTCTGCCTCATATTACTGTCAGCTCGTTGTGAAATGGGTAGTAAGCACGCTCTGCCTCTCATTACTGTAGCTCGTTGTGAAACGGGTAGTAAGCACGCTCTGCCTCACATTACTGTCAGCTCGTTGTGAAACGGGTAGTAACTCACATTACTGTCAGCTCGTAGTGAAACGGGTAGTAAGCACGCTCTGCCTCACATTACTGTCAGCTCTTTGTGAAACGTTTAGTAAGCATGCTCTGTCTCACATTACTGTCAGCTCGTTGTGAAACGGGTAGTAACACGCTCTGCCTCACATTACTGTCAGCTCGTTGTGAAACGGGTAAAGCACGCTCTGCCTCACAGTACTGTCAGCTCGTTGTGAAACGGGTAGTAAGCACGCTCCCTCACATTACTTTAGCTCGTTGTGAAACGGGTAGTAAGCACGCTCTGCCTCACATTACTGTCAGCTCGTTGTGAAACGGGTAGTAAGCACGCTCTGCCTCACATTACTTTAGCTCGTTGTGAAACGGGTAGTAAGCATGCTCTGCCTCACATTACTGTCAGCTCATTATGAAACGGGTAGTAAGCACGCTCTGCCTCATATTACTGTCAGCTCGTTGTGAAATGGGTAGTAAGCACGCTCTGCCTCACATTACTGTAGCTCGTTGTGAAACGGGTAGTAAGCACGCTCTGCCTCACATTACTGTCAGCTCGATGTGAAACGGGTAGTAAGCACGCTCTGCCTCACATCACTGTAGCTCGTTGTGAAACGGGTAGTAAGCACGCTCTGCCTCACATTACTTTCGTTGTGAAACGGGTAGTAAGCACGCTCTGCCTCACATTACTGTCAGCTCGTTGTGAAACGGGTAGTAAGCATGCTCTGCCTCTCATTACTGTCAGCTCGTTGTGAAACGGGTAGTAAGCACGCTCTACCTCACATTAGTTTAGCTCGTTGTGAAACGGGTAGTAAGCATGCTCTGCCTCACATTACTGTCAGCTCATTGTGAAACGGGTAGTAAGCACGCTCTGCCTCACAGTACTGTCAGCTCGTTGTGAAACGGGTATTAAGCACGCTCTGCCTCACATTACTGTAGCTCGTTGTGAAACGGGTAGTAAGCACGCTCTGACTCGCATTACTGTCAGCTCGTTGTGAAACGGGTAGTAAGCACGCTCTGCCTCACAGTACTGTCAGCTCGTTGTGAAACGGGTAGTAAGCACGCTCTGCCTCACATTACTTTCGTTGTGAAACGGGTAGTAAGCACGCTCTGCCTCACATTACTGTCAGCTCGTTGTGAAACAGGTATTAAGCATGCTCTGCCTCTCATTACTGTCAGCTCGTTGTGAAACGGGTAGTAAGCACGCTCTGCCTCACATTACTGTCAGCTCGTTGTGAAACGGGTAGTAAGCACGCTCTGCCTCACATTACTTTAGCTCGTTGTGAAACGGGTAGTAAGCATGCTCTGCCTCACATTACTGTCAGCTCATTATGAAACGGGTAGTAAGCACGCTCTGCCTCATATTACGGTCAGCTCGTTGTGAAATGGGTAGTAAGCACGCTCTGCCTCACATTACTGTAGCTCGTTGTGAAACGGGTAGTAAGCACGCTCTGCCTCACATTACTGTCAGCTCGATGTGAAACGGGTAGTAAGCACGCTCTGCCTCACATCACTGTAGCTCGTTGTGAAACGGGTAGTAAGCACGCTCTGCCTCACATTACTTTCGTTGTGAAACGGGTAGTAAGCACGCTCTGCCTCACATTACTGTCAGCTCGTTGTGAAACGGGTAGTAAGCATGCTCTGCCTCTCATTACTGTCAGCTCGTTGTGAAACGGGTAGTAAGCACGCTCTGCCTCACATTACTGTCAGCTCGTTGTGAAACGGGTAGTAAGCACGCTCTGCCTCACATCACTGTAGCTCGTTGTGAAACGGGTAGTAAGCACGCTCTACCTCACATTAGTTTAGCTCGTTGTGAAACGGGTAGTAAGCATGCTCTGCCTCACATTACTGTCAGCTCTTTGTGAAACGGGTAGTAAGCATGCTCTGCCTCACATTACTGTCAGCTCATTGTGAAACGGGTAGTAAGCACGGTCTGCCTCACAGTACTGTCAGCTCGTTGTGAAACGGGTATTAAGCACGCTCTGCCTCACATTACTGTAGCTCGTTGTGAAACGGGTAGTAAGCACGCTCTGCCTCACATTACTGTCAGCTCTTTGTGAAACGGGTAGTAAGCATGCTCTGTCTCACATTACTGTCAGCTCGTTGTGAAACGGGTAGTAACACGCTCTGCCTCACATTACTGTCAGCTCGTTGTGAAACGGGTAGTAAGCACGCTCTGCCTCATATTACTGTCAGCTCGTTGTGAAATGGGTAGTAAGCACGCTCTGCCTCTCATTACTGTAGCTCGTTGTGAAACGGGTAGTAAGCACGCTCTGCCTCACATTACTGTCAGCTCGTTGTGAAACGGGTAGTAACTCACATTACTGTCAGCTCGTTGTGAAACGGGTAGTAAGCACGCTCTGCCTCATATTACTGTCAGCTCGTTGTGAAATGGGTAGTAAGCACGCTCTGCCTCTCATTACTGTAGCTCGTTGTGAAACGGGTAGTAAGCACGCTCTGCCTCACATTACTGTCAGCTCGTTGTGAAACGGGTAGTAACTCACATTACTGTCAGCTCGTAGTGAAACGGGTAGTAAGCACGCTCTGCCTCACATTACTGTCAGCTCTTTGTGAAACGTTTAGTAAGCATGCTCTGTCTCACATTACTGTCAGCTCGTTGTGAAACGGGTAGTAACACGCTCTGCCTCACATTACTGTCAGCTCGTTGTGAAACGGGTAGTAAGCACGCTCTGCCTCACAGTACTGTCAGCTCGTTGTGAAACGGGTAGTAAGCACGCTCCCTCACATTACTTTAGCTCGTTGTGAAACGGGTAGTAAGCACGCTCTGCCTCACATTACTGTCAGCTCGTTGTGAAACGGGTAGTAAGCACGCTCTGCCTCACATTACTTTAGCTCGTTGTGAAACGGGTAGTAAGCATGCTCTGCCTCACATTACTGTCAGCTCATTATGAAACGGGTAGTAAGCACGCTCTGCCTCATATTACTGTCAGCTCGTTGTGAAATGGGTAGTAAGCACGCTCTGCCTCACATTACTGTAGCTCGTTGTGAAACGGGTAGTAAGCACGCTCTGCCTCACATTACTGTCAGCTCGTTGTGAAACGGGTAGTAAGCACGCTCTGCCTCACATCACTGTAGCTCGTTGTGAAACGGGTAGTAAGCACGCTCTGCCTCACATTACTTTCGTTGTGAAACGGGTAGTAAGCACGCTCTGCCTCACATTACTGTCAGCTCGTTGTGAAACGGGTAGTAAGCATGCTCTGCCTCATATTACTGTCAGCTCGTTGTGAAACGGGTAGTAACACGCTCTGCCTCACATTACTGTCAGCTCGTTGTGAAACGGGTAGTAAGCACGCTCTGCCTCATATTACTGTCAGCTCGTTGTGAAATGGGTAGTAAGCACGCTCTGCCTCTCATTACTGTAGCTCGTTGTGAAACGGGTAGTAAGCACGCTCTGCCTCACATTACTGTCAGCTCGTTGTGAAACGGGTAGTAACTCACATTACTGTCAGCTCGCTGTGAAACGGGTAGTAAGCACGCTCTGCCTCATATTACTGTCAGCTCGTTGTGAAATGGGTAGTAAGCACGCTCTGCCTCTCATTACTGTAGCTCGTTGTGAAACGGGTAGTAAGCACGCTCTGCCTCACATTACTGTCAGCTCATTGTGAAACGGGTAGTAACTCACATTACTGTCAGCTCGTAGTGAAACGGGTAGTAAGCACGCTCTGCCTCACATTACTGTCAGCTCTTTGTGAAACGTTTAGTAAGCATGCTCTGTCTCACATTACTGTCAGCTCGTTGTGAAACGGGTAGTAACACGCTCTGCCTCACATTACTGTCAGCTCGTTGTGAAACGGGTAGTAAGCACGCTCTGCCTCACAGTACTGTCAGCTCGTTGTGAAACGGGTAGTAAGCACGCTCCCTCACATTACTTTAGCTCGTTGTGAAACGGGTAGTAAGCACGCTCTGCCTCACATTACTGTCAGCTCGTTGTGAAACGGGTAGTAAGCACGCTCTGCCTCACATTACTTTAGCTCGTTGTGAAACGGGTAGTAAGCATGCTCTGCCTCACATTACTGGCAGCTCATTATGAAACGGGTAGTAAGCACGCTCTGCCTCATATTACTGTCAGCTCGTTGTGAAATGGGTAGTAAGCACGCTCTGCCTCACATTACTGTAGCTCGTTGTGAAACGGGTAGTAAGCACGCTCTGCCTCACATTACTGTCAGCTCGTTGTGAAACGGGTAGTAAGCACGCTCTGCCTCACATCACTGTAGCTCGTTGTGAAACGGGTAGTAAGCACGCTCTGCCTCACATTACTTTCGTTGTGAAACGGGTAGTAAGCACGCTCTGCCTCACATTACTGTCAGCTCGTTGTGAAACGGGTAGTAAGCATGCTCTGCCTCTCATTACTGTCAGCTCGTTGTGAAACGGGTAGTAAGCACGCTCTGCCTCACATTACTGTCAGCTCGTTGTGAAACGGGTAGTAAGCACGCTCTGCCTCACATCACTGTAGCTCGTTGTGAAACGGGTAGTAAGCACGCTCTACCTCACTTTAGTTTAGCTCGTTGTGAAACGGGTAGTAAGCATGCTCTGCCTCACATTACTGTCAGCTCATTGTGAAACGGGTAGTAAGCACGCTCTGCCTCACAGTACTGTCAGCTCGTTGTGAAACGGGTATTAAGCACGCTCTGCCTCACATTACTGTAGCTCGTTGTGAAACGGGTAGTAAGCACGCTCTGCCTCACATTACTGTCAGCTCTTTGTGAAACGGGTAGTAAGCATGCTCTGTCTCACATTACTGTCAGCTCGTTGTGAAACGGGTAGTAACACGCTCTGCCTCACATTACTGTCAGCTCGTTGTGAAACGGGTAGTAAGCACGCTCTGCCTCATATTACTGTCAGCTCGTTGTGAAATGGGTAGTAAGCACGCTCTGCCTCTCATTACTGTAGCTCGTTGTGAAACGGGTAGTAAGCACGCTCTGCCTCACATTACTGTCAGCTCGTTGTGAAACGGGTAGTAACTCACATTACTGTCAGCTCGTTGTGAAACGGGTAGTAAGCACGCTCTGCCTCATATTACAGTCAGCTCGTTGTGAAATGGGTAGTAAGCACGCTCTGCCTCTCATTACTGTAGCTCGTTGTGAAACGGGTAGTAAGCACGCTCTGCCTCACATTACTGTCAGCTCGTTGTGAAACGGGTAGTAACTCACATTACTGTCAGCTCGTTGTGAAACGGGTAGTAAGCACGCTCTGCCTCACATTACTGTCAGCTCTTTGTGAAACGGGTAGTAAGCATGCTCTGTCTCACATTACTGTCAGCTCGTTGTGAAACGGGTAGTAAGCACGCTCTGCCTCATATTACTGTCAGCTCGTTGTGAAATGGGTAGTAAGCACGCTCTGCCTCTCATTACTGTAGCTCGTTGTGAAACGGGTAGTAAGCACGCTCCCTCACATTACTTTAGCTCGTTGTGAAACGGGTAGTAAGCACGCTCTGCCTCACATTACTGTCAGCTCGTTGTGAAACGGGTAGTAAGCACGCTCTGCCTCACATCACTGTAGCTCGTTGTGAAACGGGTAGTAAGCACGCTCTGCCTCACATTACTTTCGTTGTGAAACGGGTAGTAAGCACGCTCTGCCTCACATTACTGTCAGCTCGTTGTGAAACGGGTAGTAAGCATGCTCTGCCTCTCATTACTGTCAGCTCGTTGTGAAACGGGTAGTAAGCACGCTCTGCCTCACATTACTGTCAGCTCGTTGTGAAACGGGTAGTAAGCACGCTCTGCCTCACATCACTGTAGCTCGTTGTGAAACGGGTAGTAAGCACGCTCTACCTCACATTAGTTTAGCTCGTTGTGAAACGGGTAGTAAGCATGCTCTGCCTCACATTACTGTCAGCTCATTGTGAAACGGGTAGTAAGCACGCTCTGCCTCACAGTACTGTCAGCTCGTTGTGAAACGGGTATTAAGCACGCTCTGCCTCACATTACTGTAGCTCGTTGTGAAACGGGTAGTAAGCACGCTCTGCCTCACATTACTGTCAGCTCTTTGTGAAACGGGTAGTAAGCATGCTCTGTCTCACATTACTGTCAGCTCGTTGTGAAACGGGTAGTAACACGCTCTGCCTCACATTACTGTCAGCTCGTTGTGAAACGGGTAGTAAGCACGCTCTGCCTCATATTACTGTCAGCTCGTTGTGAAATGGGTAGTAAGCACGCTCTGCCTCTCATTACTGTAGCTCGTTGTGAAACGGGTAGTAAGCACGCTCTGCCTCACATTACTGTCAGCTCGTTGTGAAACGGGTAGTAACTCACATACTGTCAGCTCGTTGTGAAACAGGTAGTAAGCACGCTCTGCCTCATATTACTGTCAGCTCGTTGTGAAATGGGTAGTAAGCACGCTCTGCCTCTCATTACTGTAGCTCGTTGTGAAACGGGTAGTAAGCACGCTCTGCCTCACATTACTGTCAGCTCGTTGTGAAACGGGTAGTAACTCACATTACTGTCAGCTCGTTGTGAAACGGGTAGTAAGCACGCTCTGCCTCACATTACTGTCAGCTCTTTGTGAAACGGGTAGTAAGCATGCTCTGTCTCACATTACTGTCAGCTCGTTGTGAAACGGGTAGTAACACGCTCTGCCTCACATTACTGTCAGCTCGTTGTGAAACGGGTAGTAAGCACGCTCTGCCTCACAGTACTGTCAGCTCGTTGTGAAACGGGTAGTAAGCACGCTCCCTCACATTACTTTAGCTCGTTGTGAAACGGGTAGTAAGCATGCTCTGCCTCACATTACTGTCAGCTCATTGTGAAACGGGTAGTAAGCACGCTCTGCCTCACAGTACTGTCAGCTCGTTGTGAAACGGATATTAAGCACGCTCTGCCTCACATTACTGTAGCTCGTTGTGAAACGGGTAGTAAGCAAGCTCTGACTTATAGTACTGTCAGCTCGTTCTGAAACGGGTAGTTAGCATGTTCTGACTCGCATTTCTGTCAGCTCGTTGTGAAACGGGTAGTAAGCACGCTCTGTCTCACATTACTGTGTACACGCTGTGATACGGGTAGTAAGCACGCTCTGCCTCACATTACTGTCAGCTCGTTGTGAAACAGATAGTAAGCACGCTCTGCCTCACATTACTGTCAGCTCGTTGTGAAACGGGTAGTAACACGCTCTGCCTCACAGTACTGTGTGCACGCTGTGATACGGGTAGTAAGCACGCTCTGCCTCACATTACTGTCAGCTCGTTGTGAATCGGGTAGTAAGCACGCTCTGCCTCACATTACTGTCAACTCGTTGTGAAACGGGTAGTAAGCACGCTCTGCCTCACATTACTGTCAGCTCTTCGTGAAACGGGTAGTAAGAACGCTCTGCCTCACATCACTGTAGCTCGTTTTGAAACGGGTAGTAAGCACGCTCTGCCTCACATTACTGTCAACTCGTTGTGAAACGGGTAGTAAGCACGCTCTGCCTCACATTACTGTCAGCTCTTCGTGAAACGGGTAGTAAGCACGCTCTGCCTCACATCACTGTAGCTCGTTTTGAAACGGATAGTAAGCACGCTCTGACTCACAGTACTGTCAGCTCGTTCTGAAACGGGTAGTAAGCACGCTCTGACTCGCACTACTGTCAGCTCGTTGTGAAACGGGTAGTAAGCACGCTCTGCCTCACATTACTGTCAGCTCGTTGTGAAACGGGTAGTAAGCACGCTCTGCCTCACAATTCTGTCAGCTCGTTGTGAAACGGGTAGTAAGCACACTCTGCCTCATATTACTGTCAGCTCGTTGTGAAATGGGTAGTAAGCACGCTCTGCCTCACATTACTGTAGCTCGTTGTGAAACGGGTAGTAAGCACGCTCTGCCTCACATTACTGTCAGCTCGATGTGAAACGGGTAGTAAGCACGCTCTGCCTCACATCACTGTAGCTCGTTGTGAAACGGGTAGTAAGCACGCTCTGCCTCACATTACTTTCGTTGTGAAACGGGTAGTAAGCACGCTCTGCCTCACATTACTGTCAGCTCGTTGTGAAACGGGTAGTAAGCATGCTCTGCCTCTCATTACTGTCAGCTCGTTGTGAAACGGGTAGTAAGCACGCTCTGCCTCACATTACTGTCAGCTCGTTGTGAAACGGGTAGTAAGCACGCTCTGCCTCACATCACTGTAGCTCGTTGTGAAACGGGTAGTAAGCACGCTCTACCTCACATTAGTTTAGCTCGTTGTGAAACGGGTAGTAAGCATGCTCTGCCTCACATTACTGTCAGCTCATTGTGAAACGGGTAGTAAGCACGCTCTGCCTCACAGTACTGTCAGCTCGTTGTGAAACGGGTATTAAGCACGCTCTGCCTCACATTACTGTAGCTCGTTGTGAAACGGGTAGTAAGCACGCTCTGCCTCACATTACTGTCAGCTCTTTGTGAAACGGGTAGTAAGCATGCTCTGTCTCACATTACTGTCAGCTCGTTGTGAAACGGGTAGTAACACGCTCTGCCTCACATTACTGTCAGCTCGTTGTGAAACGGGTAGTAAGCACGCTCTGCCTCATATTACTGTCAGCTCGTTGTGAAATGGGTAGTAAGCACGCTCTGCCTCTCATTACTGTAGCTCGTTGTGAAACGGGTAGTAAGCACGCTCTGCCTCACATTACTGTCAGCTCGTTGTGAAACGGGTAGTAACTCACATTACTGTCAGCTCGTTGTGAAACGGGTAGTAAGCACGCTCTGCCTCACATTACTGTCAGCTCTTTGTGAAACGGGTAGTAAGCATGCTCTGTCTCACATTACTGTCAGCTCGTTGTGAAACGGGTAGTAACACGCTCTGCCTCACATTACTGTCAGCTCGTTGTGAAACGGGTAGTAAGCACGCTCTGCCTCACAGTACTGTCAGCTCGTTGTGAAACGGGTAGTAAGCACGCTCCCTCACATTACTTTAGCTCGTTGTGAAACGGGTAGTAAGCATGCTCTGCCTCACATTACTGTCAGCTCATTGTGAAACGGGTAGTAAGCACGCTCTGCCTCACAGTACTGTCAGCTCGTTGTGAAACGGATATTAAGCACGCTCTGCCTCACATTACTGTAGCTCGTTGTGAAACGGGTAGTAAGCAAGCTCTGACTTATAGTACTGTCAGCTCGTTCTGAAACGGGTAGTTAGCATGTTCTGACTCGCATTACTGTCAGCTCGTTGTGAAACGGGTAGTAAGCACGCTCTGTCTCACATTACTGTGTACACGCTGTGATACGGGTAGTAAGCACGCTCTGCCTCACATTACTGTCAGCTCGTTGTGAAACAGATAGTAAGCACGCTCTGCCTCACATTACTGTCAGCTCGTTGTGAAACGGGTAGTAACACGCTCTGCCTCACAGTACTGTGTGCACGCTGTGCTACGGGTAGTAAGCACGCTCTGCCTCACATTACTGTCAGCTCGTTGTGAATCGGGTAGTAAGCACGCTCTGCCTCACATTACTGTCAACTCGTTGTGAAACGGGTAGTAAGCACGCTCTGCCTCACATTACTGTCAGCTCTTCGTGAAACGGGTAGTAAGAACGCTCTGCCTCACATCACTGTAGCTCGTTTTGAAACGGGTAGTAAGCACGCTCTGCCTCACATTACTGTCAACTCGTTGTGAAACGGGTAGTAAGCACGCTCTGCCTCACATTACTGTCAGCTCTTCGTGAAACGGGTAGTAAGCACGCTCTGCCTCACATCACTGTAGCTCGTTTTGAAACGGATAGTAAGCACGCTCTGACTCACAGTACTGTCAGCTCGTTCTGAAACGGGTGTAAGCACGCTCTGACTCGCACTACTGTCAGCTCGTTGTGAAACGGGTAGTAAGCACGCTCTGCCTCACATTACTGTCAGCTCGTTGTGAAACGGGTAGTAAGCACGCTCTGCCTCACAATTCTGTCAGCTCGTTGTGAAACGGGTAGTAAGCACACTCTGACTCGCATTACTGTCAGCTCGTTGTGAAACGGGTAGTAAGCACGCTCTGCCTCACATCACTGTAGCTCGTTTTGAAACGGGTAGTAAGCACGCTCTGCCTCACATTACTGTCAGCTCGTTGTGAAACGGGTAGTAAGCACGCTCTGCCTCATATTACTGTCAGCTCGATGTGAAACGGGTAGTAAGCACGCTCTGCCTCACATCACTGTAGCTCGTTGTGAAACGGGTAGTAAGCACGCTCTACCTCACATTACTTTAGCTCGTTGTGAAACGGGTAGTAAGCATGCTCTGCCTCACATTACTGTCAGCTCATTGTGAAACGGGTAGTAAGCACGCTCTGCCTCACAGTACTGTCAGCTCGTTGTGAAACGGGTATTAAGCACGCTCTGCCTCACATTACTGTAGCTCGTTGTGAAACGGGTAGTAAGCAAGCTCTGACTTATAGTACTGTCAGCTCGTTCTGAAACGGGTAGTTAGCATCTTCTGACTCGCATTACTGTCAGCTCGTTCTGAAACGGGTAGTAAGCACGCTCTGCCTCACATTACTGTGTGCACGCTGTGATACGGGTAGTAAGCACGTTCTTCCTCACATTACTGTCAGCTCGTTGTGAAAGGGTAGTAAGCACGCTCTGCCTCACATCACTGTAGCTCGTTGTGAAACGGGTAGTAAGCACGTTGTGAAACGGGTAGTAAGCACGCTCTGCCTCACATCACTGTAGCTCGTTGTGAAACGGGTAGTAAGCACGCTCTACCTCACATTACTTTAGCTCGTTGTGAAACGGGTAGTAAGCATGCTCTGCCTCACATTACTGTCAGCTCATTGTGAAACGGGTAGTAAGCACGCTCTGCCTCACAGTACTGTCAGCTCGTTGTGAAACGGGTATTAAGCACGCTCTGCCTCACATTACTGTAGCTCGTTGTGAAACGGGTAGTAAGCAAGCTCTGACTTATAGTACTGTCAGCTCGTTCTGAAACGGGTAGTTAGCATCTTCTGACTCGCATTACTGTCAGCTCGTTCTGAAACGGGTAGTAAGCACGCTCTGCCTCACATTACTGTGTGCACGCTGTGATACGGGTAGTAAGCACGTTCTTCCTCACATTACTGTCAGCTCGTTGTGAAAGGGTAGTAAGCACGCTCTTCCTCACATCACTGTAGCTCGTTGTGAAACGGGTACAAAGCACGTTGTGAAACGGGTAGTAAGCACGCTCTGCCTCACAGTACTGTCAGTTCGTTGTGAAACGGGTAGTAAGCATGCTCTGCCTCACATCACTGTAGCTCGTTGTGAAACGGGTAGTAAGCACGCTCTGCCTCACATTACTTTCGTTGTGAAACGGGTAGTAAGCACGCTCTGCCTCATATTACTGTCAGCTCGTTGTGAAACGGGTAGTAAGCACGCTCTGCCTCACATTACTGTCAGCTCGTTGTGAAACGGGTAGTAACTCACAGTACTGTGTGCACGCTGTGATACGGGTAGTAAGCACGCTCTGCCTCACATTACTGTCAGCTCGTTGTGAAACGGGTAGTAAGCACGCTCTGCCTCACATTACTGTCAGCTCGTTGTGAAACAGGTATTAAGCATGCTCTGCCTCTCATTACTGTCAGCTCGTTGTGAAACGGGTAGTAAGCACGCTCTGCCTCACATTACTGTCAGCTCGTTGTGAAACGGGTAGTAAGCACGCTCTGCCTCACATTACTTTCAGCTCGTTGTGAAACGGGTAGTAAGCATGCTCTGCCTCACATTACTGTCAGCTCATTATGAAACGGGTAGTAAGCACGCTCTGCCTCATATTACTGTCAGCTCGTTGTGAAATGGGTAGTAAGCACGCTCTGCCTCACATTACTGTAGCTCGTTGTGAAACGGGTAGTAAGCACGCTCTGCCTCACATTACTGTCAGCTCGATGTGAAACGGGTAGTAAGCACGCTCTGCCTCACATCACTGTAGCTCGTTGTGAAACGGGTAGTAAGCACGCTCTGCCTCACATTACTTTCGTTGTGAAACGGGTAGTAAGCATGCTCTGCCTCTCATTACTGTCAGCTCGTTGTGAAACGGGTAGTAAGCACGCTCTGCCTCACATTACTGTCAGCTCGTTGTGAAACGGGTAGTAAGCACGCTCTGCTTCACATCACTGTAGCTCGTTGTGAAACGGGTAGTAAGCACGCTCTACCTCACATTAGTTTAGCTCGTTGTGAAACGGGTAGTAAGCATGCTCTGCCTCACATTACTGTCAGCTCATTGTGAAACGGGTAGTAAGCACGCTCTGCCTCACAGTACTGTCAGCTCGTTGTGAAACGGGTAGTAAGCACGCTCTGCCTCACATTACTGTCAGCTGTTTGTGAAACGGGTAGTAAGCATGCTCTGTCTCACATTACTGTCAGCTCGTTGTGAAACGGGTAGTAACACGCTCTGCCTCATATTACTGTCAGCTCGTTGTGAAATGGGTAGTAAGCACGCTCTGCCTCTCATTACTGTAGCTCGTTGTGAAACGGGTAGTAAGCACGCTCCCTCACATTACTTTAGCTCGTTGTGAAACGGGTAGTAAGCACGCTCTGCCTCACATTACTGTCAGCTCGTTGTGAAACGGGTAGTAAGCACGCTCTGCCTCACATCACTGTAGCTCGTTGTGAAACGGGTAGTAAGCACGCTCTGCCTCACATTACTTTCGTTGTGAAACGGGTAGTAAGCACGCTCTGCCTCACATTACTGTCAGCTCGTTGTGAAACGGGTAGTAAGCATGCTCTGCCTCTCATTACTGTCAGCTCGTTGTGAAACGGGTAGTAAGCACGCTCTGCCTCACATTACTGTCAGCTCGTTGTGAAACGGGTAGTAAGCACGCTCTGCCTCACATCACTGTAGCTCGTTGTGAAACGGGTAGTAAGCACGCTCTACCTCACATTAGTTTAGCTCGTTGTGAAACGGGTAGTAAGCATGCTCTGCCTCACATTACTGTCAGCTCATTGTGAAACGGGTAGTAAGCACGCTCTGCCTCACAGTACTGTCAGCTCGTTGTGAAACGGGTATTAAGCACGCTCTGCCTCACATTACTGTAGCTCGTTGTGAAACGGGTAGTAAGCACGCTCTGCCTCACATTACTGTCAGCTCTTTGTGAAACGGGTAGTAAGCATGCTCTGTCTCACATTACTGTCAGCTCGTTGTGAAACGGGTAGTAACACGCTCTGCCTCACATTACTGTCAGCTCGTTGTGAAACGGGTAGTAAGCACGCTCTGCCTCATATTACTGTCAGCTCGTTGTGAAATGGGTAGTAAGCACGCTCTGCCTCTCATTACTGTAGCTCGTTGTGAAACGGGTAGTAAGCACGCTCTGCCTCACATTACTGTCAGCTCGTTGTGAAACGGGTAGTAACTCACATACTGTCAGCTCGTTGTGAAACAGGTAGTAAGCACGCTCTGCCTCATATTACTGTCAGCTCGTTGTGAAATGGGTAGTAAGCACGCTCTGCCTCTCATTACTGTAGCTCGTTGTGAAACAGGTAGTAAGCACGCTCTGCCTCATATTACTGTCAGCTCGTTGTGAAATGGGTAGTAAGCACGCTCTGCCTCTCATTACTGTAGCTCGTTGTGAAACGGGTAGTAAGCACGCTCTGCCTCACATTACTGTCAGCTCGTTGTGAAACGGGTAGTAACTCACATTACTGTCAGCTCGTTGTGAAACGGGTAGTAAGCACGCTCTGCCTCACATCACTGTAGCTCGTTGTGAAACGGGTAGTAAGCACGCTCTACCTCACATTAGTTTAGCTCGTTGTGAAACGGGTAGTAAGCATGCTCTGCCTCACATTACTGTCAGCTCATTGTGAAACGGGTAGTAAGCACGCTCTGCCTCACAGTACTGTCAGCTCGTTGTGAAACGGGTATTAAGCACGCTCTGCCTCACATTACTGTAGCTCGTTGTGAAACGGGTAGTAAGCACGCTCTGCCTCACATTACTGTCAGCTCTTTGTGAAACGGGTAGTAAGCATGCTCTGTCTCACATTACTGTCAGCTCGTTGTGAAACGGGTAGTAACACGCTCTGCCTCACATTACTGTCAGCTCGTTGTGAAACGGGTAGTAAGCACGCTCTGCCTCATATTACTGTCAGCTCGTTGTGAAATGGGTAGTAAGCACGCTCTGCCTCTCATTACTGTAGCTCGTTGTGAAACGGGTAGTAAGCACGCTCTGCCTCACATTACTGTCAGCTCGTTGTGAAACGGGTAGTAACTCACATACTGTCAGCTCGTTGTGAAACAGGTAGTAAGCACGCTCTGCCTCATATTACTGTCAGCTCGTTGTGAAATGGGTAGTAAGCACGCTCTGCCTCTCATTACTGTAGCTCGTTGTGAAACAGGTAGTAAGCACGCTCTGCCTCATATTACTGTCAGCTCGTTGTGAAATGGGTAGTAAGCACGCTCTGCCTCTCATTACTGTAGCTCGTTGTGAAACGGGTAGTAAGCACGCTCTGCCTCACATTACTGTCAGCTCGTTGTGAAACGGGTAGTAACTCACATTACTGTCAGCTCGTTGTGAAACGGGTAGTAAGCACGCTCTGCCTCACATTACTGTCAGCTCTTTGTGAAACGGGTAGTAAGCATGCTCTGTCTCACAGTACTGTCAGCTCGTTGTGAAACGGGTAGTAAGCACGCTCCCTCACATTACTTTAGCTCGTTGTGAAACGGGTAGTAAGCATGCTCTGCCTCACATTACTGTCAGCTCATTGTGAAACGGGTAGTAAGCACGCTCTGCCTCACAGTACTGTCAGCTCGTTGTGAAACGGATATTAAGCACGCTCTGCCTCACATTACTGTAGCTCGTTGTGAAACGGGTAGTAAGCAAGCTCTGACTTATAGTACTGTCAGCTCGTTCTGAAACGGGTAGTTAGCATGTTCTGACTCGCATTTCTGTCAGCTCGTTGTGAAACGGGTAGTAAGCACGCTCTGTCTCACATTACTGTGTACACGCTGTGATACGGGTAGTAAGCACGCTCTGCCTCACATTACTGTCAGCTCGTTGTGAAACAGATAGTAAGCACGCTCTGCCTCACATTACTGTCAGCTCGTTGTGAAACGGGTAGTAACACGCTCTGCCTCACAGTACTGTGTGCACGCTGTGATACGGGTAGTAAGCACGCTCTGCCTCACATTACTGTCAGCTCGTTGTGAATCGGGTAGTAAGCACGCTCTGCCTCACATTACTGTCAACTCGTTGTGAAACGGGTAGTAAGCACGCTCTGCCTCACATTACTGTCAGCTCTTCGTGAAACGGGTAGTAAGAACGCTCTGCCTCACATTACTGTCAACTCGTTTTGAAACGGGTAGTAAGCACGCTCTGCCTCACATTACTGTCAACTCGTTGTGAAACGGGTAGTAAGCACGCTCTGCCTCACATTACTGTCAGCTCTTCGTGAAACGGTTAGTAAGCACGCTCTGCCTCACATCACTGTAGCTCGTTTTGAAACGGATAGTAAGCACGCTCTGACTCACAGTACTGTCAGCTCGTTCTGAAACGGGTAGTAAGCACGCTCTGACTCGCACTACTGTCAGCTCGTTGTGAAACGGGTAGTAAGCACGCTCTGCCTCACATTACTGTCAGCTCGTTGTGAAACGGGTAGTAAGCACGCTCTGCCTCACAATTCTGTCAGCTCGTTGTGAAACGGGTAGTAAGCACACTCTGCCTCATATTACTGTCAGCTCGTTGTGAAATGGGTAGTAAGCACGCTCTGCCTCACATTACTGTAGCTCGTTGTGAAACGGGTAGTAAGCACGCTCTGCCTCACATTACTGTCAGCTCGATGTGAAACGGGTAGTAAGCACGCTCTGCCTCACATCACTGTAGCTCGTTGTGAAACGGGTAGTAAGCACGCTCTGCCTCACATTACTTTCGTTGTGAAACGGGTAGTAAGCACGCTCTGCCTCACATTACTGTCAGCTCGTTGTGAAACGGGTAGTAAGCATGCTCTGCCTCTCATTACTGTCAGCTCGTTGTGAAACGGGTAGTAAGCACGCTCTGCCTCACATTACTGTCAGCTCGTTGTGAAACGGGTAGTAAGCACGCTCTGCCTCACATCACTGTAGCTCGTTGTGAAACGGGTAGTAAGCACGCTCTACCTCACATTAGTTTAGCTCGTTGTGAAACGGGTAGTAAGCATGCTCTGCCTCACATTACTGTCAGCTCATTGTGAAACGGGTAGTAAGCACGCTCTGCCTCACAGTACTGTCAGCTCGTTGTGAAACGGGTATTAAGCACGCTCTGCCTCACATTACTGTAGCTCGTTGTGAAACGGGTAGTAAGCACGCTCTGCCTCACATTACTGTCAGCTCTTTGTGAAACGGGTAGTAAGCATGCTCTGTCTCACATTACTGTCAGCTCGTTGTGAAACGGGTAGTAACACGCTCTGCCTCACATTACTGTCAGCTCGTTGTGAAACGGGTAGTAAGCACGCTCTGCCTCATATTACTGTCAGCTCGTTGTGAAATGGGTAGTAAGCACGCTCTGCCTCTCATTACTGTAGCTCGTTGTGAAACGGGTAGTAAGCACGCTCTGCCTCACATTACTGTCAGCTCGTTGTGAAACGGGTAGTAACTCACATTACTGTCAGCTCGTTGTGAAACGGGTAGTAAGCACGCTCTGCCTCACATTACTGTCAGCTCTTTGTGAAACGGGTAGTAAGCATGCTCTGTCTCACATTACTGTCAGCTCGTTGTGAAACGGGTAGTAACACGCTCTGCCTCACATTACTGTCAGCTCGTTGTGAAACGGGTAGTAAGCACGCTCTGCCTCACAGTACTGTCAGCTCGTTGTGAAACGGGTAGTAAGCACGCTCCCTCACATTACTTTAGCTCGTTGTGAAACGGGTAGTAAGCATGCTCTGCCTCACATTACTGTCAGCTCATTGTGAAACGGGTAGTAAGCACGCTCTGCCTCACAGTACTGTCAGCTCGTTGTGAAACGGATATTAAGCACGCTCTGCCTCACATTACTGTAGCTCGTTGTGAAACGGGTAGTAAGCAAGCTCTGACTTATAGTACTGTCAGCTCGTTCTGAAACGGGTAGTTAGCATGTTCTGACTCGCATTACTGTCAGCTCGTTGTGAAACGGGTAGTAAGCACGCTCTGTCTCACATTACTGTGTACACGCTGTGATACGGGTAGTAAGCACGCTCTGCCTCACATTACTGTCAGCTCGTTGTGAAACAGATAGTAAGCACGCTCTGCCTCACATTACTGTCAGCTCGTTGTGAAACGGGTAGTAACACGCTCTGCCTCACAGTACTGTGTGCACGCTGTGCTACGGGTAGTAAGCACGCTCTGCCTCACATTACTGTCAGCTCGTTGTGAATCGGGTAGTAAGCACGCTCTGCCTCACATTACTGTCAACTCGTTGTGAAACGGGTAGTAAGCACGCTCTGCCTCACATTACTGTCAGCTCTTCGTGAAACGGGTAGTAAGAACGCTCTGCCTCACATCACTGTAGCTCGTTTTGAAACGGGTAGTAAGCACGCTCTGCCTCACATTACTGTCAACTCGTTGTGAAACGGGTAGTAAGCACGCTCTGCCTCACATTACTGTCAGCTCTTCGTGAAACGGGTAGTAAGCACGCTCTGCCTCACATCACTGTAGCTCGTTTTGAAACGGATAGTAAGCACGCTCTGACTCACAGTACTGTCAGCTCGTTCTGAAACGGGTGTAAGCACGCTCTGACTCGCACTACTGTCAGCTCGTTGTGAAACGGGTAGTAAGCACGCTCTGCCTCACATTACTTTCGTTGTGAAACGGGTAGTAAGCACGCTCTGCCTCACATTACTGTCAGCTCGTTGTGAAACGGGTAGTAAGCATGCTCTGCCTCTCATTACTGTCAGCTCGTTGTGAAACGGGTAGTAAGCACGCTCTGCCTCACATTACTGTCAGCTCGTTGTGAAACGGGTAGTAAGCACGCTCTGCCTCACATCACTGTAGCTCGTTGTGAAACGGGTAGTAAGCACGCTCTACCTCACATTAGTTTAGCTCGTTGTGAAACGGGTAGTAAGCATGCTCTGCCTCACATTACTGTCAGCTCATTGTGAAACGGGTAGTAAGCACGCTCTGCCTCACAGTACTGTCAGCTCGTTGTGAAACGGGTATTAAGCACGCTCTGCCTCACATTACTGTAGCTCGTTGTGAAACGGGTAGTAAGCACGCTCTGCCTCACATTACTGTCAGCTCTTTGTGAAACGGGTAGTAAGCATGCTCTGTCTCACATTACTGTCAGCTCGTTGTGAAACGGGTAGTAACACGCTCTGCCTCACATTACTGTCAGCTCGTTGTGAAACGGGTAGTAAGCACGCTCTGCCTCATATTACTGTCAGCTCGTTGTGAAATGGGTAGTAAGCACGCTCTGCCTCTCATTACTGTAGCTCGTTGTGAAACGGGTAGTAAGCACGCTCTGCCTCACATTACTGTCAGCTCGTTGTGAAACGGGTAGTAACTCACATTACTGTCAGCTCGTTGTGAAACGGGTAGTAAGCACGCTCTGCCTCACATTACTGTCAGCTCTTTGTGAAACGGGTAGTAAGCATGCTCTGTCTCACATTACTGTCAGCTCGTTGTGAAACGGGTAGTAACACGCTCTGCCTCACATTACTGTCAGCTCGTTGTGAAACGGGTAGTAAGCACGCTCTGCCTCACAGTACTGTCAGCTCGTTGTGAAACGGGTAGTAAGCACGCTCCCTCACATTACTTTAGCTCGTTGTGAAACGGGTAGTAAGCATGCTCTGCCTCACATTACTGTCAGCTCATTGTGAAACGGGTAGTAAGCACGCTCTGCCTCACAGTACTGTCAGCTCGTTGTGAAACGGATATTAAGCACGCTCTGCCTCACATTACTGTAGCTCGTTGTGAAACGGGTAGTAAGCAAGCTCTGACTTATAGTACTGTCAGCTCGTTCTGAAACGGGTAGTTAGCATGTTCTGACTCGCATTACTGTCAGCTCGTTGTGAAACGGGTAGTAAGCACGCTCTGTCTCACATTACTGTGTACACGCTGTGATACGGGTAGTAAGCACGCTCTGCCTCAGATTACTGTCAGCTCGTTGTGAAACAGATAGTAAGCACGCTCTGCCTCACATTACTGTCAGCTCGTTGTGAAACGGGTAGTAACACGCTCTGCCTCACAGTACTGTGTGCACGCTGTGCTACGGGTAGTAAGCACGCTCTGCCTCACATTACTGTCAGCTCGTTGTGAATCGGGTAGTAAGCACGCTCTGCCTCACATTACTGTCAACTCGTTGTGAAACGGGTAGTAAGCACGCTCTGCCTCACATTACTGTCAGCTCTTCGTGAAACGGGTAGTAAGAACGCTCTGCCTCACATCACTGTAGCTCGTTTTGAAACGGGTAGTAAGCACGCTCTGCCTCACATTACTGTCAACTCGTTGTGAAACGGGTAGTAAGCACGCTCTGCCTCACATTACTGTCAGCTCTTCGTGAAACGGGTAGTAAGCACGCTCTGCCTCACATCACTGTAGCTCGTTTTGAAACGGATAGTAAGCACGCTCTGACTCACAGTACTGTCAGCTCGTTCTGAAACGGGTGTAAGCACGCTCTGACTCGCACTACTGTCAGCTCGTTGTGAAACGGGTAGTAAGCACGCTCTGCCTCACATTACTGTCAGCTCGTTGTGAAACGGGTAGTAAGCACGCTCTGCCTCACAATTCTGTCAGCTCGTTGTGAAACGCGTAGTAAGCACACTCTGACTCGCATTACTGTCAGCTCGTTGTGAAACGGGTAGTAAGCACGCTCTGCCTCATATTACTGTCAGCTCGATGTGAAACGGGTAGTAAGCACGCTCTGCCTCACATCACTGTAGCTCGTTGTGAAACGGGTAGTAAGCACGCTCTACCTCACATTACTTTAGCTCGTTGTGAAACGGGTAGTAAGCATGCTCTGCCTCACATTACTGTCAGCTCATTGTGAAACGGGTAGTAAGCACGCTCTGCCTCACAGTACTGTCAGCTCGTTGTGAAACGGGTATTAAGCACGCTCTGCCTCACATTACTGTAGCTCGTTGTGAAACGGGTAGTAAGCAAGCTCTGACTTATAGTACTGTCAGCTCGTTCTGAAACGGGTAGTTAGCATCTTCTGACTCGCATTACTGTCAGCTCGTTCTGAAACGGGTAGTAAGCACGCTCTGCCTCACATTACTGTGTGCACGCTGTGATACGGGTAGTAAGCACGTTCTTCCTCACATTACTGTCAGCTCGTTGTGAAAGGGTAGTAAGCACGCTCTGCCTCACATCACTGTAGCTCGTTGTGAAACGGGTAGTAAGCACGTTGTGAAACGGGTAGTAAGCACGCTCTGCCTCACATCACTGTAGCTCGTTGTGAAACGGGTAGTAAGCACGCTCTACCTCACATTACTTTAGCTCGTTGTGAAACGGGTAGTAAGCATGCTCTGCCTCACATTACTGTCAGCTCATTGTGAAACGGGTAGTAAGCACGCTCTGCCTCACAGTACTGTCAGCTCGTTGTGAAACGGGTATTAAGCACGCTCTGCCTCACATTACTGTAGCTCGTTGTGAAACGGGTAGTAAGCAAGCTCTGACTTATAGTACTGTCAGCTCGTTCTGAAACGGGTAGTTAGCATCTTCTGACTCGCATTACTGTCAGCTCGTTCTGAAACGGGTAGTAAGCACGCTCTGCCTCACATTACTGTGTGCACGCTGTGATACGGGTAGTAAGCACGTTCTTCCTCACATTACTGTCAGCTCGTTGTGAAAGGGTAGTAAGCACGCTCTTCCTCACATCACTGTAGCTCGTTGTGAAACGGGTACAAAGCACGTTGTGAAACGGGTAGTAAGCACGCTCTGCCTCACAGTACTGTCAGTTCGTTGTGAAACGGGTAGTAAGCATGCTCTGCCTCACATCACTGTAGCTCGTTGTGAAACGGGTAGTAAGCACGCTCTGCCTCACATTACTTTCGTTGTGAAACGGGTAGTAAGCACGCTCTGCCTCATATTACTGTCAGCTCGTTGTGAAACGGGTAGTAAGCACGCTCTGCCTCACATTACTGTCAGCTCGTTGTGAAACGGGTAGTAACTCACAGTACTGTGTGCACGCTGTGATACGGGTAGTAAGCACGCTCTGCCTCACATTACTGTCAGCTCGTTGTGAAACGGGTAGTAAGCACGCTCTGCCTCACATTACTGTCAGCTCGTTGTGAAACAGGTATTAAGCATGCTCTGCCTCTCATTACTGTCAGCTCGTTGTGAAACGGGTAGTAAGCACGCTCTGCCTCACATTACTGTCAGCTCGTTGTGAAACGGGTAGTAAGCACGCTCTGCCTCACATTACTTTCAGCTCGTTGTGAAACGGGTAGTAAGCATGCTCTGCCTCACATTACTGTCAGCTCATTATGAAACGGGTAGTAAGCACGCTCTGCCTCATATTACTGTCAGCTCGTTGTGAAATGGGTAGTAAGCACGCTCTGCCTCACATTACTGTAGCTCGTTGTGAAACGGGTAGTAAGCACGCTCTGCCTCACATTACTGTCAGCTCGATGTGAAACGGGTAGTAAGCACGCTCTGCCTCACATCACTGTAGCTCGTTGTGAAACGGGTAGTAAGCACGCTCTGCCTCACATTACTTTCGTTGTGAAACGGGTAGTAAGCATGCTCTGCCTCTCATTACTGTCAGCTCGTTGTGAAACGGGTAGTAAGCACGCTCTGCCTCACATTACTGTCAGCTCGTTGTGAAACGGGTAGTAAGCACGCTCTGCTTCACATCACTGTAGCTCGTTGTGAAACGGGTAGTAAGCACGCTCTACCTCACATTAGTTTAGCTCGTTGTGAAACGGGTAGTAAGCATGCTCTGCCTCACATTACTGTCAGCTCGTTGTGAAACGGGTAGTAAGCACGCTCTGCCTCACATTACTTTAGCTCGTTGTGAAACGGGTAGTAAGCATGCTCTGCCTCACATTACTGTCAGCTCATTATGAAACGGGTAGTAAGCACGCTCTGCCTCATATTACTGTCAGCTCGTTGTGAAATGGGTAGTAAGCACGCTCTGCCTCACATTACTGTAGCTCGTTGTGAAACAGGTAGTAAGCACGCTCTGCCTCACATTACTGTCAGCTCGTTGTGAAACGGGTAGTAAGCACGCTCTGCCTCACATCACTGTAGCTCGTTGTGAAACGGGTAGTAAGCACGCTCTGCCTCACATTACTTTCGTTGTGAAACGGGTAGTAAGCACGCTCTGCCTCACATTACTGTCAGCTCGTTGTGAAACGGGTAGTAAGCATGCTCTGCCTCTCATTACTGTCAGCTCGTTGTGAAACGGGTAGTAAGCACGCTCTGCCTCACATTACTGTCAGCTCGTTGTGAAACGGGTAGTAAGCACGCTCTGCCTCACATCACTGTAGCTCGTTGTGAAACGGGTAGTAAGCACGCTCTACCTCACATTAGTTTAGCTCGTTGTGAAACGGGTAGTAAGCATGCTCTGCCTCACATTACTGTCAGCTCATTGTGAAACGGGTAGTAAGCACGCTCTGCCTCACAGTACTGTCAGCTCGTTGTGAAACGGGTATTAAGCACGCTCTGCCTCACATTACTGTAGCTCGTTGTGAAACGGGTAGTAAGCACGCTCTGCCTCACATTACTGTCAGCTCTTTGTGAAACGGGTAGTAAGCATGCTCTGTCTCACATTACTGTCAGCTCGTTGTGAAACGGGTAGTAACACGCTCTGCCTCACATTACTGTCAGCTCGTTGTGAAACGGGTAGTAAGCACGCTCTGCCTCATATTACTGTCAGCTCGTTGTGAAATGGGTAGTAAGCACGCTCTGCCTCTCATTACTGTAGCTCGTTGTGAAACGGGTAGTAAGCACGCTCTGCCTCACATTACTGTCAGCTCGTTGTGAAACGGGTAGTAACTCACATTACTGTCAGCTCGTTGTGAAACGGGTAGTAAGCACGCTCTGCCTCATATTACAGTCAGCTCGTTGTGAAATGGGTAGTAAGCACGCTCTGCCTCTCATTTCTGTAGCTCGTTGTGAAACGGGTAGTAAGCACGCTCTGCCTCACATTACTGTCAGCTCGTTGTGAAACGGGTAGTAACTCACATTACTGTCAGCTCGTTGTGAAACGGGTAGTAAGCACGCTCTGCCTCACATTACTTTCGTTGTGAAACGGGTAGTAAGCACGCTCTGCCTCATATTACTGTCAGCTCGTTGTGAAATGGGTAGTAAGCACGCTCTGCCTCACATTACTGTAGCTCGTTGTGAAACGGGTAGTAAGCACGCTCTGCCTCACATTACTGTCAGCTCGTTGTGAAACGGGTAGTAAGCACGCTCTGCCTCACATCACTGTAGCTCGTTGTGAAACGGGTAGTAAGCACGCTCTGCCTCACATTACTTTCGTTGTGAAACGGGTAGTAAGCACGCTCTGCCTCACATTACTGTCAGCTCGTTGTGAAACGGGTAGTAAGCATGCTCTGCCTCTCATTACTGTCAGCTCGTTGTGAAACGGGTAGTAAGCACGCTCTGCCTCACATTACTGTCAGCTCGTTGTGAAACGGGTAGTAAGCACGCTCTGCCTCACATCACTGTAGCTCGTTGTGAAACGGGTAGTAAGCACGCTCTACCTCACATTAGTTTAGCTCGTTGTGAAACGGGTAGTAAGCATGCTCTGCCTCACATTACTGTCAGCTCATTGTGAAACGGGTAGTAAGCACGCTCTGCCTCACAGTACTGTCAGCTCGTTGTGAAACGGGTATTAAGCACGCTCTGCCTCACATTACTGTAGCTCGTTGTGAAACGGGTAGTAAGCACGCTCTGCCTCACATTACTGTCAGCTCTTTGTGAAACGGGTAGTAAGCATGCTCTGTCTCACATTACTGTCAGCTCGTTGTGAAACGGGTAGTAACACGCTCTGCCTCACATTACTGTCAGCTCGTTGTGAAACGGGTAGTAAGCACGCTCTGCCTCATATTACTGTCAGCTCGTTGTGAAATGGGTAGTAAGCACGCTCTGCCTCTCATTACTGTAGCTCGTTGTGAAACGGGTAGTAAGCACGCTCTGCCTCACATTACTGTCAGCTCGTTGTGAAACGGGTAGTAACTCACATTACTGTCAGCTCGTTGTGAAACGGGTAGTAAGCACGCTCTGCCTCATATTACAGTCAGCTCGTTGTGAAATGGGTAGTAAGCACGCTCTGCCTCTCATTTCTGTAGCTCGTTGTGAAACGGGTAGTAAGCACGCTCTGCCTCACATTACTGTCAGCTCGTTGTGAAACGGGTAGTAACTCACATTACTGTCAGCTCGTTGTGAAACGGGTAGTAAGCACGCTCTGCCTCACATTACTGTCAGCTCTTTGTGAAACGGGTAGTAAGCATGCTCTGTCTCACATTACTGTCAGCTCGTTGTGAAACGGGTAGTAAGCACGCTCTGCCTCATATTACTGTCAGCTCGTTGTGAAATGGGTAGTAAGCACGCTCTGCCTCTCATTACTGTAGCTCGTTGTGAAACGGGTAGTAAGCACGCTCCCTCACATTACTTTAGCTCGTTGTGAAACGGGTAGTAAGCACGCTCTGCCTCACATTACTGTCAGCTCGTTGTGAAACGGGTAGTAAGCACGCTCTGCCTCACATCACTGTAGCTCGTTGTGAAACGGGTAGTAAGCACGCTCTGCCTCACATTACTTTCGTTGTGAAACGGGTAGTAAGCACGCTCTGCCTCACATTACTGTCAGCTCGTTGTGAAACGGGTAGTAAGCATGCTCTGCCTCTCATTACTGTCAGCTCGTTGTGAAACGGGTAGTAAGCACGCTCTGCCTCACATTACTGTCAGCTCGTTGTGAAACGGGTAGTAAGCACGCTCTGCCTCACATCACTGTAGCTCGTTGTGAAACGGGTAGTAAGCACGCTCTACCTCACATTAGTTTAGCTCGTTGTGAAACGGGTAGTAAGCATGCTCTGCCTCACATTACTGTCAGCTCATTGTGAAACGGGTAGTAAGCACGCTCTGCCTCACAGTACTATCAGCTCGTTGTGAAACGGGTATTAAGCACGCTCTGCCTCACATTACTGTAGCTCGTTGTGAAACGGGTAGTAAGCACGCTCTGCCTCACATTACTGTCAGCTCTTTGTGAAACGGGTAGTAAGCATGCTCTGTCTCACATTACTGTCAGCTCGTTGTGAAACGGGTAGTAACACGCTCTGCCTCACATTACTGTCAGCTCGTTGTGAAACGGGTAGTAAGCACGCTCTGCCTCATATTACTGTCAGCTCGTTGTGAAATGGGTAGTAAGCACGCTCTGCCTCACATTACTGTCAGCTCGTTGTGAAACGGGTAGTAACTCACATTACTGTCAGCTCGTTGTGAAACAGGTAGTAAGCACGCTCTGCCTCATATTACTGTCAGCTCGTTGTGAAATGGGTAGTAAGCACGCTCTGCCTCTCATTACTGTAGCTCGTTGTGAAACTAGTAGTAAGCACGCTCTGCCTCACATTACTGTCAGCTCGTTGTGAAACGGGTAGTAACTCACATTACTGTCAGCTCGTTGTGAAACGGGTAGTAAGCACGCTCTGCCTCACATTACTGTCAGCTCTTTGTGAAACGGGTAGTAAGCATGCTCTGTCTCACATTACTGTCAGCTCGTTGTGAAACGGGTAGTAACACGCTCTGCCTCACATTACTGTCAGCTCGTTGTGAAACGGGTAGTAAGCACGCTCTGCCTCACAGTACTGTCAGCTCGTTGTGAAACGGGTAGTAAGCACGCTCCCTCACATTACTTTAGCTCGTTGTGAAACGGGTAGTAAGCATGCTCTGCCTCACATTACTGTCAGCTCATTGTGAAACGGGTAGTAAGCACGCTCTGCCTCACAGTACTGTCAGCTCGTTGTGAAACGGATATTAAGCACGCTCTGCCTCACATTACTGTAGCTCGTTGTGAAACGGGTAGTAAGCAAGCTCTGACTTATAGTACTGTCAGCTCGTTCTGAAACGGGTAGTTAGCATGTTCTGACTCGCATTACTGTCAGCTCGTTGTGAAACGGGTAGTAAGCACGCTCTGTCTCACATTACTGTGTACACGCTGTGATACGGGTAGTAAGCACGCTCTGCCTCACATTACTGTCAGCTCGTTGTGAAACAGATAGTAAGCACGCTCTGCCTCACATTACTGTCAGCTCGTTGTGAAACGGGTAGTAACACGCTCTGCCTCACAGTACTGTGTGCACGCTGTGATACGGGTAGTAAGCACGCTCTGCCTCACATTACTGTCAGCTCGTTGTGAATCGGGTAGTAAGCACGCTCTGCCTCACATTACTGTCAACTCGTTGTGAAACGGGTAGTAAGCACGCTCTGCCTCACATTACTGTCAGCTCTTCGTGAAACGGGTAGTAAGAACGCTCTGCCTCACCACTGTAGCTCGTTTTGAAACGGGTAGTAAGCACGCTCTGCCTCACATTACTGTCAACTCGTTGTGAAACGGGTAGTAAGCACGCTCTGCCTCACATTACTGTCAGCTCTTCGTGAAACGGGTAGTAAGCACACTCTGCCTCACATCACTGTAGCTCGTTTTGAAACGGATAGTAAGCACGCTCTGACTCACAGTACTGTCAGCTCGTTCTGAAACGGGTAGTAAGCACGCTCTGACTCGCACTACTGTCAGCTCGTTGTGAAACGGGTAGTAAGCACGCTCTGCCTCACATTACTGTCAGCTCGTTGTGAAACGGGTAGTAAGCACGCTCTGCCTCACAATTCTGTCAGCTCGTTGTGAAACGGGTAGTAAGCACACTCTGCCTCATATTACTGTCAGCTCGTTGTGAAATGGGTAGTAAGCACGCTCTGCCTCACATTACTGTAGCTCGTTGTGAAACGGGTAGTAAGCACTCTGCCTCACATTACTGTCAGCTCGATGTGAAACGGGTAGTAAGCACGCTCTGCCTCACATCACTGTAGCTCGTTGTGAAACGGGTAGTAAGCACGCTCTGCCTCACATTACTTTCGTTGTGAAACGGGTAGTAAGCACGCTCTGCCTCACATTACTGTCAGCTCGTTGTGAAACGGGTAGTAAGCATGCTCTGCCTCTCATTACTGTCAGCTCGTTGTGAAACGGGTAGTAAGCACGCTCTGCCTCACATTACTGTCAGCTCGTTGTGAAACGGGTAGTAAGCACGCTCTGCCTCACATCACTGTAGCTCGTTGTGAAACGGGTAGTAAGCACGCTCTACCTCACATTAGTTTAGCTCGTTGTGAAACGGGTAGTAAGCATGCTCTGCCTCACATTACTGTCAGCTCATTGTGAAACGGGTAGTAAGCACGCTCTGCCTCACAGTACTGTCAGCTCGTTGTGAAACGGGTATTAAGCACGCTCTGCCTCACATTACTGTAGCTCGTTGTGAAACGGGTAGTAAGCACGCTCTGCCTCACATTACTGTCAGCTCTTTGTGAAACGGGTAGTAAGCATGCTCTGTCTCACATTACTGTCAGCTCGTTGTGAAACGGGTAGTAACACGCTCTGCCTCACATTACTGTCAGCTCGTTGTGAAACGGGTAGTAAGCACGCTCTGCCTCATATTACTGTCAGCTCGTTGTGAAATGGGTAGTAAGCACGCTCTGCCTCTCATTACTGTAGCTCGTTGTGAAACGGGTAGTAAGCACGCTCTGCCTCACATTACTGTCAGCTCGTTGTGAAACGGGTAGTAACTCACATTACTGTCAGCTCGTTGTGAAACGGGTAGTAAGCACGCTCTGCCTCACATTACTGTCAGCTCTTTGTGAAACGGGTAGTAAGCATGCTCTGTCTCACATTACTGTCAGCTCGTTGTGAAACGGGTAGTAACACGCTCTGCCTCACATTACTGTCAGCTCGTTGTGAAACGGGTAGTAAGCACGCTCTGCCTCACAGTACTGTCAGCTCGTTGTGAAACGGGTAGTAAGCACGCTCCCTCACATTACTTTAGCTCGTTGTGAAACGGGTAGTAAGCATGCTCTGCCTCACATTACTGTCAGCTCATTGTGAAACGGGTAGTAAGCACGCTCTGCCTCACAGTACTGTCAGCTCGTTGTGAAACGGATATTAAGCACGCTCTGCCTCACATTACTGTAGCTCGTTGTGAAACGGGTAGTAAGCAAGCTCTGACTTATAGTACTGTCAGCTCGTTCTGAAACGGGTAGTTAGCATGTTCTGACTCGCATTACTGTCAGCTCGTTGTGAAACGGGTAGTAAGCACGCTCTGTCTCACATTACTGTGTACACGCTGTGATACGGGTAGTAAGCACGCTCTGCCTCACATTACTGTCAGCTCGTTGTGAGACAGATAGTAAGCACGCTCTGCCTCACATTACTGTCAGCTCGTTGTGAAACGGGTAGTAACACGCTCTGCCTCACAGTACTGTGTGCACGCTGTGCTACGGGTAGTAAGCACGCTCTGCCTCACATTACTGTCAGCTCGTTGTGAATCGGGTAGTAAGCACGCTCTGCCTCACATTACTGTCAACTCGTTGTGAAACGGGTAGTAAGCACGCTCTGCCTCACATTACTGTCAGCTCTTCGTGAAACGGGTAGTAAGAACGCTCTGCCTCACATCACTGTAGCTCGTTTTGAAACGGGTAGTAAGCACGCTCTGCCTCACATTACTGTCAACTCGTTGTGAAACGGGTAGTAAGCACGCTCTGCCTCACATTACTGTCAGCTCTTCGTGAAACGGGTAGTAAGCACGCTCTGCCTCACATCACTGTAGCTCGTTTTGAAACGGATAGTAAGCACGCTCTGACTCACAGTACTGTCAGCTCGTTGTGAAACGGGTAGTAAGCACGCTCTGCCTCACAATTCTGTCAGCTCGTTGTGAAACGGGTAGTAAGCACACTCTGACTCGCATTACTGTCAGCTCGTTGTGAAACGGGTAGTAAGCACGCTCTGCCTCACATCACTGTAGCTCGTTTTGAAACGGGTAGTAAGCACGCTCTGCCTCACATTACTGTCAGCTCGTTGTGAAACGGGTAGTAAGCACGCTCTGCCTCATATTACTGTCAGCTCGATGTGAAACGGGTAGTAAGCACGCTCTGCCTCACATCACTGTAGCTCGTTGTGAAACGGGTAGTAAGCACGCTCTACCTCACATTACTTTAGCTCGTTGTGAAACGGGTAGTAAGCATGCTCTGCCTCACATTACTGTCAGCTCATTGTGAAACGGGTAGTAAGCACGCTCTGCCTCACAGTACTGTCAGCTCGTTGTGAAACGGGTATTAAGCACGCTCTGCCTCACATTACTGTAGCTCGTTGTGAAACGGGTAGTAAGCAAGCTCTGACTTATAGTACTGTCAGCTCGTTCTGAAACGGGTAGTTAGCATCTTCTGACTCGCATTACTGTCAGCTCGTTCTGAAACGGGTAGTAAGCACGCTCTGCCTCACATTACTGTGTGCACGCTGTGATACGGGTAGTAAGCACGTTCTTCCTCACATTACTGTCAGCTCGTTGTGAAAGGGTAGTAAGCACGCTCTGCCTCACATCACTGTAGCTCGTTGTGAAACGGGTAGTAAGCACGTTGTGAAACGGGTAGTAAGCACGCTCTGCCTCACATCACTGTAGCTCGTTGTGAAACGGGTAGTAAGCACGCTCTACCTCACATTACTTTAGCTCGTTGTGAAACGGGTAGTAAGCATGCTCTGCCTCACATTACTGTCAGCTCATTGTGAAACGGGTAGTAAGCACGCTCAGCCTCACAGTACTGTCAGCTCGTTGTGAAACGGGTATTAAGCACGCTCTGCCTCACATTACTGTAGCTCGTTGTGAAACGGGTAGTAAGCAAGCTCTGACTTATAGTACTGTCAGCTCGTTCTGAAACGGGTAGTTAGCATCTTCTGACTCGCATTACTGTCAGCTCGTTCTGAAACGGGTAGTAAGCACGCTCTGCCTCACATTACTGTGTGCACGCTGTGATACGGGTAGTAAGCACGTTCTTCCTCACATTACTGTCAGCTCGTTGTGAAAGGGTAGTAAGCACGCTCTTCCTCACATCACTGTAGCTCGTTGTGAAACGGGTACAAAGCACGTTGTGAAACGGGTAGTAAGCACGCTCTGCCTCACAGTACTGTCAGCTCGTTGTGAAACGGGTATTAAGCACGCTCTGCCTCACATTACTGTCAGTTCGTTGTGAAACGGGTAGTAAGCATGCTCTGCCTCACATCACTGTAGCTCGTTGTGAAACGGGTAGTAAGCACGCTCTGCCTCACATTACTTTCGTTGTGAAACGGGTAGTAAGCACGCTCTGCCTCATATTACTGTCAGCTCGTTGTGAAACGGGTAGTAAGCACGCTCTGCCTCACATTACTGTCAGCTCGTTGTGAAACGGGTAGTAACTCACATTACTGTCAGCTCGTTGTGAAACGGGTAGTAAGCACGCTCTGCCTCACAGTACTGTCAGCTCGTTGTGAAACGGGTAGTAACACGCTCTGCCTCACAGTACTGTGTGCACGCTGTGATACGGGTAGTAAGCACGCTCTGCCTCACATTACTGTCAGCTCGTTGTGAAACGGGTAGTAAGCACGCTCTGCCTCACATTACTGTCAGCTCGTTGTGAAACAGGTATTAAGCATGCTCTGCCTCTCATTACTGTCAGCTCGTTGTGAAACGGGTAGTAAGCACGCTCTGCCTCACATTACTGTCAGCTCGTTGTGAAACGGGTAGTAAGCACGCTCTGCCTCACATTACTTTAGCTCGTTGTGAAACGGGTAGTAAGCATGCTCTGCCTCACATTACTGTCAGCTCATTATGAAACGGGTAGTAAGCACGCTCTGCCTCATATTACTGTCAGCTCGTTGTGAAATGGGTAGTAAGCACGCTCTGCCTCACATTACTGTAGCTCGTTGTGAAACGGGTAGTAAGCACGCTCTGCCTCACATTACTGTCAGCTCGATGTGAAACGGGTAGTAAGCACGCTCTGCCTCACATCACTGTAGCTCGTTGTGAAACGGGTAGTAAGCACGCTCTGCCTCACATTACTTTCGTTGTGAAACGGGTAGTAAGCACGCTCTGCCTCACATTACTGTCAGCTCGTTGTGAAACGGGTAGTAAGCATGCTCTGCCTCTCATTACTGTCAGCTCGTTGTGAAACGGGTAGTAAGCACGCTCTGCCTCACATTACTGTCAGCTCGTTGTGAAACGGGTAGTAAGCACGCTCTGCTTCACATCACTGTAGCTCGTTGTGAAACGGGTAGTAAGCACGCTCTACCTCACATTAGTTTAGCTCGTTGTGAAACGGGTAGTAAGCATGCTCTGCCTCACATTACTGTCAGCTCATTGTGAAACGGGTAGTAAGCACGCTCTGCCTCACAGTACTGTCAGCTCGTTGTGAAACGGGTATTAAGCACGCTCTGCCTCACATTACTGTAGCTCGTTGTGAAACGGGTAGTAAGCACGCTCTGCCTCACATTACTGTCAGCTCTTTGTGAAACGGGTAGTAAGCATGCTCTGTCTCACATTACTGTCAGCTCGTTGTGAAACGGGTAGTAACACGCTCTGCCTCACATTACTGTCAGCTCGTTGTGAAACGGGTAGTAAGCACGCTCTGCCTCATATTACTGTCAGCTCGTTGTGAAATGGGTAGTAAGCACGCTCTGCCTCTCATTACTGTAGCTCGTTGTGAAACGGGTAGTAAGCACGCTCTGCCTCACATTACTGTCAGCTCGTTGTGAAACGGGTAGTAACTCACATTACTGTCAGCTCGTTGTGAAACGGGTAGTAAGCACGCTCTGCCTCATATTACTGTCAGCTCGTTGTGAAATGGGTAGTAAGCACGCTCTGCCTCTCATTACTGTAGCTCGTTGTGAAACGGGTAGTAAGCACGCTCTGCCTCACATTACTGTCAGCTCGTTGTGAAACGGGTAGTAACTCACATTACTGTCAGCTCGTAGTGAAACGGGTAGTAAGCACGCTCTGCCTCACATTACTGTCAGCTCTTTGTGAAACGTTTAGTAAGCATGCTCTGTCTCACATTACTGTCAGCTCGTTGTGAAACGGGTAGTAACACGCTCTGCCTCACATTACTGTCAGCTCGTTGTGAAACGGGTAGTAAGCACGCTCTGCCTCACATTACTTTAGCTCGTTGTGAAACGGGTAGTAAGCATGCTCTGCCTCACATTACTGTCAGCTCATTATGAAACGGGTAGTAAGCACGCTCTGCCTCATATTACTGTCAGCTCGTTGTGAAATGGGTAGTAAGCACGCTCTGCCTCACATTACTGTAGCTCGTTGTGAAACGGGTAGTAAGCACGCTCTGCCTCACATTACTGTCAGCTCGTTGTGAAACGGGTAGTAAGCACGCTCTGCCTCACATCACTGTAGCTCGTTGTGAAACGGGTAGTAAGCACGCTCTGCCTCACATTACTGTCAGCTCGTTGTGAAACGGGTAGTAAGCACGCTCTGCCTCACATTACTGTCAGCTCGTTGTGAAACGGGTAGTAAGCACGCTCTGCCTCACATCACTGTAGCTCGTTGTGAAACGGGTAGTAAGCACGCTCTACCTCACATTAGTTTAGCTCGTTGTGAAACGGGTAGTAAGCATGCTCTGCCTCACATTACTGTCAGCTCATTGTGAAACGGGTAGTAAGCACGCTCTGCCTCACAGTACTGTCAGCTCGTTGTGAAACGGGTATTAAGCACGCTCTGCCTCACATTACTGTAGCTCGTTGTGAAACGGGTAGTAAGCACGCTCTGCCTCACATTACTGTCAGCTCTTTGTGAAACGGGTAGTAAGCATGCTCTGTCTCACATTACTGTCAGCTCGTTGTGAAACGGGTAGTAACACGCTCTGCCTCACATTACTGTCAGCTCGTTGTGAAACGGGTAGTAAGCACGCTCTGCCTCATATTACTGTCAGCTCGTTGTGAAATGGGTAGTAAGCACGCTCTGCCTCTCATTACTGTAGCTCGTTGTGAAACGGGTAGTAAGCACGCTCTGCCTCACATTACTGTCAGCTCGTTGTGAAACGGGTAGTAACTCACATTACTGTCAGCTCGTTGTGAAACGGGTAGTAAGCACGCTCTGCCTCATATTACTGTCAGCTCGTTGTGAAATGGGTAGTAAGCACGCTCTGCCTCTCATTACTGTAGCTCGTTGTGAAACGGGTAGTAAGCACGCTCTGCCTCACATTACTGTCAGCTCGTTGTGAAACGGGTAGTAACTCACATTACTGTCAGCTCGTTGTGAAACGGGTAGTAAGCACGCTCTGCCTCACATTACTGTCAGCTCTTTGTGAAACGGGTAGTAAGCATGCTCTGTCTCACATTACTGTCAGCTCGTTGTGAAACGGGTAGTAACACGCTCTGCCTCACATTACTGTCAGCTCGTTGTGAAACGGGTAGTAAGCACGCTCTGCCTCACAGTACTGTCAGCTCGTTGTGAAACGGGTAGTAAGCACGCTCCCTCACATTACTTTAGCTCGTTGTGAAACGGGTAGTAAGCATGCTCTGCCTCACATTACTGTCAGCTCATTGTGAAACGGGTAGTAAGCACGCTCTGCCTCACAGTACTGTCAGCTCGTTGTGAAACGGATATTAAGCACGCTCTGCCTCACATTACTGTAGCTCGTTGTGAAACGGGTAGTAAGCAAGCTCTGACTTATAGTACTGTCAGCTCGTTCTGAAACGGGTAGTTAGCATGTTCTGACTCGCATTACTGTCAGCTCGTTGTGAAACGGGTAGTAAGCACGCTCTGTCTCACATTACTGTGTACACGCTGTGATACGGGTAGTAAGCACGCTCTGCCTCACATTACTGTCAGCTCGTTGTGAGACAGATAGTAAGCACGCTCTGCCTCACATTACTGTCAGCTCGTTGTGAAACGGGTAGTAACACGCTCTGCCTCACAGTACTGTGTGCACGCTGTGCTACGGGTAGTAAGCACGCTCTGCCTCACATTACTGTCAGCTCGTTGTGAATCGGGTAGTAAGCACGCTCTGCCTCACATTACTGTCAACTCGTTGTGAAACGGGTAGTAAGCACGCTCTGCCTCACATTACTGTCAGCTCTTCGTGAAACGGGTAGTAAGAACGCTCTGCCTCACATCACTGTAGCTCGTTTTGAAACGGGTAGTAAGCACGCTCTGCCTCACATTACTGTCAACTCGTTGTGAAACGGGTAGTAAGCACGCTCTGCCTCACATTACTGTCAGCTCTTCGTGAAACGGGTAGTAAGCACGCTCTGCCTCACATCACTGTAGCTCGTTTTGAAACGGATAGTAAGCACGCTCTGACTCACAGTACTGTCAGCTCGTTGTGAAACGGGTAGTAAGCACGCTCTGCCTCACATTACTGTCAGCTCGTTGTGAAACGGGTAGTAAGCACGCTCTGCCTCACAATTCTGTCAGCTCGTTGTGAAACGGGTAGTAAGCACACTCTGACTCGCATTACTGTCAGCTCGTTGTGAAACGGGTAGTAAGCACGCTCTGCCTCACATCACTGTAGCTCGTTTTGAAACGGGTAGTAAGCACGCTCTGCCTCACATTACTGTCAGCTCGTTGTGAAACGGGTAGTAAGCACGCTCTGCCTCATATTACTGTCAGCTCGATGTGAAACGGGTAGTAAGCACGCTCTGCCTCACATCACTGTAGCTCGTTGTGAAACGGGTAGTAAGCACGCTCTACCTCACATTACTTTAGCTCGTTGTGAAACGGGTAGTAAGCATGCTCTGCCTCACATTACTGTCAGCTCATTGTGAAACGGGTAGTAAGCACGCTCTGCCTCACAGTACTGTCAGCTCGTTGTGAAACGGGTATTAAGCACGCTCTGCCTCACATTACTGTAGCTCGTTGTGAAACGGGTAGTAAGCAAGCTCTGACTTATAGTACTGTCAGCTCGTTCTGAAACGGGTAGTTAGCATCTTCTGACTCGCATTACTGTCAGCTCGTTCTGAAACGGGTAGTAAGCACGCTCTGCCTCACATTACTGTGTGCACGCTGTGATACGGGTAGTAAGCACGTTCATCCTCACATTACTGTCAGCTCGTTGTGAAAGGGTAGTAAGCACGCCCTGCCTCACATCACTGTAGCTCGTTGTGAAACGGGTAGTAAGCACGTTGTGAAACGGGTAGTAAGCACGCTCTGCCTCACATCACTGTAGCTCGTTGTGAAACGGGTAGTAAGCACGCTCTACCTCACATTACTTTAGCTCGTTGTGAAACGGGTAGTAAGCATGCTCTGCCTCACATTACTGTCAGCTCATTGTGAAACGGGTAGTAAGCACGCTCTGCCTCACAGTACTGTCAGCTCGTTGTGAAACGGGTATTAAGCACGCTCTGCCTCACATTACTGTAGCTCGTTGTGAAACGGGTAGTAAGCAAGCTCTGACTTATAGTACTGTCAGCTCGTTCTGAAACGGGTAGTTAGCATCTTCTGACTCGCATTACTGTCAGCTCGTTCTGAAACGGGTAGTAAGCACGCTCTGCCTCACATTACTGTGTGCACGCTGTGATACGGGTAGTAAGCACGTTCTTCCTCACATTACTGTCAGCTCGTTGTGAAAGGGTAGTAAGCACGCTCTTCCTCACATCACTGTAGCTCGTTGTGAAACGGGTACAAAGCACGTTGTGAAACGGGTAGTAAGCACGCTCTGCCTCACAGTACTGTCAGCTCGTTGTGAAACGGGTATTAAGCACGCTCTGCCTCACATTACTGTCAGTTCGTTGTGAAACGGGTAGTAAGCATGCTCTGCCTCACATCACTGTAGCTCGTTGTGAAACGGGTAGTAAGCACGCTCTGCCTCACATTACTTTCGTTGTGAAACGGGTAGTAAGCACGCTCTGCCTCATATTACTGTCAGCTCGTTGTGAAACGGGTAGTAAGCACGCTCTGCCTCACATTACTGTCAGCTCGTTGTGAAACGGGTAGTAACTCACATTACTGTCAGCTCGTTGTGAAACGGGTAGTAAGCACGCTCTGCCTCACAGTACTGTCAGCTCGTTGTGAAACGGGTAGTAACACGCTCTGCCTCACAGTACTGTGTGCACGCTGTGATACGGGTAGTAAGCACGCTCTGCCTCACATTACTGTCAGCTCGTTGTGAAACGGGTAGTAAGCACGCTCTGCCTCACATTACTGTCAGCTCGTTGTGAAACAGGTATTAAGCATGCTCTGCCTCTCATTACTGTCAGCTCGTTGTGAAACGGGTAGTAAGCACGCTCTGCCTCACATTACTGTCAGCTCGTTGTGAAACGGGTAGTAAGCACGCTCTGCCTCACATTACTTTAGCTCGTTGTGAAACGGGTAGTAAGCATGCTCTGCCTCACATTACTGTCAGCTCATTATGAAACGGGTAGTAAGCACGCTCTGCCTCATATTACTGTCAGCTCGTTGTGAAATGGGTAGTAAGCACGCTCTGCCTCACATTACTGTAGCTCGTTGTGAAACGGGTAGTAAGCACGCTCTGCCTCACATTACTGTCAGCTCGATGTGAAACGGGTAGTAAGCACGCTCTGCCTCACATCACTGTAGCTCGTTGTGAAACGGGTAGTAAGCACGCTCTACCTCACATTACTTTAGCTCGTTGTGAAACGGGTAGTAAGCATGCTCTGCCTCACATTACTGTCAGCTCATTGTGAAACGGGTAGTAAGCACGCTCTGCCTCACAGTACTGTCAGCTCGTTGTGAAACGGGTATTAAGCACGCTCTGCCTCACATTACTGTAGCTCGTTGTGAAACGGGTAGTAAGCACGCTCTTCCTCACATCACTGTAGCTCGTTGTGAAACGGGTACAAAGCACGTTGTGAAACGGGTAGTAAGCACGCTCTGCCTCACAGTACTGTCAGCTCGTTGTGAAACGGGTATTAAGCACGCTCTGCCTCACATTACTGTCAGTTCGTTGTGAAACGGGTAGTAAGCATGCTCTGCCTCACATCACTGTAGCTCGTTGTGAAACGGGTAGTAAGCACGCTCTGCCTCACATTACTTTCGTTGTGAAACGGGTAGTAAGCACGCTCTGCCTCATATTACTGTCAGCTCGTTGTGAAACGGGTAGTAAGCACGCTCTGCCTCACATTACTGTCAGCTCGTTGTGAAACGGGTAGTAACTCACATTACTGTCAGCTCGTTGTGAAACGGGTAGTAAGCACGCTCTGCCTCACAGTACTGTCAGCTCGTTGTGAAACGGGTAGTAACACGCTCTGCCTCACAGTACTGTGTGCACGCTGTGATACGGGTAGTAAGCACGCTCTGCCTCACATTACTGTCAGCTCGTTGTGAAACGGGTAGTAAGCACGCTCTGCCTCACATTACTGTCAGCTCGTTGTGAAACAGGTATTAAGCATGCTCTGCCTCTCATTACTGTCAGCTCGTTGTGAAACGGGTAGTAAGCACGCTCTGCCTCACATTACTGTCAGCTCGTTGTGAAACGGGTAGTAAGCACGCTCTGCCTCACATTACTTTAGCTCGTTGTGAAACGGGTAGTAAGCATGCTCTGCCTCACATTACTGTCAGCTCATTATGAAACGGGTAGTAAGCACGCTCTGCCTCATATTACTGTCAGCTCGTTGTGAAATGGGTAGTAAGCACGCTCTGCCTCACATTACTGTAGCTCGTTGTGAAACGGGTAGTAAGCACGCTCTGCCTCACATTACTGTCAGCTCGATGTGAAACGGGTAGTAAGCACGCTCTGCCTCACATCACTGTAGCTCGTTGTGAAACGGGTAGTATGCACGCTCTGCCTCACATTACTTTCGTTGTGAAACGGGTAGTAAGCACGCTCTGCCTCACATTACTGTCAGCTCGTTGTGAAACGGGTAGTAAGCATGCTCTGCCTCTCATTACTGTCAGCTCGTTGTGAAACGGGTAGTAAGCACGCTCTGCCTCACATTACTGTCAGCTCGTTGTGAAACGGGTAGTAAGCACGCTCTGCTTCACATCACTGTAGCTCGTTGTGAAACGGGTAGTAAGCACGCTCTACCTCACATTAGTTTAGCTCGTTGTGAAACGGGTAGTAAGCATGCTCTGCCTCACATTACTGTCAGCTCATTGTGAAACGGGTAGTAAGCACGCTCTGCCTCACAGTACTGTCAGCTCGTTGTGAAACGGGTATTAAGCACGCTCTGCCTCACATTACTGTAGCTCGTTGTGAAACGGGTAGTAAGCACGCTCTGCCTCACATTACTGTCAGCTCTTTGTGAAACGGGTAGTAAGCATGCTCTGTCTCACATTACTGTCAGCTCGTTGTGAAACGGGTAGTAAGCACGCTCTGCCTCATATTACTGTCAGCTCGTTGTGAAATGGGTAGTAAGCACGCTCTGCCTCTCATTACTGTAGCTCGTTGTGAAACGGGTAGTAAGCACGCTCTGCCTCACATTACTGTCAGCTCGTTGTGAAACGGGTAGTAACTCACATTACTGTCAGCTCGTTGTGAAACGGGTAGTAAGCACGCTCTGCCTCATATTACTGTCAGCTCGTTGTGAAATGGGTAGTAAGCACGCTCTGCCTCTCATTACTGTAGCTCGTTGTGAAACGGGTAGTAAGCACGCTCTGCCTCACATTACTGTCAGCTCGTTGTGAAACGGGTAGTAACTCACATTACTGTCAGCTCGTAGTGAAACGGGTAGTAAGCACGCTCTGCTTCACATTACTGTCAGCTCTTTGTGAAACGTTTAGTAAGCATGCTCTGTCTCACATTACTGTCAGCTCGTTGTGAAACGGGTAGTAACACGCTCTGCCTCACATTACTGTCAGCTCGTTGTGAAACGGGTAGTAAGCACGCTCTGCCTCACATTACTTTAGCTCGTTGTGAAACGGGTAGTAAGCATGCTCTGCCTCACATTACTGTCAGCTCATTATGAAACGGGTAGTAAGCACGCTCTGCCTAATATTACTGTCAGCTCGTTGTGAAATGGGTAGTAAGCACGCTCTGCCTCACATTACTGTAGCTCGTTGTGAAACGGGTAGTAAGCACGCTCTGCCTCACATTACTGTCAGCTCGTTGTGAAACGGGTAGTAAGCACGCTCTGCCTCACATCACTGTAGCTCGTTGTGAAACGGGTAGTAAGCACGCTCTGCCTCACATTACTGTCAGCTCGTTGTGAAACAGGTAGTAAGCACGCTCTGCCTCACATTACTGTCAGCTCGTTGTGAAACGGGTAGTAAGCACGCTCTGCCTCACATCACTGTAGCTCGTTGTGAAACGGGTAGTAAGCACGCTCTGCCTCACATCACTGTAGCTCGTTGTGAAACGGGTAGTAAGCACGCTCTACCTCACATTAGTTTAGCTCGTTGTGAAACGGGTAGTAAGCATGCTCTGCCTCACATTACTGTCAGCTCATTGTGAAACGGGTAGTAAGCACGCTCTGCCTCACAGTACTGTCAGCTCGTTGTGAAACGGGTATTAAGCACGCTCTGCCTCACATTACTGTAGCTCGTTGTGAAACGGGTAGTAAGCACGCTCTGCCTCACATTACTGTCAGCTCTTTGTGAAACGGGTAGTAAGCATGCTCTGTCTCACATTACTGTCAGCTCGTTGTGAAACGGGTAGTAACACGCTCTGCCTCACATTACTGTCAGCTCGTTGTGAAACGGGTAGTAAGCACGCTCTGCCTCATATTACTGTCAGCTCGTTGTGAAATGGGTAGTAAGCACGCTCTGCCTCTCATTACTGTAGCTCGTTGTGAAACGGGTAGTAAGCACGCTCTGCCTCACATTACTGTCAGCTCGTTGTGAAACGGGTAGTAACTCACATTACTGTCAGCTCGTTGTGAAACGGGTAGTAAGCACGCTCTGCCTCATATTACTGTCAGCTCGTTGTGAAATGGGTAGTAAGCACGCTCTGCCTCTCATTACTGTAGCTCGTTGTGAAACGGGTAGTAAGCACACTCTGCCTCACATTACTGTCAGCTCGTTGTGAAACGGGTAGTAACTCACATTACTGTCAGCTCGTTGTGAAACGGGTAGTAAGCACGCTCTGCCTCACATTACTGTCAGCTCTTTGTGAAACGGGTAGTAAGCATGCTCTGTCTCACATTACTGTCAGCTCGTTGTGAAACGGGTAGTAACACGCTCTGCCTCACATTACTGTCAGCTCGTTGTGAAACGGGTAGTAAGCACGCTCTGCCTCACAGTACTGTCAGCTCGTTGTGAAACGGGTAGTAAGCACGCTCCCTCACATTACTTTAGCTCGTTGTGAAACGGGTAGTAAGCATGCTCTGCCTCACATTACTGTCAGCTCATTGTGAAACGGGTAGTAAGCACGCTCTGCCTCACAGTACTGTCAGCTCGTTGTGAAACGGATATTAAGCACGCTCTGCCTCACATTACTGTAGCTCGTTGTGAAACGGGTAGTAAGCAAGCTCTGACTTATAGTACTGTCAGCTCGTTCTGAAACGGGTAGTTAGCATGTTCTGACTCGCATTACTGTCAGCTCGTTGTGAAACGGGTAGTAAGCACGCTCTGTCTCACATTACTGTGTACACGCTGTGATACGGGTAGTAAGCACGCTCTGCCTCACATTACTGTCAGCTCGTTGTGAAACAGATAGTAAGCACGCTCTGCCTCACATTACTGTCAGCTCGTTGTGAAACGGGTAGTAACACGCTCTGCCTCACAGTACTGTGTGCACGCTGTGATACGGGTAGTAAGCACGCTCTGCCTCACATTACTGTCAGCTCGTTGTGAATCGGGTAGTAAGTACGCTCTGCCTCACATTACTGTCAACTCGTTGTGAAACGGGTAGTAAGCACGCTCTGCCTCACATTACTGTCAGCTCTTCGTGAAACGGGTAGTAAGCACGCTCTGCCTCACATCACTGTAGCTCGTTTTGAAACGGATAGTAAGCACGCTCTGACTCGCACTACTGTCAGCTCGTTGTGAAACGGGTAGTAAGCACGCTCTGCCTCACATTACTGTCAGCTCGTTGTGAAACGGGTAGTAAGCACGCTCTGCCTCACATCACTGTAGCTCGTTGTGAAACGGGTAGTAAGCACGCTCTACCTCACATTAGTTTAGCTCGTTGTGAAACGGGTAGTAAGCATGCTCTGCCTCACATTACTGTCAGCTCGTTGTGAAACGGGTAGTAACGTTGTGAAACGGGTAGTAAGCACGCTCTGCCTCACAGTACTGTCAGCTCGTTGTGAAACGGGTAGTAAGCACGCTCTGCCTCACATTACTGTGTGCACGCTGTGAAACGGGTAGTAAGCACGCTCTGCCTCACATTACTGTCAGCTCGTTGTGAAAGGGTAGTAAGCACGCTCTGCCTCACATCACTGTAGCTCGTTGTGAAACGGGTAGTAACGTTGTGAAACGGGTAGTAAGCACGCTCTGCCTCACAGTACTGTCAGCTCGTTGTGAAACGGGTAGTAAGCACGCTCTGCCTCACATTACTTTCGTTGTGAAACGGGTAGTAAGCACGCTCTGCCTCACATTACTGTCAGCTCGTTGTGAAACGGGTAGTAAGCATGCTCTGCCTCTCATTACTGTCAGCTCGTTGTGAAACAGGTAGTAAGCACGCTCTGCCTCACATTACTGTCAGCTCGTTGTGAAACGGGTAGTAAGCACGCTCTGCCTCACATTACTTTAGCTCGTTGTGAAACGGGTAGTAAGCATGCTCTGCCTCACATTACTGTCAGCTCATTATGAAACGGGTAGTAAGCACGCTCTGCCTCACATTACTTTAGCTCGTTGTGAAATGGGTAGTAAGCACGCTCTGCCTCACATTACTGTAGCTCGTTGTGAAACGGGTAGTAAGCACGCTCTGCCTCACATTACTGTCAGCTCGATGTGAAACGGGTAGTAAGCACGCTCTGCCTCACATCACTGTAGCTCGTTGTGAAACGGGTAGTAAGCACGCTCTGCCTCACATTACTTTCGTTGTGAAACGGGTAGTAAGCACGCTCTGCCTCACATTACTGTCAGCTCGTTGTGAAACGGGTAGTAAGCATGCTCTGCCTCTCATTACTGTCAGCTCGTTGTGAAACGGGTAGTAAGCACGCTCTACCTCACATTAGTTTAGCTCGTTGTGAAACGGGTAGTAAGCATGCTCTGCCTCACATTACTGTCAGCTCATTGTGAAACGGGTAGTAAGCACGCTCTGCCTCACAGTACTGTCAGCTCGTTGTGAAACGGGTATTAAGCACGCTCTGCCTCACATTACTGTAGCTCGTTGTGAAACGGGTAGTAAGCACGCTCTGCCTCACAGTACTGTCAGCTCGTTGTGAAACGGGTAGTAAGCACGCTCTGCCTCACATTACTTTCGTTGTGAAACGGGTAGTAAGCACGCTCTGCCTCACATTACTGTCAGCTCGTTGTGAAACAGGTATTAAGCATGCTCTGCCTCTCATTACTGTCAGCTCGTTGTGAAACGGGTAGTAAGCACGCTCTGCCTCACATTACTGTCAGCTCGTTGTGAAACGGGTAGTAAGCACGCTCTGCCTCACATTACTTTAGCTCGTTGTGAAACGGGTAGTAAGCATGCTCTGCCTCACATTACTGTCAGCTCATTATGAAACGGGTAGTAAGCACGCTCTGCCTCATATTACTGTCAGCTCGTTGTGAAATGGGTAGTAAGCACGCTCTGCCTCACATTACTGTAGCTCGTTGTGAAACGGGTAGTAAGCACGCTCTGCCTCACATTACTGTCAGCTCGATGTGAAACGGGTAGTAAGCACGCTCTGCCTCATATTACTGTCAGCTCGTTGTGAAATGGGTAGTAAGCACGCTCTGCCTCACATTACTGTAGCTCGTTGTGAAACGGGTAGTAAGCACGCTCTGCCTCACATTACTGTCAGCTCGATGTGAAACGGGTAGTAAGCACGCTCTGCCTCACATCACTGTAGCTCGTTGTGAAACGGGTAGTAAGCACGCTCTGCCTCACATTACTTTCGTTGTGAAACGGGTAGTAAGCACGCTCTGCCTCACATTACTGTCAGCTCGTTGTGAAACGGGTAGTAAGCATGCTCTGCCTCTCATTACTGTCAGCTCGTTGTGAAACGGGTAGTAAGCACGCTCTGCCTCACATTACTGTCAGCTCGTTGTGAAACGGGTAGTAAGCACGCTCTGCCTCACATCACTGTAGCTCGTTGTGAAACGGGTAGTAAGCACGCTCTACCTCACATTAGTTTAGCTCGTTGTGAAACGGGTAGTAAGCATGCTCTGCCTCACATTACTGTCAGCTCATTGTGAAACGGGTAGTAAGCACGCTCTGCCTCACAGTACTGTCAGCTCGTTGTGAAACGGGTATTAAGCACGCTCTGCCTCACATTACTGTAGCTCGTTGTGAAACGGGTAGTAAGCACGCTCTGCCTCACATTACTGTCAGCTCTTTGTGAAACGGGTAGTAAGCATGCTCTGTCTCACATTACTGTCAGCTCGTTGTGAAACGGGTAGTAACACGCTCTGCCTCACATTACTGTCAGCTCGTTGTGAAACGGGTAGTAAGCACGCTCTGCCTCATATTACTGTCAGCTCGTTGTGAAATGGGTAGTAAGCACGCTCTGCCTCTCATTACTGTAGCTCGTTGTGAAACGGGTAGTAAGCACGCTCTGCCTCACATTACTGTCAGCTCGTTGTGAAACGGGTAGTAAGCACGCTCTGCCTCACATTACTGTCAGCTCGTTGTGAAACGGGTAGTAACTCACATTACTGTCAGCTCGTAGTGAAACGGGTAGTAAGCACGCTCTGCCTCACATTACTGTCAGCTCTTTGTGAAACGTTTAGTAAGCATGCTCTGTCTCACATTACTGTCAGCTCGTTGTGAAACGGGTAGTAACACGCTCTGCCTCACATTACTGTCAGCTCGTTGTGAAACGGGTAAAGCACGCTCTGCCTCACAGTACTGTCAGCTCGTTGTGAAACGGGTAGTAAGCACGCTCCCTCACATTACTTTAGCTCGTTGTGAAACGGGTAGTAAGCATGCTCTGCCTCTCATTACTGTCAGCTCGTTGTGAAACGGGTAGTAAGCACGCTCTGCCTCACATTACTGTCAGCTCGTTGTGAAACGGGTAGTAAGCACGCTCTGCCTCACATTACTTTAGCTCGTTGTGAAACGGGTAGTAAGCATGCTCTGCCTCACATTACTGTCAGCTCATTATGAAACGGGTAGTAAGCACGCTCTGCCTCATATTACTGTCAGCTCGTTGTGAAATGGGTAGTAAGCACGCTCTGCCTCACATTACTGTAGCTCGTTGTGAAACGGGTAGTAAGCACGCTCTGCCTCACATTACTGTCAGCTCGATGTGAAACGGGTAGTAAGCACGCTCTGCCTCACATCACTGTAGCTCGTTGTGAAACGGGTAGTAAGCACGCTCTGCCTCACATTACTTTCGTTGTGAAACTGGTAGTAAGCACGCTCTGCCTCACATTACTGTCAGCTCGTTGTGAAACGGGTAGTAAGCATGCTCTGCCTCTCATTACTGTCAGCTCGTTGTGAAACGGGTAGTAAGCACGCTCTGCCTCACATTACTGTCAGCTCGTTGTGAAACGGGTAGTAAGCACGCTCTGCTTCACATCACTGTAGCTCGTTGTGAAACGGGTAGTAAGCACGCTCTACCTCACATTAGTTTAGCTCGTTGTGAAACGGGTAGTAAGCATGCTCTGCCTCACATTACTGTCAGCTCATTGTGAAACGGGTAGTAAGCACGCTCTGCCTCACAGTACTGTCAGCTCGTTGTGAAACGGGTATTAAGCACGCTCTGCCTCACATTACTGTAGCTCGTTGTGAAACGGGTAGTAAGCACGCTCTGCCTCACATTACTGTCAGCTCTTTGTGAAACGGGTAGTAAGCATGCTCTGTCTCACATTACTGTCAGCTCGTTGTGAAACGGGTAGTAACACGCTCTGCCTCACATTACTGTCAGCTCGTTGTGAAACGGGTAGTAAGCACGCTCTGCCTCATATTACTGTCAGCTCGTTGTGAAATGGGTAGTAAGCACGCTCTGCCTCTCATTACTGTAGCTCGTTGTGAAACGGGTAGTAAGCACGCTCTGCCTCACATTACTGTCAGCTCGTTGTGAAACGGGTAGTAACTCACATTACTGTCAGCTCGTTGTGAAACGGGTAGTAAGCACGCTCTGCCTCATATTACTGTCAGCTCGTTGTGAAATGGGTAGTAAGCACGCTCTGCCTCTCATTACTGTAGCTCGTTGTGAAACGGGTAGTAAGCACGCTCTGCCTCACATTACTGTCAGCTCGTTGTGAAACGGGTAGTAACTCACATTACTGTCAGCTCGTAGTGAAACGGGTAGTAAGCACGCTCTGCCTCACATTACTGTCAGCTCTTTGTGAAACGTTTAGTAAGCATGCTCTGTCTCACATTACTGTCAGCTCGTTGTGAAACGGGTAGTAACACGCTCTGCCTCACATTACTGTCAGCTCGTTGTGAAACGGGTAGTAAGCACGCTCTGCCTCACATTACTTTAGCTCGTTGTGAAACGGGTAGTAAGCATGCTCTGCCTCACATTACTGTCAGCTCATTATGAAACGGGTAGTAAGCACGCTCTGCCTCATATTACTGTCAGCTCGTTGTGAAATGGGTAGTAAGCACGCTCTGCCTCACATTACTGTAGCTCGTTGTGAAACGGGTAGTAAGCACGCTCTGCCTCACATTACTGTCAGCTCGTTGTGAAACGGGTAGTAAGCACGCTCTGCCTCACATCACTGTAGCTCGTTGTGAAACGGGTAGTAAGCACGCTCTGCCTCACATTACTGTCAGCTCGTTGTGAAACGGGTAGTAAGCATGCTCTGCCTCTCATTACTGTCAGCTCGTTGTGAAACGGGTAGTAAGCACGCTCTGCCTCACATTACTGTCAGCTCGTTGTGAAACGGGTAGTAAGCACGCTCTGCCTCACATCACTGTAGCTCGTTGTGAAACGGGTAGTAAGCACGCTCTACCTCACATTAGTTTAGCTCGTTGTGAAACGGGTAGTAAGCATGCTCTGCCTCACATTACTGTCAGCTCATTGTGAAACGGGTAGTAAGCACGCTCTGCCTCACAGTACTGTCAGCTCGTTGTGAAACGGGTATTAAGCACGCTCTGCCTCACATTACTGTAGCTCGTTGTGAAACGGGTAGTAAGCACGCTCTGCCTCACATTACTGTCAGCTCTTTGTGAAACGGGTAGTAAGCATGCTCTGTCTCACATTACTGTCAGCTCGTTGTGAAACGGGTAGTAACACGCTCTGCCTCACATTACTGTCAGCTCGTTGTGAAACGGGTAGTAAGCACGCTCTGCCTCATATTACTGTCAGCTCGTTGTGAAATGGGTAGTAAGCACGCTCTGCCTCTCATTACTGTAGCTCGTTGTGAAACGGGTAGTAAGCACGCTCTGCCTCACATTACTGTCAGCTCGTTGTGAAACGGGTAGTAAGCACGCTCTGCCTCACATTACTGTCAGCTCGTTGTGAAACGGGTAGTAACTCACATTACTGTCAGCTCGTAGTGAAACGGGTAGTAAGCACGCTCTGCCTCACATTACTGTCAGCTCTTTGTGAAACGTTTAGTAAGCATGCTCTGTCTCACATTACTGTCAGCTCGTTGTGAAACGGGTAGTAACACGCTCTGCCTCACATTACTGTCAGCTCGTTGTGAAACGGGTAAAGCACGCTCTGCCTCACAGTACTGTCAGCTCGTTGTGAAACGGGTAGTAAGCACGCTCCCTCACATTACTTTAGCTCGTTGTGAAACGGGTAGTAAGCATGCTCTGCCTCTCATTACTGTCAGCTCGTTGTGAAACGGGTAGTAAGCACGCTCTGCCTCACATTACTGTCAGCTCGTTGTGAAACGGGTAGTAAGCACGCTCTGCCTCACATTACTTTAGCTCGTTGTGAAACGGGTAGTAAGCATGCTCTGCCTCACATTACTGTCAGCTCATTATGAAACGGGTAGTAAGCACGCTCTGCCTCATATTACTGTCAGCTCGTTGTGAAATGGGTAGTAAGCACGCTCTGCCTCACATTACTGTAGCTCGTTGTGAAACGGGTAGTAAGCACGCTCTGCCTCACATTACTGTCAGCTCGATGTGAAACGGGTAGTAAGCACGCTCTGCCTCACATCACTGTAGCTCGTTGTGAAACGGGTAGTAAGCACGCTCTGCCTCACATTACTTTCGTTGTGAAACGGGTAGTAAGCACGCTCTGCCTCACATTACTGTCAGCTCGTTGTGAAACGGGTAGTAAGCATGCTCTGCCTCTCATTACTGTCAGCTCGTTGTGAAACGGGTAGTAAGCACGCTCTGCCTCACATTACTGTCAGCTCGTTGTGAAACGGGTAGTAAGCACGCTCTGCTTCACATCACTGTAGCTCGTTGTGAAACGGGTAGTAAGCACGCTCTACCTCACATTAGTTTAGCTCGTTGTGAAACGGGTAGTAAGCATGCTCTGCCTCACATTACTGTCAGCTCATTGTGAAACGGGTAGTAAGCACGCTCTGCCTCACAGTACTGTCAGCTCGTTGTGAAACGGGTATTAAGCACGCTCTGCCTCACATTACTGTAGCTCGTTGTGAAACGGGTAGTAAGCACGCTCTGCCTCACATTACTGTCAGCTCTTTGTGAAACGGGTAGTAAGCATGCTCTGTCTCACATTACTGTCAGCTCGTTGTGAAACGGGTAGTAACACGCTCTGCCTCACATTACTGTCAGCTCGTTGTGAAACGGGTAGTAAGCACGCTCTGCCTCATATTACTGTCAGCTCGTTGTGAAATGGGTAGTAAGCACGCTCTGCCTCTCATTACTGTAGCTCGTTGTGAAACGGGTAGTAAGCACGCTCTGCCTCACATTACTGTCAGCTCGTTGTGAAACGGGTAGTAACTCACATTACTGTCAGCTCGTTGTGAAACGGGTAGTAAGCACGCTCTGCCTCATATTACTGTCAGCTCGTTGTGAAATGGGTAGTAAGCACGCTCTGCCTCTCATTACTGTAGCTCGTTGTGAAACGGGTAGTAAGCACGCTCTGCCTCACATTACTGTCAGCTCGTTGTGAAACGGGTAGTAACTCACATTACTGTCAGCTCGTAGTGAAACGGGTAGTAAGCACGCTCTGCCTCACATTACTGTCAGCTCTTTGTGAAACGTTTAGTAAGCATGCTCTGTCTCACATTACTGTCAGCTCGTTGTGAAACGGGTAGTAACACGCTCTGCCTCACATTACTGTCAGCTCGTTGTGAAACGGGTAGTAAGCACGCTCTGCCTCACATTACTTTAGCTCGTTGTGAAACGGGTAGTAAGCATGCTCTGCCTCACATTACTGTCAGCTCATTATGAAACGGGTAGTAAGCACGCTCTGCCTCATATTACTGTCAGCTCGTTGTGAAATGGGTAGTAAGCACGCTCTGCCTCACATTACTGTAGCTCGTTGTGAAACGGGTAGTAAGCACGCTCTGCCTCACATTACTGTCAGCTCGTTGTGAAACGGGTAGTAAGCACGCTCTGCCTCACATCACTGTAGCTCGTTGTGAAACGGGTAGTAAGCACGCTCTGCCTCACATTACTGTCAACTCGTTGTGAAACGGGTAGTAAGCACGCTCTGCCTCACATTACTGTCAGCTCGTTGTGAAACGGGTAGTAAGCACGCTCTGCCTCACATCACTGTAGCTCGTTGTGAAACGGGTAGTAAGCACGCTCTACCTCACATTAGTTTAGCTCGTTGTGAAACGGGTAGTAAGCATGCTCTGCCTCACATTACTGTCAGCTCATTGTGAAACGGGTAGTAAGCACGCTCTGCCTCACAGTACTGTCAGCTCGTTGTGAAACGGGTATTAAGCACGCTCTGCCTCACATTACTGTAGCTCGTTGTGAAACGGGTAGTAAGCACGCTCTGCCTCACATTACTGTCAGCTCTTTGTGAAACGGGTAGTAAGCATGCTCTGTCTCACATTACTGTCAGCTCGTTGTGAAACGGGTAGTAACACGCTCTGCCTCACATTACTGTCAGCTCGTTGTGAAACGGGTAGTAAGCACGCTCTGCCTCATATTACTGTCAGCTCGTTGTGAAATGGGTAGTAAGCACGCTCTGCCTCTCATTACTGTAGCTCGTTGTGAAACGGGTAGTAAGCACGCTCTGCCTCACATTACTGTCAGCTCGTTGTGAAACGGGTAGTAACTCACATTACTGTCAGCTCGTTGTGAAACGGGTAGTAAGCACGCTCTGCCTCATATTACTGTCAGCTCGTTGTGAAATGGGTAGTAAGCACGCTCTGCCTCTCATTACTGTAGCTCGTTGTGAAACGGGTAGTAAGCACGCTCTGCCTCACATTACTGTCAGCTCGTTGTGAAACGGGTAGTAACTCACATTACTGTCAGCTCGTTGTGAAACGGGTAGTAAGCACGCTCTGCCTCACATTACTGTCAGCTCTTTGTGAAACGGGTAGTAAGCATGCTCTGTCTCACATTACTGTCAGCTCGTTGTGAAACGGGTAGTAACACGCTCTGCCTCACATTACTGTCAGCTCGTTGTGAAACGGGTAGTAAGCACGCTCTGCCTCACAGTACTGTCAGCTCGTTGTGAAACGGGTAGTAAGCACGCTCCCTCACATTACTTTAGCTCGTTGTGAAACGGGTAGTAAGCATGCTCTGCCTCACATTACTGTCAGCTCATTGTGAAACGGGTAGTAAGCACGCTCTGCCTCACAGTACTGTCAGCTCGTTGTGAAACGGATATTAAGCACGCTCTGCCTCACATTACTGTAGCTCGTTGTGAAACGGGTAGTAAGCAAGCTCTGACTTATAGTACTGTCAGCTCGTTCTGAAACGGGTAGTTAGCATGTTCTGACTCGCATTACTGTCAGCTCGTTGTGAAACGGGTAGTAAGCACGCTCTGTCTCACATTACTGTGTACACGCTGTGATACGGGTAGTAAGCACGCTCTGCCTCACATTACTGTCAGCTCGTTGTGAGACAGATAGTAAGCACGCTCTGCCTCACATTACTGTCAGCTCGTTGTGAAACGGGTAGTAACACGCTCTGCCTCACAGTACTGTGTGCACGCTGTGCTACGGGTAGTAAGCACGCTCTGCCTCACATTACTGTCAGCTCGTTGTGAATCGGGTAGTAAGCACGCTCTGCCTCACATTACTGTCAACTCGTTGTGAAACGGGTAGTAAGCACGCTCTGCCTCACATTACTGTCAGCTCTTCGTGAAACGGGTAGTAAGAACGCTCTGCCTCACATCACTGTAGCTCGTTTTGAAACGGGTAGTAAGCACGCTCTGCCTCACATTACTGTCAACTCGTTGTGAAACGGGTAGTAAGCACGCTCTGCCTCACATTACTGTCAGCTCTTCGTGAAACGGGTAGTAAGCACGCTCTGCCTCACATCACTGTAGCTCGTTTTGAAACGGATAGTAAGCACGCTCTGACTCACAGTACTGTCAGCTCGTTGTGAAACGGGTAGTAAGCACGCTCTGCCTCACATTACTGTCAGCTCGTTGTGAAACGGGTAGTAAGCACGCTCTGCCTCACAATTCTGTCAGCTCGTTGTGAAACGGGTAGTAAGCACACTCTGACTCGCATTACTGTCAGCTCGTTGTGAAACGGGTAGTAAGCACGCTCTGCCTCACATCACTGTAGCTCGTTTTGAAACGGGTAGTAAGCACGCTCTGCCTCACATTACTGTCAGCTCGTTGTGAAACGGGTAGTAAGCATGCTCTGCCTCACATTACTGTCAGCTCATTGTGAAACGGGTAGTAAGCACGCTCTGCCTCACAGTACTGTCAGCTCGTTGTGAAACGGATATTAAGCACGCTCTGCCTCACATTACTGTAGCTCGTTGTGAAACGGGTAGTAAGCAAGCTCTGACTTATAGTACTGTCAGCTCGTTCTGAAACGGGTAGTTAGCATGTTCTGACTCGCATTACTGTCAGCTCGTTGTGAAACGGGTAGTAAGCACGCTCTGTCTCACATTACTGTGTACACGCTGTGATACGGGTAGTAAGCACGCTCTGCCTCACATTACTGTCAGCTCGTTGTGAGACAGATAGTAAGCACGCTCTGCCTCACATTACTGTCAGCTCGTTGTGAAACGGGTAGTAACACGCTCTGCCTCACAGTACTGTGTGCACGCTGTGCTACGGGTAGTAAGCACGCTCTGCCTCACATTACTGTCAGCTCGTTGTGAATCGGGTAGTAAGCACGCTCTGCCTCACATTACTGTCAACTCGTTGTGAAACGGGTAGTAAGCACGCTCTGCCTCACATTACTGTCAGCTCTTCGTGAAACGGGTAGTAAGAACGCTCTGCCTCACATCACTGTAGCTCGTTTTGAAACGGGTAGTAAGCACGCTCTGCCTCACATTACTGTCAACTCGTTGTGAAACGGGTAGTAAGCACGCTCTGCCTCACATTACTGTCAGCTCTTCGTGAAACGGGTAGTAAGCACGCTCTGCCTCACATCACTATAGCTCGTTTTGAAACGGATAGTAAGCACGCTCTGACTCACAGTACTGTCAGCTCGTTGTGAAACGGGTAGTAAGCACGCTCTGCCTCACATTACTGTCAGCTCGTTGTGAAACGGGTAGTAAGCACGCTCTGCCTCACAATTCTGTCAGCTCGTTGTGAAACGGGTAGTAAGCACACTCTGACTCGCATTACTGTCAGCTCGTTGTGAAACGGGTAGTAAGCACGCTCTGCCTCACATCACTGTAGCTCGTTTTGAAACGGGTAGTAAGCACGCTCTGCCTCACATTACTGTCAGCTCGTTGTGAAACGGGTAGTAAGCACGCTCTGCCTCATATTACTGTCAGCTCGATGTGAAACGGGTAGTAAGCACGCTCTGCCTCACATCACTGTAGCTCGTTGTGAAACGGGTAGTAAGCACGCTCTACCTCACATTACTTTAGATCGTTGTGAAACGGGTAGTAAGCATGCTCTGCCTCACATTACTGTCAGCTCATTGTGAAACGGGTAGTAAGCACGCTCTGCCTCACAGTACTGTCAGCTCGTTGTGAAACGGGTATTAAGCACGCTCTGCCTCACATTACTGTAGCTCGTTGTGAAACGGGTAGTAAGCAAGCTCTGACTTATAGTACTGTCAGCTCGTTCTGAAACGGGTAGTTAGCATCTTCTGACTCGCATTACTGTCAGCTCGTTCTGAAACGGGTAGTAAGCACGCTCTGCCTCACATTACTGTGTGCACGCTGTGATACGGGTAGTAAGCACGTTCATCCTCACATTACTGTCAGCTCGTTGTGAAAGGGTAGTAAGCACGCTCTGCCTCACATCACTGTAGCTCGTTGTGAAACGGGTAGTAAGCACGTTGTGAAACGGGTAGTAAGCACGCTCTGCCTCACATCACTGTAGCTCGTTGTGAAACGGGTAGTAAGCACGCTCTACCTCACATTACTTTAGCTCGTTGTGAAACGGGTAGTAAGCATGCTCTGCCTCACATTACTGTCAGCTCATTGTGAAACGGGTAGTAAGCACGCTCTGCCTCACAGTACTGTCAGCTCGTTGTGAAACGGGTATTAAGCACGCTCTGCCTCACATTACTGTAGCTCGTTGTGAAACGGGTAGTAAGCAAGCTCTGACTTATAGTACTGTCAGCTCGTTCTGAAACGGGTAGTTAGCATCTTCTGACTCGCATTACTGTCAGCTCGTTCTGAAACGGGTAGTAAGCACGCTCTGCCTCACATTACTGTGTGCACGCTGTGATACGGGTAGTAAGCACGTTCTTCCTCACATTACTGTCAGCTCGTTGTGAAAGGGTAGTAAGCACGCTCTTCCTCACATCACTGTAGCTCGTTGTGAAACGGGTACAAAGCACGTTGTGAAACGGGTAGTAAGCACGCTCTGCCTCACAGTACTGTCAGCTCGTTGTGAAACGGGTATTAAGCACGCTCTGCCTCACATTACTGTCAGTTCGTTGTGAAACGGTTAGTAAGCATGCTCTGCCTCACATCACTGTAGCTCGTTGTGAAACGGGTAGTAAGCACGCTCTGCCTCACATTACTTTCGTTGTGAAACGGGTAGTAAGCACGCTCTGCCTCATATTACTGTCAGCTCGTTGTGAAACGGGTAGTAAGCACGCTCTGCCTCACATTACTGTCAGCTCGTTGTGAAACGGGTAGTAACTCACATTACTGTCAGCTCGTTGTGAAACGGGTAGTAAGCACGCTCTGCCTCACAGTACTGTCAGCTCGTTGTGAAACGGGTAGTAACACGCTCTGCCTCACAGTACTGTGTGCACGCTGTGATACGGGTAGTAAGCACGCTCTGCCTCACATTACTGTCAGCTCGTTGTGAAACGGGTAGTAAGCACGCTCTGCCTCACATTACTGTCAGCTCGTTGTGAAACAGGTATTAAGCATGCTCTGCCTCTCATTACTGTCAGCTCGTTGTGAAACGGGTAGTAAGCACGCTCTGCCTCACATTACTGTCAGCTCGTTGTGAAACGGGTAGTAAGCACGCTCTGCCTCACATTACTTTAGCTCGTTGTGAAACGGGTAGTAAGCATGCTCTGCCTCACATTACTGTCAGCTCATTATGAAACGGGTAGTAAGCACGCTCTGCCTCATATTACTGTCAGCTCGTTGTGAAATGGGTAGTAAGCACGCTCTGCCTCACATTACTGTAGCTCGTTGTGAAACGGGTAGTAAGCACGCTCTGCCTCACATTACTGTCAGCTCGATGTGAAACGGGTAGTAAGCACGCTCTGCCTCACATCACTGTAGCTCGTTGTGAAACGGGTAGTAAGCACGCTCTACCTCACATTACTTTAGCTCGTTGTGAAACGGGTAGTAAGCATGCTCTGCCTCACATTACTGTCAGCTCATTGTGAAACGGGTAGTAAGCACGCTCTGCCTCACAGTACTGTCAGCTCGTTGTGAAACGGGTATTAAGCACGCTCTGCCTCACATTACTGTAGCTCGTTGTGAAACGGGTAGTAAGCACGCTCTTCCTCACATCACTGTAGCTCGTTGTGAAACGGGTACAAAGCACGTTGTGAAACGGGTAGTAAGCACGCTCTGCCTCACAGTACTGTCAGCTCGTTGTGAAACGGGTATTAAGCACGCTCTGCCTCACATTACTGTCAGTTCGTTGTGAAACGGGTAGTAAGCATGCTCTGCCTCACATCACTGTAGCTCGTTGTGAAACGGGTAGTAAGCACGCTCTGCCTCACATTACTTTCGTTGTGAAACGGGTAGTAAGCACGCTCTGCCTCATATTACTGTCAGCTCGTTGTGAAACGGGTAGTAAGCACGCTCTGCCTCACATTACTGTCAGCTCGTTGTGAAACGGGTAGTAACTCACATTACTGTCAGCTCGTTGTGAAACGGGTAGTAAGCACGCTCTGCCTCACAGTACTGTCAGCTCGTTGTGAAACGGGTAGTAACACGCTCTGCCTCACAGTACTGTGTGCACGCTGTGATACGGGTAGTAAGCACGCTCTGCCTCACATTACTGTCAGCTCGTTGTGAAACGGGTAGTAAGCACGCTCTGCCTCACATTACTGTCAGCTCGTTGTGAAACAGGTATTAAGCATGCTCTGCCTCTCATTACTGTCAGCTCGTTGTGAAACGGGTAGTAAGCACGCTCTGCCTCACATTACTGTCAGCTCGTTGTGAAACGGGTAGTAAGCACGCTCTGCCTCACATTACTTTAGCTCGTTGTGAAACGGGTAGTAAGCATGCTCTGCCTCACATTACTGTCAGCTCATTATGAAACGGGTAGTAAGCACGCTCTGCCTCATATTACTGTCAGCTCGTTGTGAAATGGGTAGTAAGCACGCTCTGCCTCACATTACTGTAGCTCGTTGTGAAACGGGTAGTAAGCACGCTCTGCCTCACATTACTGTCAGCTCGATGTGAAACGGGTAGTAAGCACGCTCTGCCTCACATCACTGTAGCTCGTTGTGAAACGGGTAGTATGCACGCTCTGCCTCACATTACTTTCGTTGTGAAACGGGTAGTAAGCACGCTCTGCCTCACATTACTGTCAGCTCGTTGTGAAACGGGTAGTAAGCATGCTCTGCCTCTCATTACTGTCAGCTCGTTGTGAAACGGGTAGTAAGCACGCTCTGCCTCACATTACTGTCAGCTCGTTGTGAAACGGGTAGTAAGCACGCTCTGCTTCACATCACTGTAGCTCGTTGTGAAACGGGTAGTAAGCACGCTCTACCTCACATTAGTTTAGCTCGTTGTGAAACGGGTAGTAAGCATGCTCTGCCTCACATTACTGTCAGCTCATTGTGAAACGGGTAGTAAGCACGCTCTGCCTCACAGTACTGTCAGCTCGTTGTGAAACGGGTATTAAGCACGCTCTGCCTCACATTACTGTAGCTCGTTGTGAAACGGGTAGTAAGCACGCTCTGCCTCACATTACTGTCAGCTCTTTGTGAAACGGGTAGTAAGCATGCTCTGTCTCACATTACTGTCAGCTCGTTGTGAAACGGGTAGTAAGCACGCTCTGCCTCATATTACTGTCAGCTCGTTGTGAAATGGGTAGTAAGCACGCTCTGCCTCTCATTACTGTAGCTCGTTGTGAAACGGGTAGTAAGCACGCTCTGCCTCACATTACTGTCAGCTCGTTGTGAAACGGGTAGTAACTCACATTACTGTCAGCTCGTTGTGAAACGGGTAGTAAGCACGCTCTGCCTCATATTACTGTCAGCTCGTTGTGAAATGGGTAGTAAGCACGCTCTGCCTCTCATTACTGTAGCTCGTTGTGAAACGGGTAGTAAGCACGCTCTGCCTCACATTACTGTCAGCTCGTTGTGAAACGGGTAGTAACTCACATTACTGTCAGCTCGTAGTGAAACGGGTAGTAAGCACGCTCTGCTTCACATTACTGTCAGCTCTTTGTGAAACGTTTAGTAAGCATGCTCTGTCTCACATTACTGTCAGCTCGTTGTGAAACGGGTAGTAACACGCTCTGCCTCACATTACTGTCAGCTCGTTGTGAAACGGGTAGTAAGCACGCTCTGCCTCACATTACTTTAGCTCGTTGTGAAACGGGTAGTAAGCATGCTCTGCCTCACATTACTGTCAGCTCATTATGAAACGGGTAGTAAGCACGCTCTGCCTCATATTACTGTCAGCTCGTTGTGAAATGGGTAGTAAGCACGCTCTGCCTCACATTACTGTAGCTCGTTGTGAAACGGGTAGTAAGCACGCTCTGCCTCACATTACTGTCAGCTCGTTGTGAAACGGGTAGTAAGCACGCTCTGCCTCACATCACTGTAGCTCGTTGTGAAACGGGTAGTAAGCACGCTCTGCCTCACATTACTGTCAGCTCGTTGTGAAACAGGTAGTAAGCACGCTCTGCCTCACATTACTGTCAGCTCGTTGTGAAACGGGTAGTAAGCACGCTCTGCCTCACATCACTGTAGCTCGTTGTGAAACGGGTAGTAAGCACGCTCTGCCTCACATCACTGTAGCTCGTTGTGAAACGGGTAGTAAGCACGCTCTACCTCACATTAGTTTAGCTCGTTGTGAAACGGGTAGTAAGCATGCTCTGCCTCACATTACTGTCAGCTCATTGTGAAACGGGTAGTAAGCACGCTCTGCCTCACAGTACTGTCAGCTCGTTGTGAAACGGGTATTAAGCACGCTCTGCCTCACATTACTGTAGCTCGTTGTGAAACGGGTAGTAAGCACGCTCTGCCTCACATTACTGTCAGCTCTTTGTGAAACGGGTAGTAAGCATGCTCTGTCTCACATTACTGTCAGCTCGTTGTGAAACGGGTAGTAACACGCTCTGCCTCACATTACTGTCAGCTCGTTGTGAAACGGGTAGTAAGCACGCTCTGCCTCATATTACTGTCAGCTCGTTGTGAAATGGGTAGTAAGCACGCTCTGCCTCTCATTACTGTAGCTCGTTGTGAAACGGGTAGTAAGCACGCTCTGCCTCACATTACTGTCAGCTCGTTGTGAAACGGGTAGTAACTCACATTACTGTCAGCTCGTTGTGAAACGGGTAGTAAGCACGCTCTGCCTCATATTACTGTCAGCTCGTTGTGAAATGGGTAGTAAGCACGCTCTGCCTCTCATTACTGTAGCTCGTTGTGAAACGGGTAGTAAGCACGCTCTGCCTCACATTACTGTCAGCTCGTTGTGAAACGGGTAGTAACTCACATTACTGTCAGCTCGTTGTGAAACGGGTAGTAAGCACGCTCTGCCTCACATTACTGTCAGCTCTTTGTGAAACGGGTAGTAAGCATGCTCTGTCTCACATTACTGTCAGCTCGTTGTGAAACGGGTAGTAACACGCTCTGCCTCACATTACTGTCAGCTCGTTGTGAAACGGGTAGTAAGCACGCTCTGCCTCACAGTACTGTCAGCTCGTTGTGAAACGGGTAGTAAGCACGCTCCCTCACATTACTTTAGCTCGTTGTGAAACGGGTAGTAAGCATGCTCTGCCTCACATTACTGTCAGCTCATTGTGAAACGGGTAGTAAGCACGCTCTGCCTCACAGTACTGTCAGCTCGTTGTGAAACGGATATTAAGCACGCTCTGCCTCACATTACTGTAGCTCGTTGTGAAACGGGTAGTAAGCAAGCTCTGACTTATAGTACTGTCAGCTCGTTCTGAAACGGGTAGTTAGCATGTTCTGACTCGCATTACTGTCAGCTCGTTGTGAAACGGGTAGTAAGCACGCTCTGTCTCACATTACTGTGTACACGCTGTGATACGGGTAGTAAGCACGCTCTGCCTCACATTACTGTCAGCTCGTTGTGAAACAGATAGTAAGCACGCTCTGCCTCACATTACTGTCAGCTCGTTGTGAAACGGGTAGTAACACGCTCTGCCTCACAGTACTGTGTGCACGCTGTGATACGGGTAGTAAGCACGCTCTGCCTCACATTACTGTCAGCTCGTTGTGAATCGGGTAGTAAGTACGCTCTGCCTCACATTACTGTCAACTCGTTGTGAAACGGGTAGTAAGCACGCTCTGCCTCACATTACTGTCAGCTCTTCGTGAAACGGGTAGTAAGCACGCTCTGCCTCACATCACTGTAGCTCGTTTTGAAACGGATAGTAAGCACGCTCTGACTCGCACTACTGTCAGCTCGTTGTGAAACGGGTAGTAAGCACGCTCTGCCTCACATTACTGTCAGCTCGTTGTGAAACGGGTAGTAAGCACGCTCTGCCTCACATCACTGTAGCTCGTTGTGAAACGGGTAGTAAGCACGCTCTACCTCACATTAGTTTAGCTCGTTGTGAAACGGGTAGTAAGCATGCTCTGCCTCACATTACTGTCAGCTCGTTGTGAAACGGGTAGTAACGTTGTGAAACGGGTAGTAAGCACGCTCTGCCTCACAGTACTGTCAGCTCGTTGTGAAACGGGTAGTAAGCACGCTCTGCCTCACATTACTGTGTGCACGCTGTGAAACGGGTAGTAAGCACGCTCTGCCTCACATTACTGTCAGCTCGTTGTGAAAGGGTAGTAAGCACGCTCTGCCTCACATCACTGTAGCTCGTTGTGAAACGGGTAGTAACGTTGTGAAACGGGTAGTAAGCACGCTCTGCCTCACAGTACTGTCAGCTCGTTGTGAAACGGGTAGTAAGCACGCTCTGCCTCACATTACTTTCGTTGTGAAACGGGTAGTAAGCACGCTCTGCCTCACATTACTGTCAGCTCGTTGTGAAACGGGTAGTAAGCATGCTCTGCCTCTCATTACTGTCAGCTCGTTGTGAAACAGGTAGTAAGCACGCTCTGCCTCACATTACTGTCAGCTCGTTGTGAAACGGGTAGTAAGCACGCTCTGCCTCACATTACTTTAGCTCGTTGTGAAACGGGTAGTAAGCATGCTCTGCCTCACATTACTGTCAGCTCATTATGAAACGGGTAGTAAGCACGCTCTGCCTCACATTACTTTAGCTCGTTGTGAAATGGGTAGTAAGCACGCTCTGCCTCACATTACTGTAGCTCGTTGTGAAACGGGTAGTAAGCACGCTCTGCCTCACATTACTGTCAGCTCGATGTGAAACGGGTAGTAAGCACGCTCTGCCTCACATCACTGTAGCTCGTTGTGAAACGGGTAGTAAGCACGCTCTGCCTCACATTACTTTCGTTGTGAAACGGGTAGTAAGCACGCTCTGCCTCACATTACTGTCAGCTCGTTGTGAAACGGGTAGTAAGCATGCTCTGCCTCTCATTACTGTCAGCTCGTTGTGAAACGGGTAGTAAGCACGCTCTACCTCACATTAGTTTAGCTCGTTGTGAAACGGGTAGTAAGCATGCTCTGCCTCACATTACTGTCAGCTCATTGTGAAACGGGTAGTAAGCACGCTCTGCCTCACAGTACTGTCAGCTCGTTGTGAAACGGGTATTAAGCACGCTCTGCCTCACATTACTGTAGCTCGTTGTGAAACGGGTAGTAAGCACGCTCTGCCTCACAGTACTGTCAGCTCGTTGTGAAACGGGTAGTAAGCACGCTCTGCCTCACATTACTTTCGTTGTGAAACGGGTAGTAAGCACGCTCTGCCTCACATTACTGTCAGCTCGTTGTGAAACAGGTATTAAGCATGCTCTGCCTCTCATTACTGTCAGCTCGTTGTGAAACGGGTAGTAAGCACGCTCTGCCTCACATTACTGTCAGCTCGTTGTGAAACGGGTAGTAAGCACGCTCTGCCTCACATTACTTTAGCTCGTTGTGAAACGGGTAGTAAGCATGCTCTGCCTCACATTACTGTCAGCTCATTATGAAACGGGTAGTAAGCACGCTCTGCCTCATATTACTGTCAGCTCGTTGTGAAATGGGTAGTAAGCACGCTCTGCCTCACATTACTGTAGCTCGTTGTGAAACGGGTAGTAAGCACGCTCTGCCTCACATTACTGTCAGCTCGATGTGAAACGGGTAGTAAGCACGCTCTGCCTCATATTACTGTCAGCTCGTTGTGAAATGGGTAGTAAGCACGCTCTGCCTCACATTACTGTAGCTCGTTGTGAAACGGGTAGTAAGCACGCTCTGCCTCACATTACTGTCAGCTCGATGTGAAACGGGTAGTAAGCACGCTCTGCCTCACATCACTGTAGCTCGTTGTGAAACGGGTAGTAAGCACGCTCTGCCTCACATTACTTTCGTTGTGAAACGGGTAGTAAGCACGCTCTGCCTCACATTACTGTCAGCTCGTTGTGAAACGGGTAGTAAGCATGCTCTGCCTCTCATTACTGTCAGCTCGTTGTGAAACGGGTAGTAAGCACGCTCTGCCTCACATTACTGTCAGCTCGTTGTGAAACGGGTAGTAAGCACGCTCTGCCTCACATCACTGTAGCTCGTTGTGAAACGGGTAGTAAGCACGCTCTACCTCACATTAGTTTAGCTCGTTGTGAAACGGGTAGTAAGCATGCTCTGCCTCACATTACTGTCAGCTCATTGTGAAACGGGTAGTAAGCACGCTCTGCCTCACAGTACTGTCAGCTCGTTGTGAAACGGGTATTAAGCACGCTCTGCCTCACATTACTGTAGCTCGTTGTGAAACGGGTAGTAAGCACGCTCTGCCTCACATTACTGTCAGCTCTTTGTGAAACGGGTAGTAAGCATGCTCTGTCTCACATTACTGTCAGCTCGTTGTGAAACGGGTAGTAACACGCTCTGCCTCACATTACTGTCAGCTCGTTGTGAAACGGGTAGTAAGCACGCTCTGCCTCATATTACTGTCAGCTCGTTGTGAAATGGGTAGTAAGCACGCTCTGCCTCTCATTACTGTAGCTCGTTGTGAAACGGGTAGTAAGCACGCTCTGCCTCACATTACTGTCAGCTCGTTGTGAAACGGGTAGTAAGCACGCTCTGCCTCACATTACTGTCAGCTCGTTGTGAAACGGGTAGTAACTCACATTACTGTCAGCTCGTAGTGAAACGGGTAGTAAGCACGCTCTGCCTCACATTACTGTCAGCTCTTTGTGAAACGTTTAGTAAGCATGCTCTGTCTCACATTACTGTCAGCTCGTTGTGAAACGGGTAGTAACACGCTCTGCCTCACATTACTGTCAGCTCGTTGTGAAACGGGTAAAGCACGCTCTGCCTCACAGTACTGTCAGCTCGTTGTGAAACGGGTAGTAAGCACGCTCCCTCACATTACTTTAGCTCGTTGTGAAACGGGTAGTAAGCATGCTCTGCCTCTCATTACTGTCAGCTCGTTGTGAAACGGGTAGTAAGCACGCTCTGCCTCACATTACTGTCAGCTCGTTGTGAAACGGGTAGTAAGCACGCTCTGCCTCACATCACTGTAGCTCGTTGTGAAACGGGTAGTAAGCACGCTCTACCTCACATTAGTTTAGCTCGTTGTGAAACGGGTAGTAAGCATGCTCTGCCTCACATTACTGTCAGCTCATTGTGAAACGGGTAGTAAGCACGCTCTGCCTCACAGTACTGTCAGCTCGTTGTGAAACGGGTATTAAGCACGCTCTGCCTCACATTACTGTAGCTCGTTGTGAAACGGGTAGTAAGCACGCTCTGCCTCACATTACTGTCAGCTCTTTGTGAAACGGGTAGTAAGCATGCTCTGTCTCACATTACTGTCAGCTCGTTGTGAAACGGGTAGTAACACGCTCTGCCTCACATTACTGTCAGCTCGTTGTGAAACGGGTAGTAAGCACGCTCTGCCTCATATTACTGTCAGCTCGTTGTGAAATGGGTAGTAAGCACGCTCTGCCTCTCATTACTGTAGCTCGTTGTGAAACGGGTAGTAAGCACGCTCTGCCTCACATTACTGTCAGCTCGTTGTGAAACGGGTAGTAACTCACATTACTGTCAGCTCGTTGTGAAACGGGTAGTAAGCACGCTCTGCCTCATATTACAGTCAGCTCGTTGTGAAATGGGTAGTAAGCACGCTCTGCCTCTCATTACTGTAGCTCGTTGTGAAACGGGTAGTAAGCACGCTCTGCCTCACATTACTGTCAGCTCGTTGTGAAACGGGTAGTAACTCACATTACTGTCAGCTCGTTGTGAAACGGGTAGTAAGCACGCTCTGCCTCACATTACTGTCAGCTCTTTGTGAAACGGGTAGTAAGCATGCTCTGTCTCACATTACTGTCAGCTCGTTGTGAAACGGGTAGTAAACACGCTCTGCCTCATATTACTGTCAGCTCGTTGTGAAATGGGTAGTAAGCACGCTCTGCCTCTCATTACTGTAGCTCGTTGTGAAACGGGTAGTAAGCACGCTCTGCCTCACATTACTGTCAGCTCGTTGTGAAACGGGTAGTAACTCACATTACTGTCAGCTCGTAGTGAAACGGGTTTACTACACGCTCTGCCTCACATTACTGTCAGCTCTTTGTGAAACGTTTAGTAAGCATGCTCTGTCTCACATTACTGTCAGCTCGTTGTGAAACGGGTAGTAACACGCTCTGCCTCACATTACTGTCAGCTCGTTGTGAAACGGGTAAAGCACGCTCTGCCTCACAGTACTGTCAGCTCGTTGTGAAACGGGTAGTAAGCACGCTCCCTCACATTACTTTAGCTCGTTGTGAAACGGGTAGTAAGCACGCTCTGCCTCACATTACTGTCAGCTCGTTGTGAAACGGGTAGTAAGCACGCTCTGCCTCACATTACTTTAGCTCGTTGTGAAACGGGTAGTAAGCATGCTCTGCCTCACATTACTGTCAGCTCATTATGAAACGGGTAGTAAGCACGCTCTGCCTCATATTACTGTCAGCTCGTTGTGAAATGGGTAGTAAGCACGCTCTGCCTCACATTACTGTAGCTCGTTGTGAAACGGGTAGTAAGCACGCTCTGCCTCACATTACTGTCAGCTCGTTGTGAAACGGGTAGTAAGCACGCTCTGCCTCACATCACTGTAGCTCGTTGTGAAACGGGTAGTAAGCACGCTCTGCCTCACATTACTTTCGTTGTGAAACGGGTAGTAAGCACTCTCTGCCTCACATTACTGTCAGCTCGTTGTGAAACGGGTAGTAAGCATGCTCTGCCTCTCATTACTGTCAGCTCGTTGTGAAACGGGTAGTAAGCACGCTCTGCCTCACATTACTGTCAGCTCGTTGTGAAACGGGTAGTAAGCACGCTCTGCCTCACATCACTGTAGCTCGTTGTGAAACGGGTAGTAAGCACGCTCTACCTCACATTAGTTTAGCTCGTTGTGAAACGGGTAGTAAGCATGCTCTGCCTCACATTACTGTCAGCTCATTGTGAAACGGGTAGTAAGCACGCTCTGCCTCACATTACTGTCAGCTCGTTGTGAAACGGGTAGTAACTCACATTACTGTCAGCTCGTTGTGAAACGGGTAGTAAGCACGCTCTGCCTCACATTACTGTCAGCTCTTTGTGAAACGGGTAGTAAGCATGCTCTGTCTCACATTACTGTCAGCTCGTTGTGAAACGGTAGTAACACGCTCTGCCTCACATTACTGTCAGCTCGTTGTGAAACGGGTAGTAAGCACGCTCTGCCTCACAGTACTGTCAGCTCGTTGTGAAACGGGTAGTAAGCACGCTCCCTCACATTACTTTAGCTCGTTGTGAAACGGGTAGTAAGCATGCTCTGCCTCACATTACTGTCAGCTCATTGTGAAACGGGTAGTAAGCACGCTCTGCCTCACAGTACTGTCAGCTCGTTGTGAAACGGATATTAAGCACGCTCTGCCTCACATTACTGTAGCTCGTTGTGAAACGGGTAGTAAGCAAGCTCTGACTTATAGTACTGTCAGCTCGTTCTGAAACGGGTAGTTAGCATGTTCTGACTCGCATTACTGTCAGCTCGTTGTGAAACGGGTAGTAAGCACGCTCTGTCTCACATTACTGTGTACACGCTGTGATACGGGTAGTAAGCACGCTCTGCCTCACATTACTGTCAGCTCGTTGTGAAACAGATAGTAAGCACGCTCTGCCTCACATTACTGTCAGCTCGTTGTGAAACGGGTAGTAACACGCTCTGCCTCACAGTACTGTGTGCACGCTGTGATACGGGTAGTAAGCACGCTCTGCCTCACATTACTGTCAGCTCGTTGTGAATCGGGTAGTAAGCACGCTCTGCCTCACATTACTGTCAACTCGTTGTGAAACGGGTAGTAAGCACGCTCTAACTCACATTACTGTCAGCTCGTTGTGAAACGGGTAGTAAGCACGCTCTGCCTCACATTACTGTCAGCTCTTTGTGAAACGGGTAGTAAGCATGCTCTGTCTCACATTACTGTCAGCTCGTTGTGAAACGGGTAGTAAGCACGCTCTGCCTCATATTACTGTCAGCTCGTTGTGAAATGGGTAGTAAGCACGCTCTGCCTCTCATTACTGTAGCTCGTTGTGAAACGGGTAGTAAGCACGCTCTGCCTCACATTACTGTCAGCTCGTTGTGAAACGGGTAGTAACTCACATTACTGTCAGCTCGTAGTGAAACGGGTAGTAAGCACGCTCTGCCTCACATTACTGTCAGCTCTTTGTGAAACGTTTAGTAAGCATGCTCTGTCTCACATTACTGTCAGCTCGTTGTGAAACGGGTAGTAACACGCTCTGCCTCACATTACTGTCAGCTCGTTGTGAAACGGGTAGTAAGCACGCTCTGCCTCACAGTACTGTCAGCTCGTTGTGAAACGGGTAGTAAGCACGCTCCCTCACATTACTTTAGCTCGTTGTGAAACGGGTAGTAAGCACGCTCTGCCTCACATTACTGTCAGCTCGTTGTGAAACGGGTAGTAAGCACGCTCTGCCTCACATTACTTTAGCTCGTTGTGAAACGGGTAGTAAGCATGCTCTGCCTCACATTACTGTCAGCTCATTATGAAACGGGTAGTAAGCACGCTCTGCCTCATATTACTGTCAGCTCGTTGTGAAATGGGTAGTAAGCACGCTCTGCCTCACATTACTGTAGCTCGTTGTGAAACGGGTAGTAAGCACGCTCTGCCTCACATTACTGTCAGCTCGTTGTGAAACGGGTAGTAAGCACGCTCTGCCTCACATCACTGTAGCTCGTTGTGAAACGGGTAGTAAGCACGCTCTGCCTCACATTACTTTCGTTGTGAAACGGGTAGTAAGCACGCTCTGCCTCACATTACTGTCAGCTCGTTGTGAAACGGGTAGTAAGCACGCTCTGCCTCACATCACTGTAGCTCGTTGTGAAACGGGTAGTAAGCACGCTCTGCCTCACATTACTTTCGTTGTGAAACGGGTAGTAAGCATGCTCTGCCTCTCATTACTGTCAGCTCGTTGTGAAACGGGTAGTAAGCACGCTCTGCCTCACATTACTGTCAGCTCGTTGTGAAACGGGTAGTAAGCACGCTCTGCCTCACATCACTGTAGCTCGTTGTGAAACGGGTAGTAAGCACGCTCTACCTCACATTAGTTTAGCTCGTTGTGAAACGGGTAGTAAGCATGCTCTGCCTCACATTACTGTCAGCTCATTGTGAAACGGGTAGTAAGCACGCTCTGCCTCACAGTACTGTCAGCTCGTTGTGAAACGGGTATTAAGCACGCTCTGCCTCACATTACTGTAGCTCGTTGTGAAACGGGTAGTAAGCACGCTCTGCCTCACATTACTGTCAGCTCTTTGTGAAACGGGTAGTAAGCATGCTCTGTCTCACATTACTGTCAGCTCGTTGTGAAACGGGTAGTAACACGCTCTGCCTCACATTACTGTCAGCTCGTTGTGAAACGGGTAGTAAGCACGCTCTGCCTCATATTACTGTCAGCTCGTTGTGAAATGGGTAGTAAGCACGCTCTGCCTCTCATTACTGTAGCTCGTTGTGAAACGGGTAGTAAGCACGCTCTGCCTCACATTACTGTCAGCTCGTTGTGAAACGGGTAGTAACTCACATTACTGTCAGCTCGTTGTGAAACGGGTAGTAAGCACGCTCTGCCTCATATTACAGTCAGCTCGTTGTGAAATGGGTAGTAAGCACGCTCTGCCTCTCATTACTGTAGCTCGTTGTGAAACGGGTAGTAAGCACGCTCTGCCTCACATTACTGTCAGCTCGTTGTGAAACGGGTAGTAACTCACATTACTGTCAGCTCGTTGTGAAACGGGTAGTAAGCACGCTCTGCCTCACATTACTGTCAGCTCTTTCTGAAACGGGTAGTAAGCATGCTCTGTCTCACATTACTGTCAGCTCGTTGTGAAACGGGTAGTAAGCACGCTCTGCCTCATATTACTGTCAGCTCGTTGTGAAATGGGTAGTAAGCACGCTCTGCCTCTCATTACTGTAGCTCGTTGTGAAACGGGTAGTAAGCACGCTCTGCCTCACATTACTGTCAGCTCGTTGTGAAACGGGTAGTAACTCACATTACTGTCAGCTCGTAGTGAAACGGGTAGTAAGCACGCTCTGCCTCACATTACTGTCAGCTCTTTGTGAAACGTTTAGTAAGCATGCTCTGTCTCACATTACTGTCAGCTCGTTGTGAAACGGGTAGTAACACGCTCTGCCTCACATTACTGTCAGCTCGTTGTGAAACGGGTAAAGCACGCTCTGCCTCACAGTACTGTCAGCTCGTTGTGAAACGGGTAGTAAGCACGCTCCCTCACATTACTTTAGCTCGTTGTGAAACGGGTAGTAAGCACGCTCTGCCTCACATTACTGTCAGCTCGTTGTGAAACGGGTAGTAAGCACGCTCTGCCTCACATTACTTTAGCTCGTTGTGAAACGGGTAGTAAGCATGCTCTGCCTCACATTACTGTCAGCTCATTATGAAACGGGTAGTAAGCACGCTCTGCCTCATATTACTGTCAGCTCGTTGTGAAATGGGTAGTAAGCACGCTCTGCCTCACATTACTGTAGCTCGTTGTGAAACGGGTAGTAAGCACGCTCTGCCTCACATTACTGTCAGCTCGTTGTGAAACGGGTAGTAAGCACGCTCTGCCTCACATCACTGTAGCTCGTTGTGAAACGGGTAGTAAGCACGCTCTGCCTCACATTACTTTCGTTGTGAAACGGGTAGTAAGCACGCTCTGCCTCACATTACTGTCAGCTCGTTGTGAAACGGGTAGTAAGCATGCTCTGCCTCTCATTACTGTCAGCTCGTTGTGAAACGGGTAGTAAGCACGCTCTGCCTCACATTACTGTCAGCTCGTTGTGAAACGGGTAGTAAGCACGCTCTGCCTCACATCACTGTAGCTCGTTGTGAAACGGGTAGTAAGCACGCTCTACCTCACATTAGTTTAGCTCGTTGTGAAACGGGTAGTAAGCATGCTCTGCCTCACATTACTGTCAGCTCATTGTGAAACGGGTAGTAAGCACGCTCTGCCTCACATTACTGTCAGCTCGTTGTGAAACGGGTAGTAACTCACATTACTGTCAGCTCGTTGTGAAACGGGTAGTAAGCACGCTCTGCCTCACATTACTGTCAGCTCTTTGTGAAACGGGTAGTAAGCATGCTCTGTCTCACATTACTGTCAGCTCGTTGTGAAACGGTAGTAACACGCTCTGCCTCACATTACTGTCAGCTCGTTGTGAAACGGGTAGTAAGCACGCTCTGCCTCACAGTACTGTCAGCTCGTTGTGAAACGGGTAGTAAGCACGCTCCCTCACATTACTTTAGCTCGTTGTGAAACGGGTAGTAAGCATGCTCTGCCTCACATTACTGTCAGCTCATTGTGAAACGGGTAGTAAGCACGCTCTGCCTCACAGTACTGTCAGCTCGTTGTGAAACGGATATTAAGCACGCTCTGCCTCACATTACTGTAGCTCGTTGTGAAACGGGTAGTAAGCAAGCTCTGACTTATAGTACTGTCAGCTCGTTCTGAAACGGGTAGTTAGCATGTTCTGACTCGCATTACTGTCAGCTCGTTGTGAAACGGGTAGTAAGCACGCTCTGTCTCACATTACTGTGTACACGCTGTGATACGGGTAGTAAGCACGCTCTGCCTCACATTACTGTCAGCTCGTTGTGAAACAGATAGTAAGCACGCTCTGCCTCACATTACTGTCAGCTCGTTGTGAAACGGGTAGTAACACGCTCTGCCTCACAGTACTGTGTGCACGCTGTGATACGGGTAGTAAGCACGCTCTGCCTCACATTACTGTCAGCTCGTTGTGAATCGGGTAGTAAGCACGCTCTGCCTCACATTACTGTCAACTCGTTGTGAAACGGGTAGTAAGCACGCTCTAACTCACATTACTGTCAGCTCGTTGTGAAACGGGTAGTAAGCACGCTCTGCCTCACATTACTGTCAGCTCTTTGTGAAACGGGTAGTAAGCATGCTCTGTCTCACATTACTGTCAGCTCGTTGTGAAACGGGTAGTAAGCACGCTCTGCCTCATATTACTGTCAGCTCGTTGTGAAATGGGTAGTAAGCACGCTCTGCCTCTCATTACTGTAGCTCGTTGTGAAACGGGTAGTAAGCACGCTCTGCCTCACATTACTGTCAGCTCGTTGTGAAACGGGTAGTAACTCACATTACTGTCAGCTCGTAGTGAAACGGGTAGTAAGCACGCTCTGCCTCACATTACTGTCAGCTCTTTGTGAAACGTTTAGTAAGCATGCTCTGTCTCACATTACTGTCAGCTCGTTGTGAAACGGGTAGTAACACGCTCTGCCTCACATTACTGTCAGCTCGTTGTGAAACGGGTAGTAAGCACGCTCTGCCTCACAGTACTGTCAGCTCGTTGTGAAACGGGTAGTAAGCACGCTCCCTCACATTACTTTAGCTCGTTGTGAAACGGGTAGTAAGCACGCTCTGCCTCACATTACTGTCAGCTCGTTGTGAAACGGGTAGTAAGCACGCTCTGCCTCACATTACTTTAGCTCGTTGTGAAACGGGTAGTAAGCATGCTCTGCCTCACATTACTGTCAGCTCATTATGAAACGGGTAGTAAGCACGCTCTGCCTCATATTACTGTCAGCTCGTTGTGAAATGGGTAGTAAGCACGCTCTGCCTCACATTACTGTAGCTCGTTGTGAAACGGGTAGTAAGCACGCTCTGCCTCACATTACTGTCAGCTCGTTGTGAAACGGGTAGTAAGCACGCTCTGCCTCACATCACTGTAGCTCGTTGTGAAACGGGTAGTAAGCACGCTCTGCCTCACATTACTTTCGTTGTGAAACGGGTAGTAAGCACGCTCTGCCTCACATTACTGTCAGCTCGTTGTGAAACGGGTAGTAAGCATGCTCTGCCTCTCATTACTGTCAGCTCGTTGTGAAACGGGTAGTAAGCACGCTCTGCCTCACATTACTGTCAGCTCGTTGTGAAACGGGTAGTAAGCACGCTCTGCCTCACATCACTGTAGCTCGTTGTGAAACGGGTAGTAAGCACGCTCTACCTCACATTAGTTTAGCTCGTTGTGAAACGGGTAGTAAGCATGCTCTGCCTCACATTACTGTCAGCTCATTGTGAAACGGGTAGTAAGCACGCTCTGCCTCACAGTACTGTCAGCTCGTTGTGAAACGGGTATTAAGCACGCTCTGCCTCACATTACTGTAGCTCGTTGTGAAACGGGTAGTAAGCACGCTCTGCCTCACATTACTGTCAGCTCTTTGTGAAACGGGTAGTAAGCATGCTCTGTCTCACATTACTGTCAGCTCGTTGTGAAACGGGTAGTAACACGCTCTGCCTCACATTACTGTCAGCTCGTTGTGAAACGGGTAGTAAGCACGCTCTGCCTCATATTACTGTCAGCTCGTTGTGAAATGGGTAGTAAGCACGCTCTGCCTCTCATTACTGTAGCTCGTTGTGAAACGGGTAGTAAGCACGCTCTGCCTCACATTACTGTCAGCTCGTTGTGAAACGGGTAGTAACTCACATTACTGTCAGCTCGTTGTGAAACGGGTAGTAAGCACGCTCTGCCTCATATTACTGTCAGCTCGTTGTGAAATGGGTAGTAAGCACGCTCTGCCTCTCATTACTGTAGCTCGTTGTGAAACGGGTAGTAAGCACGCTCTGCCTCACATTACTGTCAGCTCGTTGTGAAACGGGTAGTAACTCACATTACTGTCAGCTCGTTGTGAAACGGGTAGTAAGCACGCTCTGCCTCACATTACTGTCAGCTCTTTGTGAAACGGGTAGTAAGCATGCTCTGTCTCACATTACTGTCAGCTCGTTGTGAAACGGGTAGTAACACGCTCTGCCTCACATTACTGTCAGCTCGTTGTGAAACGGGTAGTAAGCACGCTCTGCCTCACAGTACTGTCAGCTCGTTGTGAAACGGGTAGTAAGCACGCTCCCTCACATTACTTTAGCTCGTTGTGAAACGGGTAGTAAGCATGCTCTGCCTCACATTACTGTCAGCTCATTGTGAAACGGGTAGTAAGCACGCTCTGCCTCACAGTACTGTCAGCTCGTTGTGAAACGGATATTAAGCACGCTCTGCCTCACATTACTGTAGCTCGTTGTGAAACGGGTAGTAAGCAAGCTCTGACTTATAGTACTGTCAGCTCGTTCTGAAACGGGTAGTTAGCATGTTCTGACTCGCATTACTGTCAGCTCGTTGTGAAACGGGTAGTAAGCACGCTCTGTCTCACATTACTGTGTACACGCTGTGATACGGGTAGTAAGCACGCTCTGCCTCACATTACTGTCAGCTCGTTGTGAAACAGATAGTAAGCACGCTCTGCCTCACATTACTGTCAGCTCGTTGTGAAACGGGTAGTAACACGCTCTGCCTCACAGTACTGTGTGCACGCTGTGATACGGGTAGTAAGCACGCTCTGCCTCACATTACTGTCAGCTCGTTGTGAATCGGGTAGTAAGCACGCTCTGCCTCACATTACTGTCAACTCGTTGTGAAACGGGTAGTAAGCACGCTCTGCCTCACATTACTGTCAGCTCTTCGTGAAACGGGTAGTAAGAACGCTCTGCCTCACATCACTGTAGCTCGTTTTGAAACGGGTAGTAAGCACGCTCTGCCTCACATTACTGTCAACTCGTTGTGAAACGGGTAGTAAGCACGCTCTGCCTCACATTACTGTCAGCTCTTCGTGAAACGGGTAGTAAGCACGCTCTGCCTCACATCACTGTAGCTCGTTTTGAAACGGATAGTAAGCACGCTCTGACTCACAGTACTGTCAGCTCGTTCTGAAACGGGTAGTAAGCACGCTCTGACTCGCACTACTGTCAGCTCGTTGTGAAACGGGTAGTAAGCACGCTCTGCCTCACATTACTGTCAGCTCGTTGTGAAACGGGTAGTAAGCACGCTCTGCCTCACAATTCTGTCAGCTCGTTGTGAAACGGGTAGTAAGCACACTCTGCCTCATATTACTGTCAGCTCGTTGTGAAATGGGTAGTAAGCACGCTCTGCCTCACATTACTGTAGCTCGTTGTGAAACGGGTAGTAAGCACGCTCTGCCTCACATTACTGTCAGCTCGATGTGAAACGGGTAGTAAGCACGCTCTGCCTCACATCACTGTAGCTCGTTGTGAAACGGGTAGTAAGCATGCTCTGCCTCACATTACTGTCAGCTCATTATGAAACGGGTAGTAAGCACGCTCTGCCTCATATTACTGTCAGCTCGTTGTGAAATGGGTAGTAAGCACGCTCTGCCTCACATTACTGTAGCTGTGAAACGGGTAGTAAGCACGCTCTGCCTCACATTACTGTCAGCTCGTTGTGAAACGGGTAGTAAGCACGCTCTGCCTCACATCACTGTAGCTCGTTGTGAAACGGGTAGTAAGCACGCTCTGCCTCACATTACTTTCGTTGTGAAACGGGTAGTAAGCACGCTCTGCCTCACATTACTGTCAGCTCGTTGTGAAACGGGTAGTAAGCATGCTCTGCCTCTCATTACTGTCAGCTCGTTGTGAAACGGGTAGTAAGCACGCTCTGCCTCACATTACTGTCAGCTCGTTGTGAAACGGGTAGTAAGCACGCTCTGCCTCACATCACTGTAGCTCGTTGTGAAACGGGTAGTAAGCACGCTCTACCTCACATTAGTTTAGCTCGTTGTGAAACGGGTAGTAAGCATGCTCTGCCTCACATTACTGTCAGCTCATTGTGAAACGGGTAGTAAGCACGCTCTGCCTCACAGTACTGTCAGCTCGTTGTGAAACGGGTATTAAGCACGCTCTGCCTCACATTACTGTAGCTCGTTGTGAAACGGGTAGTAAGCACGCTCTGCCTCACATTACTGTCAGCTCTTTGTGAAACGGGTAGTAAGCATGCTCTGTCTCACATTACTGTCAGCTCGTTGTGAAACGGGTAGTAACACGCTCTGCCTCACATTACTGTCAGCTCGTTGTGAAACGGGTAGTAAGCACGCTCTGCCTCATATTACTGTCAGCTCGTTGTGAAATGGGTAGTAAGCACGCTCTGCCTCTCATTACTGTAGCTCGTTGTGAAACGGGTAGTAAGCACGCTCTGCCTCACATTACTGTCAGCTCGTTGTGAAACGGGTAGTAACTCACATTACTGTCAGCTCGTTGTGAAACGGGTAGTAAGCACGCTCTGCCTCATATTACAGTCAGCTCGTTGTGAAATGGGTAGTAAGCACGCTCTGCCTCTCATTACTGTAGCTCGTTGTGAAACGGGTAGTAAGCACGCTCTGCCTCACATTACTGTCAGCTCGTTGTGAAACGGGTAGTAACTCACATTACTGTCAGCTCGTTGTGAAACGGGTAGTAAGCACGCTCTGCCTCACATTACTGTCAGCTCTTTGTGAAACGGGTAGTAAGCATGCTCTGTCTCACATTACTGTCAGCTCGTTGTGAAACGGGTAGTAAGCACGCTCTGCCTCATATTACTGTCAGCTCGTTGTGAAATGGGTAGTAAGCACGCTCTGCCTCTCATTACTGTAGCTCGTTGTGAAACGGGTAGTAAGCACGCTCTGCCTCACATTACTGTCAGCTCGTTGTGAAACGGGTAGTAACTCACATTACTGTCAGCTCGTAGTGAAACGGGTAGTAAGCACGCTCTGCCTCACATTACTGTCAGCTCTTTGTGAAACGTTTAGTAAGCATGCTCTGTCTCACATTACTGTCAGCTCGTTGTGAAACGGGTAGTAACACGCTCTGCCTCACAGTACTGTCAGCTCGTTGTGAAACGGGTAGTAAGCACGCTCCCTCACATTACTTTAGCTCGTTGTGAAACGGGTAGTAAGCACGCTCTGCCTCACATTACTGTCAGCTCGTTGTGAAACGGGTAGTAAGCACGCTCTGCCTCACATTACTTTAGCTCGTTGTGAAACGGGTAGTAAGCATGCTCTGCCTCACATTACTGTCAGCTCATTATGAAACGGGTAGTAAGCACGCTCTGCCTCATATTACTGTCAGCTCGTTGTGAAATGGGTAGTAAGCACGCTCTGCCTCACATTACTGTAGCTCGTTGTGAAACGGGTAGTAAGCACGCTCTGCCTCACATTACTGTCAGCTCGTTGTGAAACGGGTAGTAAGCACGCTCTGCCTCACATCACTGTAGCTCGTTGTGAAACGGGTAGTAAGCACGCTCTGCCTCACATTACTTTCGTTGTGAAACGGGTAGTAAGCACGCTCTGCCTCACATTACTGTCAGCTCGTTGTGAAACGGGTAGTAAGCATGCTCTGCCTCTCATTAACTGTCAGCTCGTTGTGAAACGGGTAGTAAGCACGCTCTGCCTCACATTACTGTCAGCTCGTTGTGAAACGGGTAGTAAGCACGCTCTGCCTCACATCACTGTAGCTCGTTGTGAAACGGGTAGTAAGCACGCTCTACCTCACATTAGTTTAGCTCGTTGTGAAACGGGTAGTAAGCATGCTCTGCCTCACATTACTGTCAGCTCATTGTGAAACGGGTAGTAAGCACGCTCTGCCTCACATTACTGTCAGCTCGTTGTGAAACGGGTAGTAACTCACATTACTGTCAGCTCGTTGTGAAACGGGTAGTAAGCACGCTCTGCCTCACATTACTGTCAGCTCTTTGTGAAACGGGTAGTAAGCATGCTCTGTCTCACATTACTGTCAGCTCGTTGTGAAACGGGTAGTAAGCATGCTCTGCCTCACATTACTGTCAGCTCATTGTGAAACGGGTAGTAAGCACGCTCTGCCTCACAGTACTGTCAGCTCGTTGTGAAACGGGTAGTAAGCACGCTCCCTCACATTACTTTAGCTCGTTGTGAAACGGGTAGTAAGCATGCTCTGCCTCACATTACTGTCAGCTCATTGTGAAACGGGTAGTAAGCACGCTCTGCCTCACAGTACTGTCAGCTCGTTGTGAAACGGATATTAAGCACGCTCTGCCTCACATTACTGTAGCTCGTTGTGAAACGGGTAGTAAGCAAGCTCTGACTTATAGTACTGTCAGCTCGTTCTGAAACGGGTAGTTAGCATGTTCTGACTCGCATTACTGTCAGCTCGTTGTGAAACGGGTAGTAAGCACGCTCTGTCTCACATTACTGTGTACACGCTGTGATACGGGTAGTAAGCACGCTCTGCCTCACATTACTGTCAGCTCGTTGTGAAACAGATAGTAAGCACGCTCTGCCTCACATTACTGTCAGCTCGTTGTGAAACGGGTAGTAACACGCTCTGCCTCACAGTACTGTGTGCACGCTGTGATACGGGTAGTAAGCACGCTCTGCCTCACATTACTGTCAGCTCGTTGTGAATCGGGTAGTAAGCACGCTCTGCCTCACATTACTGTCAACTCGTTGTGAAACGGGTAGTAAGCACGCTCTAACTCACATTACTGTCAGCTCGTTGTGAAACGGGTAGTAAGCACGCTCTGCCTCACATTACTGTCAGCTCTTTGTGAAACGGGTAGTAAGCATGCTCTGTCTCACATTACTGTCAGCTCGTTGTGAAACGGGTAGTAAGCACGCTCTGCCTCATATTACTGTCAGCTCGTTGTGAAATGGGTAGTAAGCACGCTCTGCCTCTCATTACTGTAGCTCGTTGTGAAACGGGTAGTAAGCACGCTCTGCCTCACATTACTGTCAGCTCGTTGTGAAACGGGTAGTAACTCACATTACTGTCAGCTCGTAGTGAAACGGGTAGTAAGCACGCTCTGCCTCACATTACTGTCAGCTCTTTGTGAAACGTTTAGTAAGCATGCTCTGTCTCACATTACTGTCAGCTCGTTGTGAAACGGGTAGTAACACGCTCTGCCTCACATTACTGTCAGCTCGTTGTGAAACGGGTAGTAAGCACGCTCTGCCTCACAGTACTGTCAGCTCGTTGTGAAACGGGTAGTAAGCACGCTCCCTCACATTACTTTAGCTCGTTGTGAAACGGGTAGTAAGCACGCTCTGCCTCACATTACTGTCAGCTCGTTGTGAAACGGGTAGTAAGCACGCTCTGCCTCACATTACTTTAGCTCGTTGTGAAACGGGTAGTAAGCATGCTCTGCCTCACATTACTGTCAGCTCATTATGAAACGGGTAGTAAGCACGCTCTGCCTCATATTACTGTCAGCTCGTTGTGAAATGGGTAGTAAGCACGCTCTGCCTCACATTACTGTAGCTCGTTGTGAAACGGGTAGTAAGCACGCTCTGCCTCACATTACTGTCAGCTCGTTGTGAAACGGGTAGTAAGCACGCTCTGCCTCACATCACTGTAGCTCGTTGTGAAACGGGTAGTAAGCACGCTCTGCCTCACATTACTTTCGTTGTGAAACGGGTAGTAAGCACGCTCTGCCTCACATTACTGTCAGCTCGTTGTGAAACGGGTAGTAAGCATGCTCTGCCTCTCATTACTGTCAGCTCGTTGTGAAACGGGTAGTAAGCACGCTCTGCCTCACATTACTGTCAGCTCGTTGTGAAACGGGTAGTAAGCACGCTCTGCCTCACATCACTGTAGCTCGTTGTGAAACGGGTAGTAAGCACGCTCTACCTCACATTAGTTTAGCTCGTTGTGAAACGGGTAGTAAGCATGCTCTGCCTCACATTACTGTCAGCTCATTGTGAAACGGGTAGTAAGCACGCTCTGCCTCACAGTACTGTCAGCTCGTTGTGAAACGGGTATTAAGCACGCTCTGCCTCACATTACTGTAGCTCGTTGTGAAACGGGTAGTAAGCACGCTCTGCCTCACATTACTGTCAGCTCTTTGTGAAACGGGTAGTAAGCATGCTCTGTCTCACATTACTGTCAGCTCGTTGTGAAACGGGTAGTAACACGCTCTGCCTCACATTACTGTCAGCTCGTTGTGAAACGGGTAGTAAGCACGCTCTGCCTCATATTACTGTCAGCTCGTTGTGAAATGGGTAGTAAGCACGCTCTGCCTCTCATTACTGTAGCTCGTTGTGAAACGGGTAGTAAGCACGCTCTGCCTCACATTACTGTCAGCTCGTTGTGAAACGGGTAGTAACTCACATTACTGTCAGCTCGTTGTGAAACGGGTATTAAGCACGCTCTGCCTCACATTACTGTAGCTCGTTGTGAAACGGGTAGTAAGCACGCTCTGCCTCACATTACTGTCAGCTCTTTGTGAAACGGGTAGTAAGCATGCTCTGTCTCACATTACTGTCAGCTCGTTGTGAAACGGGTAGTAACACGCTCTGCCTCACATTACTGTCAGCTCGTTGTGAAACGGGTAGTAAGCACGCTCTGCCTCATATTACTGTCAGCTCGTTGTGAAATGGGTAGTAAGCACGCTCTGCCTCTCATTACTGTAGCTCGTTGTGAAACGGGTAGTAAGCACGCTCTGCCTCACATTACTGTCAGCTCGTTGTGAAACGGGTAGTAACTCACATTACTGTCAGCTCGTTGTGAAACGGGTAGTAAGCACGCTCTGCCTCATATTACTGTCAGCTCGTTGTGAAATGGGTAGTAAGCACGCTCTGCCTCTCATTACTGTAGCTCGTTGTGAAACGGGTAGTAAGCACGCTCTGCCTCACATTACTGTCAGCTCGTTGTGAAACGGGTAGTAACTCACATTACTGTCAGCTCGTTGTGAAACGGGTAGTAAGCACGCTCTGCCTCACATTACTGTCAGCTCTTTGTGAAACGGGTAGTAAGCATGCTCTGTCTCACATTACTGTCAGCTCGTTGTGAAACGGGTAGTAACACGCTCTGCCTCACATTACTGTCAGCTCGTTGTGAAACGGGTAGTAAGCACGCTCTGCCTCACAGTACTGTCAGCTCGTTGTGAAACGGGTAGTAAGCACGCTCCCTCACATTACTTTAGCTCGTTGTGAAACGGGTAGTAAGCATGCTCTGCCTCACATTACTGTCAGCTCATTGTGAAACGGGTAGTAAGCACGCTCTGCCTCACAGTACTGTCAGCTCGTTGTGAAACGGATATTAAGCACGCTCTGCCTCACATTACTGTAGCTCGTTGTGAAACGGGTAGTAAGCAAGCTCTGACTTATAGTACTGTCAGCTCGTTCTGAAACGGGTAGTTAGCATGTTCTGACTCGCATTACTGTCAGCTCGTTGTGAAACGGGTAGTAAGCACGCTCTGTCTCACATTACTGTGTACACGCTGTGATACGGGTAGTAAGCACGCTCTGCCTCACATTACTGTCAGCTCGTTGTGAAACAGATAGTAAGCACGCTCTGCCTCACATTACTGTCAGCTCGTTGTGAAACGGGTAGTAACACGCTCTGCCTCACAGTACTGTGTGCACGCTGTGATACGGGTAGTAAGCACGCTCTGCCTCACATTACTGTCAGCTCGTTGTGAATCGGGTAGTAAGCACGCTCTGCCTCACATTACTGTCAACTCGTTGTGAAACGGGTAGTAAGCACGCTCTGCCTCACATTACTGTCAGCTCTTCGTGAAACGGGTAGTAAGAACGCTCTGCCTCACATCACTGTAGCTCGTTTTGAAACGGGTAGTAAGCACGCTCTGCCTCACATTACTGTCAACTCGTTGTGAAACGGGTAGTAAGCACGCTCTGCCTCACATTACTGTCAGCTCTTCGTGAAACGGGTAGTAAGCACGCTCTGCCTCACATCACTGTAGCTCGTTTTGAAACGGATAGTAAGCACGCTCTGACTCACAGTACTGTCAGCTCGTTCTGAAACGGGTAGTAAGCACGCTCTGACTCGCACTACTGTCAGCTCGTTGTGAAACGGGTAGTAAGCACGCTCTGCCTCACATTACTGTCAGCTCGTTGTGAAACGGGTAGTAAGCACGCTCTGCCTCACAATTCTGTCAGCTCGTTGTGAAACGGGTAGTAAGCACACTCTGCCTCATATTACTGTCAGCTCGTTGTGAAATGGGTAGTAAGCACGCTCTGCCTCACATTACTGTAGCTCGTTGTGAAACGGGTAGTAAGCACGCTCTGCCTCACATTACTGTCAGCTCGATGTGAAACGGGTAGTAAGCACGCTCTGCCTCACATCACTGTAGCTCGTTGTGAAACGGGTAGTAAGCATGCTCTGCCTCACATTACTGTCAGCTCATTATGAAACGGGTAGTAAGCACGCTCTGCCTCATATTACTGTCAGCTCGTTGTGAAATGGGTAGTAAGCACGCTCTGCCTCACATTACTGTAGCTGTGAAACGGGTAGTAAGCACGCTCTGCCTCACATTACTGTCAGCTCGTTGTGAAACGGGTAGTAAGCACGCTCTGCCTCACATCACTGTAGCTCGTTGTGAAACGGGTAGTAAGCACGCTCTGCCTCACATTACTTTCGTTGTGAAACGGGTAGTAAGCACGCTCTGCCTCACATTACTGTCAGCTCGTTGTGAAACGGGTAGTAAGCATGCTCTGCCTCTCATTACTGTCAGCTCGTTGTGAAACGGGTAGTAAGCACGCTCTGCCTCACATTACTGTCAGCTCGTTGTGAAACGGGTAGTAAGCACGCTCTGCCTCACATCACTGTAGCTCGTTGTGAAACGGGTAGTAAGCACGCTCTACCTCACATTAGTTTAGCTCGTTGTGAAACGGGTAGTAAGCATGCTCTGCCTCACATTACTGTCAGCTCATTGTGAAACGGGTAGTAAGCACGCTCTGCCTCACAGTACTGTCAGCTCGTTGTGAAACGGGTATTAAGCACGCTCTGCCTCACATTACTGTAGCTCGTTGTGAAACGGGTAGTAAGCACGCTCTGCCTCACATTACTGTCAGCTCTTTGTGAAACGGGTAGTAAGCATGCTCTGTCTCACATTACTGTCAGCTCGTTGTGAAACGGGTAGTAACACGCTCTGCCTCACATTACTGTCAGCTCGTTGTGAAACGGGTAGTAAGCACGCTCTGCCTCATATTACTGTCAGCTCGTTGTGAAATGGGTAGTAAGCACGCTCTGCCTCTCATTACTGTAGCTCGTTGTGAAACGGGTAGTAAGCACGCTCTGCCTCACATTACTGTCAGCTCGTTGTGAAACGGGTAGTAACTCACATTACTGTCAGCTCGTTGTGAAACGGGTAGTAAGCACGCTCTGCCTCATATTACAGTCAGCTCGTTGTGAAATGGGTAGTAAGCACGCTCTGCCTCTCATTACTGTAGCTCGTTGTGAAACGGGTAGTAAGCACGCTCTGCCTCACATTACTGTCAGCTCGTTGTGAAACGGGTAGTAACTCACATTACTGTCAGCTCGTTGTGAAACGGGTAGTAAGCACGCTCTGCCTCACATTACTGTCAGCTCTTTGTGAAACGGGTAGTAAGCATGCTCTGTCTCACATTACTGTCAGCTCGTTGTGAAACGGGTAGTAAGCACGCTCTGCCTCATATTACTGTCAGCTCGTTGTGAAATGGGTAGTAAGCACGCTCTGCCTCTCATTACTGTAGCTCGTTGTGAAACGGGTAGTAAGCACGCTCTGCCTCACATTACTGTCAGCTCGTTGTGAAACGGGTAGTAACTCACATTACTGTCAGCTCGTAGTGAAACGGGTAGTAAGCACGCTCTGCCTCACATTACTGTCAGCTCTTTGTGAAACGTTTAGTAAGCATGCTCTGTCTCACATTACTGTCAGCTCGTTGTGAAACGGGTAGTAACACGCTCTGCCTCACAGTACTGTCAGCTCGTTGTGAAACGGGTAGTAAGCACGCTCCCTCACATTACTTTAGCTCGTTGTGAAACGGGTAGTAAGCACGCTCTGCCTCACATTACTGTCAGCTCGTTGTGAAACGGGTAGTAAGCACGCTCTGCCTCACATTACTTTAGCTCGTTGTGAAACGGGTAGTAAGCATGCTCTGCCTCACATTACTGTCAGCTCATTATGAAACGGGTAGTAAGCACGCTCTGCCTCATATTACTGTCAGCTCGTTGTGAAATGGGTAGTAAGCACGCTCTGCCTCACATTACTGTAGCTCGTTGTGAAACGGGTAGTAAAGCACGCTCTGCCTCACATTACTGTCAGCTCGTTGTGAAACGGGTAGTAAGCACGCTCTGCCTCACATCACTGTAGCTCGTTGTGAAACGGGTAGTAAGCACGCTCTGCCTCACATTACTTTCGTTGTGAAACGGGTAGTAAGCACGCTCTGCCTCACATTACTGTCAGCTCGTTGTGAAACGGGTAGTAAGCATGCTCTGCCTCTCATTAACTGTCAGCTCGTTGTGAAACGGGTAGTAAGCACGCTCTGCCTCACATTACTGTCAGCTCGTTGTGAAACGGGTAGTAAGCACGCTCTGCCTCACATCACTGTAGCTCGTTGTGAAACGGGTAGTAAGCACGCTCTACCTCACATTAGTTTAGCTCGTTGTGAAACGGGTAGTAAGCATGCTCTGCCTCACATTACTGTCAGCTCATTGTGAAACGGGTAGTAAGCACGCTCTGCCTCACATTACTGTCAGCTCGTTGTGAAACGGGTAGTAACTCACATTACTGTCAGCTCGTTGTGAAACGGGTAGTAAGCACGCTCTGCCTCACATTACTGTCAGCTCTTTGTGAAACGGGTAGTAAGCATGCTCTGTCTCACATTACTGTCAGCTCGTTGTGAAACGGGTAGTAAGCATGCTCTGCCTCACATTACTGTCAGCTCATTGTGAAACGGGTAGTAAGCACGCTCTGCCTCACAGTACTGTCAGCTCGTTGTGAAACGGGTAGTAAGCACGCTCCCTCACATTACTTTAGCTCGTTGTGAAACGGGTAGTAAGCATGCTCTGCCTCACATTACTGTCAGCTCATTGTGAAACGGGTAGTAAGCACGCTCTGCCTCACAGTACTGTCAGCTCGTTGTGAAACGGATATTAAGCACGCTCTGCCTCACATTACTGTAGCTCGTTGTGAAACGGGTAGTAAGCAAGCTCTGACTTATAGTACTGTCAGCTCGTTCTGAAACGGGTAGTTAGCATGTTCTGACTCGCATTACTGTCAGCTCGTTGTGAAACGGGTAGTAAGCACGCTCTGTCTCACATTACTGTGTACACGCTGTGATACGGGTAGTAAGCACGCTCTGCCTCACATTACTGTCAGCTCGTTGTGAAACAGATAGTAAGCACGCTCTGCCTCACATTACTGTCAGCTCGTTGTGAAACGGGTAGTAACACGCTCTGCCTCACAGTACTGTGTGCACGCTGTGATACGGGTAGTAAGCACGCTCTGCCTCACATTACTGTCAGCTCGTTGTGAATCGGGTAGTAAGCACGCTCTGCCTCACATTACTGTCAACTCGTTGTGAAACGGGTAGTAAGCACGCTCTAACTCACATTACTGTCAGCTCGTTGTGAAACGGGTAGTAAGCACGCTCTGCCTCACATTACTGTCAGCTCTTTGTGAAACGGGTTTACTACCCGTTTCACAGCATGCTCTGTCTCACATTACTGTCAGCTCGTTGTGAAACGGGTAGTAAGCACGCTCTGCCTCATATTACTGTCAGCTCGTTGTGAAATGGGTAGTAAGCACGCTCTGCCTCTCATTACTGTAGCTCGTTGTGAAACGGGTAGTAAGCACGCTCTGCCTCACATTACTGTCAGCTCGTTGTGAAACGGGTAGTAACTCACATTACTGTCAGCTCGTAGTGAAACGGGTAGTAAGCACGCTCTGCCTCACATTACTGTCAGCTCTTTGTGAAACGTTTAGTAAGCATGCTCTGTCTCACATTACTGTCAGCTCGTTGTGAAACGGGTAGTAACACGCTCTGCCTCACATTACTGTCAGCTCGTTGTGAAACGGGTAGTAAGCACGCTCTGCCTCACAGTACTGTCAGCTCGTTGTGAAACGGGTAGTAAGCACGCTCCCTCACATTACTTTAGCTCGTTGTGAAACGGGTAGTAAGCACGCTCTGCCTCACATTACTGTCAGCTCGTTGTGAAACGGGTAGTAAGCACGCTCTGCCTCACATTACTTTAGCTCGTTGTGAAACGGGTAGTAAGCATGCTCTGCCTCACATTACTGTCAGCTCATTATGAAACGGGTAGTAAGCACGCTCTGCCTCATATTACTGTCAGCTCGTTGTGAAATGGGTAGTAAGCACGCTCTGCCTCACATTACTGTAGCTCGTTGTGAAACGGGTAGTAAGCACGCTCTGCCTCACATTACTGTCAGCTCGTTGTGAAACGGGTAGTAAGCACGCTCTGCCTCACATCACTGTAGCTCGTTGTGAAACGGGTAGTAAGCACGCTCTGCCTCACATTACTTTCGTTGTGAAACGGGTAGTAAGCACGCTCTGCCTCACATTACTGTCAGCTCGTTGTGAAACGGGTAGTAAGCATGCTCTGCCTCTCATTACTGTCAGCTCGTTGTGAAACGGGTAGTAAGCACGCTCTGCCTCACATTACTGTCAGCTCGTTGTGAAACGGGTAGTAAGCACGCTCTGCCTCACATTACTGTCAGCTCGTTGTGAAACGGGTAGTAAGCACGCTCTGCCTCATATTACTGTCAGCTCGTTGTGAAATGGGTAGTAAGCACGCTCTGCCTCTCATTACTGTAGCTCGTTGTGAAACGGGTAGTAAGCACGCTCTGCCTCACATTACTGTCAGCTCGTTGTGAAACGGGTAGTAACTCACATTACTGTCAGCTCGTTGTGAAACGGGTAGTAAGCACGCTCTGCCTCACATTACTGTCAGCTCTTTGTGAAACGGGTAGTAAGCATGCTCTGTCTCACATTACTGTCAGCTCGTTGTGAAACGGGTAGTAACACGCTCTGCCTCACATTACTGTCAGCTCGTTGTGAAACGGGTAGTAAGCACGCTCTGCCTCACAGTACTGTCAGCTCGTTGTGAAACGGGTAGTAAGCACGCTCCCTCACATTACTTTAGCTCGTTGTGAAACGGGTAGTAAGCATGCTCTGCCTCACATTACTGTCAGCTCATTGTGAAACGGGTAGTAAGCACGCTCTGCCTCACAGTACTGTCAGCTCGTTGTGAAACGGATATTAAGCACGCTCTGCCTCACATTACTGTAGCTCGTTGTGAAACGGGTAGTAAGCAAGCTCTGACTTATAGTACTGTCAGCTCGTTCTGAAACGGGTAGTTAGCATGTTCTGACTCGCATTACTGTCAGCTCGTTGTGAAACGGGTAGTAAGCACGCTCTGTCTCACATTACTGTGTACACGCTGTGATACGGGTAGTAAGCACGCTCTGCCTCACATTACTGTCAGCTCGTTGTGAAACAGATAGTAAGCACGCTCTGCCTCACATTACTGTCAGCTCGTTGTGAAACGGGTAGTAACACGCTCTGCCTCACAGTACTGTGTGCACGCTGTGATACGGGTAGTAAGCACGCTCTGCCTCACATTACTGTCAGCTCGTTGTGAATCGGGTAGTAAGCACGCTCTGCCTCACATTACTGTCAACTCGTTGTGAAACGGGTAGTAAGCACGCTCTGCCTCACATTACTGTCAGCTCTTCGTGAAACGGGTAGTAAGAACGCTCTGCCTCACATCACTGTAGCTCGTTTTGAAACGGGTAGTAAGCACGCTCTGCCTCACATTACTGTCAACTCGTTGTGAAACGGGTAGTAAGCACGCTCTGCCTCACATTACTGTCAGCTCTTCGTGAAACGGGTAGTAAGCACGCTCTGCCTCACATCACTGTAGCTCGTTTTGAAACGGATAGTAAGCACGCTCTGACTCACAGTACTGTCAGCTCGTTCTGAAACGGGTAGTAAGCACGCTCTGACTCGCACTACTGTCAGCTCGTTGTGAAACGGGTAGTAAGCACGCTCTGCCTCACATTACTGTCAGCTCGTTGTGAAACGGGTAGTAAGCACGCTCTGCCTCACAATTCTGTCAGCTCGTTGTGAAACGGGTAGTAAGCACACTCTGCCTCATATTACTGTCAGCTCGTTGTGAAATGGGTAGTAAGCACGCTCTGCCTCACATTACTGTAGCTCGTTGTGAAACGGGTAGTAAGCACGCTCTGCCTCACATTACTGTCAGCTCGATGTGAAACGGGTAGTAAGCACGCTCTGCCTCACATCACTGTAGCTCGTTGTGAAACGGGTAGTAAGCATGCTCTGCCTCACATTACTGTCAGCTCATTATGAAACGGGTAGTAAGCACGCTCTGCCTCATATTACTGTCAGCTCGTTGTGAAATGGGTAGTAAGCACGCTCTGCCTCACATTACTGTAGCTGTGAAACGGGTAGTAAGCACGCTCTGCCTCACATTACTGTCAGCTCGTTGTGAAACGGGTAGTAAGCACGCTCTGCCTCACATCACTGTAGCTCGTTGTGAAACGGGTAGTAAGCACGCTCTGCCTCACATTACTTTCGTTGTGAAACGGGTAGTAAGCACGCTCTGCCTCACATTACTGTCAGCTCGTTGTGAAACGGGTAGTAAGCATGCTCTGCCTCTCATTACTGTCAGCTCGTTGTGAAACGGGTAGTAAGCACGCTCTGCCTCACATTACTGTCAGCTCGTTGTGAAACGGGTAGTAAGCACGCTCTGCCTCACATCACTGTAGCTCGTTGTGAAACGGGTAGTAAGCACGCTCTACCTCACATTAGTTTAGCTCGTTGTGAAACGGGTAGTAAGCATGCTCTGCCTCACATTACTGTCAGCTCATTGTGAAACGGGTAGTAAGCACGCTCTGCCTCACAGTACTGTCAGCTCGTTGTGAAACGGGTATTAAGCACGCTCTGCCTCACATTACTGTAGCTCGTTGTGAAACGGGTAGTAAGCACGCTCTGCCTCACATTACTGTCAGCTCTTTGTGAAACGGGTAGTAAGCATGCTCTGTCTCACATTACTGTCAGCTCGTTGTGAAACGGGTAGTAACACGCTCTGCCTCACATTACTGTCAGCTCGTTGTGAAACGGGTAGTAAGCACGCTCTGCCTCATATTACTGTCAGCTCGTTGTGAAATGGGTAGTAAGCACGCTCTGCCTCTCATTACTGTAGCTCGTTGTGAAACGGGTAGTAAGCACGCTCTGCCTCACATTACTGTCAGCTCGTTGTGAAACGGGTAGTAACTCACATTACTGTCAGCTCGTTGTGAAACGGGTAGTAAGCACGCTCTGCCTCATATTACAGTCAGCTCGTTGTGAAATGGGTAGTAAGCACGCTCTGCCTCTCATTACTGTAGCTCGTTGTGAAACGGGTAGTAAGCACGCTCTGCCTCACATTACTGTCAGCTCGTTGTGAAACGGGTAGTAACTCACATTACTGTCAGCTCGTTGTGAAACGGGTAGTAAGCACGCTCTGCCTCACATTACTGTCAGCTCTTTGTGAAACGGGTAGTAAGCATGCTCTGTCTCACATTACTGTCAGCTCGTTGTGAAACGGGTAGTAAGCACGCTCTGCCTCATATTACTGTCAGCTCGTTGTGAAATGGGTAGTAAGCACGCTCTGCCTCTCATTACTGTAGCTCGTTGTGAAACGGGTAGTAAGCACGCTCTGCCTCACATTACTGTCAGCTCGTTGTGAAACGGGTAGTAACTCACATTACTGTCAGCTCGTAGTGAAACGGGTAGTAAGCACGCTCTGCCTCACATTACTGTCAGCTCTTTGTGAAACGTTTAGTAAGCATGCTCTGTCTCACATTACTGTCAGCTCGTTGTGAAACGGGTAGTAACACGCTCTGCCTCACAGTACTGTCAGCTCGTTGTGAAACGGGTAGTAAGCACGCTCCCTCACATTACTTTAGCTCGTTGTGAAACGGGTAGTAAGCACGCTCTGCCTCACATTACTGTCAGCTCGTTGTGAAACGGGTAGTAAGCACGCTCTGCCTCACATTACTTTAGCTCGTTGTGAAACGGGTAGTAAGCATGCTCTGCCTCACATTACTGTCAGCTCATTATGAAACGGGTAGTAAGCACGCTCTGCCTCATATTACTGTCAGCTCGTTGTGAAATGGGTAGTAAGCACGCTCTGCCTCACATTACTGTAGCTCGTTGTGAAACGGGTAGTAAGCACGCTCTGCCTCACATTACTGTCAGCTCGTTGTGAAACGGGTAGTAAGCACGCTCTGCCTCACATCACTGTAGCTCGTTGTGAAACGGGTAGTAAGCACGCTCTGCCTCACATTACTTTCGTTGTGAAACGGGTAGTAAGCACGCTCTGCCTCACATTACTGTCAGCTCGTTGTGAAACGGGTAGTAAGCATGCTCTGCCTCTCATTAACTGTCAGCTCGTTGTGAAACGGGTAGTAAGCACGCTCTGCCTCACATTACTGTCAGCTCGTTGTGAAACGGGTAGTAAGCACGCTCTGCCTCACATCACTGTAGCTCGTTGTGAAACGGGTAGTAAGCACGCTCTACCTCACATTAGTTTAGCTCGTTGTGAAACGGGTAGTAAGCATGCTCTGCCTCACATTACTGTCAGCTCATTGTGAAACGGGTAGTAAGCACGCTCTGCCTCACATTACTGTCAGCTCGTTGTGAAACGGGTAGTAACTCACATTACTGTCAGCTCGTTGTGAAACGGGTAGTAAGCACGCTCTGCCTCACATTACTGTCAGCTCTTTGTGAAACGGGTAGTAAGCATGCTCTGTCTCACATTACTGTCAGCTCGTTGTGAAACGGGTAGTAAGCATGCTCTGCCTCACATTACTGTCAGCTCATTGTGAAACGGGTAGTAAGCACGCTCTGCCTCACAGTACTGTCAGCTCGTTGTGAAACGGGTAGTAAGCACGCTCCCTCACATTACTTTAGCTCGTTGTGAAACGGGTAGTAAGCATGCTCTGCCTCACATTACTGTCAGCTCATTGTGAAACGGGTAGTAAGCACGCTCTGCCTCACAGTACTGTCAGCTCGTTGTGAAACGGATATTAAGCACGCTCTGCCTCACATTACTGTAGCTCGTTGTGAAACGGGTAGTAAGCAAGCTCTGACTTATAGTACTGTCAGCTCGTTCTGAAACGGGTAGTTAGCATGTTCTGACTCGCATTACTGTCAGCTCGTTGTGAAACGGGTAGTAAGCACGCTCTGTCTCACATTACTGTGTACACGCTGTGATACGGGTAGTAAGCACGCTCTGCCTCACATTACTGTCAGCTCGTTGTGAAACAGATAGTAAGCACGCTCTGCCTCACATTACTGTCAGCTCGTTGTGAAACGGGTAGTAACACGCTCTGCCTCACAGTAGTGTGTGCACGCTGTGATACGGGTAGTAAGCACGCTCTGCCTCACATTACTGTCAGCTCGTTGTGAATCGGGTAGTAAGCACGCTCTGCCTCACATTACTGTCAACTCGTTGTGAAACGGGTAGTAAGCACGCTCTAACTCACATTACTGTCAGCTCGTTGTGAAACGGGTAGTAAGCACGCTCTGCCTCACATTACTGTCAGCTCTTTGTGAAACGGGTAGTAAGCATGCTCTGTCTCACATTACTGTCAGCTCGTTGTGAAACGGGTAGTAAGCACGCTCTGCCTCATATTACTGTCAGCTCGTTGTGAAATGGGTAGTAAGCACGCTCTGCCTCTCATTACTGTAGCTCGTTGTGAAACGGGTAGTAAGCACGCTCTGCCTCACATTACTGTCAGCTCGTTGTGAAACGGGTAGTAACTCACATTACTGTCAGCTCGTAGTGAAACGGGTAGTAAGCACGCTCTGCCTCACATTACTGTCAGCTCTTTGTGAAACGTTTAGTAAGCATGCTCTGTCTCACATTACTGTCAGCTCGTTGTGAAACGGGTAGTAACACGCTCTGCCTCACATTACTGTCAGCTCGTTGTGAAACGGGTAGTAAGCACGCTCTGCCTCACAGTACTGTCAGCTCGTTGTGAAACGGGTAGTAAGCACGCTCCCTCACATTACTTTAGCTCGTTGTGAAACGGGTAGTAAGCACGCTCTGCCTCACATTACTGTCAGCTCGTTGTGAAACGGGTAGTAAGCACGCTCTGCCTCACATTACTTTAGCTCGTTGTGAAACGGGTAGTAAGCATGCTCTGCCTCACATTACTGTCAGCTCATTATGAAACGGGTAGTAAGCACGCTCTGCCTCATATTACTGTCAGCTCGTTGTGAAATGGGTAGTAAGCACGCTCTGCCTCACATTACTGTAGCTCGTTGTGAAACGGGTAGTAAGCACGCTCTGCCTCACATTACTGTCAGCTCGTTGTGAAACGGGTAGTAAGCACGCTCTGCCTCACATCACTGTAGCTCGTTGTGAAACGGGTAGTAAGCACGCTCTGCCTCACATTACTTTCGTTGTGAAACGGGTAGTAAGCACGCTCTGCCTCACATTACTGTCAGCTCGTTGTGAAACGGGTAGTAAGCATGCTCTGCCTCTCATTACTGTCAGCTCGTTGTGAAACGGGTAGTAAGCACGCTCTGCCTCACATTACTGTCAGCTCGTTGTGAAACGGGTAGTAAGCACGCTCTGCCTCACATCACTGTAGCTCGTTGTGAAACGGGTAGTAAGCACGCTCTACCTCACATTAGTTTAGCTCGTTGTGAAACGGGTAGTAAGCATGCTCTGCCTCACATTACTGTCAGCTCATTGTGAAACGGGTAGTAAGCACGCTCTGCCTCACAGTACTGTCAGCTCGTTGTGAAACGGGTATTAAGCACGCTCTGCCTCACATTACTGTAGCTCGTTGTGAAACGGGTAGTAAGCACGCTCTGCCTCACATTACTGTCAGCTCTTTGTGAAACGGGTAGTAAGCATGCTCTGTCTCACATTACTGTCAGCTCGTTGTGAAACGGGTAGTAACACGCTCTGCCTCACATTACTGTCAGCTCGTTGTGAAACGGGTAGTAAGCACGCTCTGCCTCATATTACTGTCAGCTCGTTGTGAAATGGGTAGTAAGCACGCTCTGCCTCTCATTACTGTAGCTCGTTGTGAAACGGGTAGTAAGCACGCTCTGCCTCACATTACTGTCAGCTCGTTGTGAAACGGGTAGTAACTCACATTACTGTCAGCTCGTTGTGAAACGGGTATTAAGCACGCTCTGCCTCACATTACTGTAGCTCGTTGTGAAACGGGTAGTAAGCACGCTCTGCCTCACATTACTGTCAGCTCTTTGTGAAACGGGTAGTAAGCATGCTCTGTCTCACATTACTGTCAGCTCGTTGTGAAACGGGTAGTAACACGCTCTGCCTCACATTACTGTCAGCTCGTTGTGAAACGGGTAGTAAGCACGCTCTGCCTCATATTACTGTCAGCTCGTTGTGAAATGGGTAGTAAGCACGCTCTGCCTCTCATTACTGTAGCTCGTTGTGAAACGGGTAGTAAGCACGATCTGCCTCACATTACTGTCAGCTCGTTGTGAAACGGGTAGTAACTCACATTACTGTCAGCTCGTTGTGAAACGGGTAGTAAGCACGCTCTGCCTCATATTACTGTCAGCTCGTTGTGAAATGGGTAGTAAGCACGCTCTGCCTCTCATTACTGTAGCTCGTTGTGAAACGGGTAGTAAGCACGCTCTGCCTCACATTACTGTCAGCTCGTTGTGAAACGGGTAGTAACTCACATTACTGTCAGCTCGTTGTGAAACGGGTAGTAAGCACGCTCTGCCTCACATTACTGTCAGCTCTTTGTGAAACGGGTAGTAAGCATGCTCTGTCTCACATTACTGTCAGCTCGTTGTGAAACGGGTAGTAACACGCTCTGCCTCACATTACTGTCAGCTCGTTGTGAAACGGGTAGTAAGCACGCTCTGCCTCACAGTACTGTCAGCTCGTTGTGAAACGGGTAGTAAGCACGCTCCCTCACATTACTTTAGCTCGTTGTGAAACGGGTAGTAAGCATGCTCTGCCTCACATTACTGTCAGCTCATTGTGAAACGGGTAGTAAGCACGCTCTGCCTCACAGTACTGTCAGCTCGTTGTGAAACGGATATTAAGCACGCTCTGCCTCACATTACTGTAGCTCGTTGTGAAACGGGTAGTAAGCAAGCTCTGACTTATAGTACTGTCAGCTCGTTCTGAAACGGGTAGTTAGCATGTTCTGACTCGCATTACTGTCAGCTCGTTGTGAAACGGGTAGTAAGCACGCTCTGTCTCACATTACTGTGTACACGCTGTGATACGGGTAGTAAGCACGCTCTGCCTCACATTACTGTCAGCTCGTTGTGAAACAGATAGTAAGCACGCTCTGCCTCACATTACTGTCAGCTCGTTGTGAAACGGGTAGTAACACGCTCTGCCTCACAGTACTGTGTGCACGCTGTGATACGGGTAGTAAGCACGCTCTGCCTCACATTACTGTCAGCTCGTTGTGAATCGGGTAGTAAGCACGCTCTGCCTCACATTACTGTCAACTCGTTGTGAAACGGGTAGTAAGCACGCTCTGCCTCACATTACTGTCAGCTCTTCGTGAAACGGGTAGTAAGAACGCTCTGCCTCACATCACTGTAGCTCGTTTTGAAACGGGTAGTAAGCACGCTCTGCCTCACATTACTGTCAACTCGTTGTGAAACGGGTAGTAAGCACGCTCTGCCTCACATTACTGTCAGCTCTTCGTGAAACGGGTAGTAAGCACGCTCTGCCTCACATCACTGTAGCTCGTTTTGAAACGGATAGTAAGCACGCTCTGACTCACAGTACTGTCAGCTCGTTCTGAAACGGGTAGTAAGCACGCTCTGACTCGCACTACTGTCAGCTCGTTGTGAAACGGGTAGTAAGCACGCTCTGCCTCACATTACTGTCAGCTCGTTGTGAAACGGGTAGTAAGCACGCTCTGCCTCACAATTCTGTCAGCTCGTTGTGAAACGGGTAGTAAGCACACTCTGCCTCATATTACTGTCAGCTCGTTGTGAAATGGGTAGTAAGCACGCTCTGCCTCACATTACTGTAGCTCGTTGTGAAACGGGTAGTAAGCACGCTCTGCCTCACATTACTGTCAGCTCGATGTGAAACGGGTAGTAAGCACGCTCTGCCTCACATCACTGTAGCTCGTTGTGAAACGGGTAGTAAGCATGCTCTGCCTCACATTACTGTCAGCTCATTATGAAACGGGTAGTAAGCACGCTCTGCCTCATATTACTGTCAGCTCGTTGTGAAATGGGTAGTAAGCACGCTCTGCCTCACATTACTGTAGCTGTGAAACGGGTAGTAAGCACGCTCTGCCTCACATTACTGTCAGCTCGTTGTGAAACGGGTAGTAAGCACGCTCTGCCTCACATCACTGTAGCTCGTTGTGAAACGGGTAGTAAGCACGCTCTGCCTCACATTACTTTCGTTGTGAAACGGGTAGTAAGCACGCTCTGCCTCACATTACTGTCAGCTCGTTGTGAAACGGGTAGTAAGCATGCTCTGCCTCTCATTACTGTCAGCTCGTTGTGAAACGGGTAGTAAGCACGCTCTGCCTCACATTACTGTCAGCTCGTTGTGAAACGGGTAGTAAGCACGCTCTGCCTCACATCACTGTAGCTCGTTGTGAAACGGGTAGTAAGCACGCTCTACCTCACATTAGTTTAGCTCGTTGTGAAACGGGTAGTAAGCATGCTCTGCCTCACATTACTGTCAGCTCATTGTGAAACGGGTAGTAAGCACGCTCTGCCTCACAGTACTGTCAGCTCGTTGTGAAACGGGTATTAAGCACGCTCTGCCTCACATTACTGTAGCTCGTTGTGAAACGGGTAGTAAGCACGCTCTGCCTCACATTACTGTCAGCTCTTTGTGAAACGGGTAGTAAGCATGCTCTGTCTCACATTACTGTCAGCTCGTTGTGAAACGGGTAGTAACACGCTCTGCCTCACATTACTGTCAGCTCGTTGTGAAACGGGTAGTAAGCACGCTCTGCCTCATATTACTGTCAGCTCGTTGTGAAATGGGTAGTAAGCACGCTCTGCCTCTCATTACTGTAGCTCGTTGTGAAACGGGTAGTAAGCACGCTCTGCCTCACATTACTGTCAGCTCGTTGTGAAACGGGTAGTAACTCACATTACTGTCAGCTCGTTGTGAAACGGGTAGTAAGCACGCTCTGCCTCATATTACAGTCAGCTCGTTGTGAAATGGGTAGTAAGCACGCTCTGCCTCTCATTACTGTAGCTCGTTGTGAAACGGGTAGTAAGCACGCTCTGCCTCACATTACTGTCAGCTCGTTGTGAAACGGGTAGTAACTCACATTACTGTCAGCTCGTTGTGAAACGGGTAGTAAGCACGCTCTGCCTCACATTACTGTCAGCTCTTTGTGAAACGGGTAGTAAGCATGCTCTGTCTCACATTACTGTCAGCTCGTTGTGAAACGGGTAGTAAGCACGCTCTGCCTCATATTACTGTCAGCTCGTTGTGAAATGGGTAGTAAGCACGCTCTGCCTCTCATTACTGTAGCTCGTTGTGAAACGGGTAGTAAGCACGCTCTGCCTCACATTACTGTCAGCTCGTTGTGAAACGGGTAGTAACTCACATTACTGTCAGCTCGTAGTGAAACGGGTAGTAAGCACGCTCTGCCTCACATTACTGTCAGCTCTTTGTGAAACGTTTAGTAAGCATGCTCTGTCTCACATTACTGTCAGCTCGTTGTGAAACGGGTAGTAACACGCTCTGCCTCACAGTACTGTCAGCTCGTTGTGAAACGGGTAGTAAGCACGCTCCCTCACATTACTTTAGCTCGTTGTGAAACGGGTAGTAAGCACGCTCTGCCTCACATTACTGTCAGCTCGTTGTGAAACGGGTAGTAAGCACGCTCTGCCTCACATTACTTTAGCTCGTTGTGAAACGGGTAGTAAGCATGCTCTGCCTCACATTACTGTCAGCTCATTATGAAACGGGTAGTAAGCACGCTCTGCCTCATATTACTGTCAGCTCGTTGTGAAATGGGTAGTAAGCACGCTCTGCCTCACATTACTGTAGCTCGTTGTGAAACGGGTAGTAAGCACGCTCTGCCTCACATTACTGTCAGCTCGTTGTGAAACGGGTAGTAAGCACGCTCTGCCTCACATCACTGTAGCTCGTTGTGAAACGGGTAGTAAGCACGCTCTGCCTCACATTACTTTCGTTGTGAAACGGGTAGTAAGCACGCTCTGCCTCACATTACTGTCAGCTCGTTGTGAAACGGGTAGTAAGCATGCTCTGCCTCTCATTAACTGTCAGCTCGTTGTGAAACGGGTAGTAAGCACGCTCTGCCTCACATTACTGTCAGCTCGTTGTGAAACGGGTAGTAAGCACGCTCTGCCTCACATCACTGTAGCTCGTTGTGAAACGGGTAGTAAGCACGCTCTACCTCACATTAGTTTAGCTCGTTGTGAAACGGGTAGTAAGCATGCTCTGCCTCACATTACTGTCAGCTCATTGTGAAACGGGTAGTAAGCACGCTCTGCCTCACATTACTGTCAGCTCGTTGTGAAACGGGTAGTAACTCACATTACTGTCAGCTCGTTGTGAAACGGGTAGTAAGCACGCTCTGCCTCACATTACTGTCAGCTCTTTGTGAAACGGGTAGTAAGCATGCTCTGTCTCACATTACTGTCAGCTCGTTGTGAAACGGGTAGTAAGCATGCTCTGCCTCACATTACTGTCAGCTCATTGTGAAACGGGTAGTAAGCACGCTCTGCCTCACAGTACTGTCAGCTCGTTGTGAAACGGGTAGTAAGCACGCTCCCTCACATTACTTTAGCTCGTTGTGAAACGGGTAGTAAGCATGCTCTGCCTCACATTACTGTCAGCTCATTGTGAAACGGGTAGTAAGCACGCTCTGCCTCACAGTACTGTCAGCTCGTTGTGAAACGGATATTAAGCACGCTCTGCCTCACATTACTGTAGCTCGTTGTGAAACGGGTAGTAAGCAAGCTCTGACTTATAGTACTGTCAGCTCGTTCTGAAACGGGTAGTTAGCATGTTCTGACTCGCATTACTGTCAGCTCGTTGTGAAACGGGTAGTAAGCACGCTCTGTCTCACATTACTGTGTACACGCTGTGATACGGGTAGTAAGCACGCTCTGCCTCACATTACTGTCAGCTCGTTGTGAAACAGATAGTAAGCACGCTCTGCCTCACATTACTGTCAGCTCGTTGTGAAACGGGTAGTAACACGCTCTGCCTCACAGTACTGTGTGCACGCTGTGATACGGGTAGTAAGCACGCTCTGCCTCACATTACTGTCAGCTCGTTGTGAATCGGGTAGTAAGCACGCTCTGCCTCACATTACTGTCAACTCGTTGTGAAACGGGTAGTAAGCACGCTCTAACTCACATTACTGTCAGCTCGTTGTGAAACGGGTAGTAAGCACGCTCGGCCTCACATTACTGTCAGCTCTTTGTGAAACGGGTAGTAAGCATGCTCTGTCTCACATTACTGTCAGCTCGTTGTGAAACGGGTAGTAAGCACGCTCTGCCTCATATTACTGTCAGCTCGTTGTGAAATGGGTAGTAAGCACGCTCTGCCTCTCATTACTGTAGCTCGTTGTGAAACGGGTAGTAAGCACGCTCTGCCTCACATTACTGTCAGCTCGTTGTGAAACGGGTAGTAACTCACATTACTGTCAGCTCGTAGTGAAACGGGTAGTAAGCACGCTCTGCCTCACATTACTGTCAGCTCTTTGTGAAACGTTTAGTAAGCATGCTCTGTCTCACATTACTGTCAGCTCGTTGTGAAACGGGTAGTAACACGCTCTGCCTCACATTACTGTCAGCTCGTTGTGAAACGGGTAGTAAGCACGCTCTGCCTCACAGTACTGTCAGCTCGTTGTGAAACGGGTAGTAAGCACGCTCCCTCACATTACTTTAGCTCGTTGTGAAACGGGTAGTAAGCACGCTCTGCCTCACATTACTGTCAGCTCGTTGTGAAACGGGTAGTAAGCACGCTCTGCCTCACATTACTTTAGCTCGTTGTGAAACGGGTAGTAAGCATGCTCTGCCTCACATTACTGTCAGCTCATTATGAAACGGGTAGTAAGCACGCTCTGCCTCATATTACTGTCAGCTCGTTGTGAAATGGGTAGTAAGCACGCTCTGCCTCACATTACTGTAGCTCGTTGTGAAACGGGTAGTAAGCACGCTCTGCCTCACATTACTGTCAGCTCGTTGTGAAACGGGTAGTAAGCACGCTCTGCCTCACATCACTGTAGCTCGTTGTGAAACGGGTAGTAAGCACGCTCTGCCTCACATTACTTTCGTTGTGAAACGGGTAGTAAGCACGCTCTGCCTCACATTACTGTCAGCTCGTTGTGAAACGGGTAGTAAGCATGCTCTGCCTCTCATTACTGTCAGCTCGTTGTGAAACGGGTAGTAAGCACGCTCTGCCTCACATTACTGTCAGCTCGTTGTGAAACGGGTAGTAAGCACGCTCTGCCTCACATCACTGTAGCTCGTTGTGAAACGGGTAGTAAGCACGCTCTACCTCACATTAGTTTAGCTCGTTGTGAAACGGGTAGTAAGCATGCTCTGCCTCACATTACTGTCAGCTCATTGTGAAACGGGTAGTAAGCACGCTCTGCCTCACAGTACTGTCAGCTCGTTGTGAAACGGGTATTAAGCACGCTCTGCCTCACATTACTGTAGCTCGTTGTGAAACGGGTAGTAAGCACGCTCTGCCTCACATTACTGTCAGCTCTTTGTGAAACGGGTAGTAAGCATGCTCTGTCTCACATTACTGTCAGCTCGTTGTGAAACGGGTAGTAACACGCTCTGCCTCACATTACTGTCAGCTCGTTGTGAAACGGGTAGTAAGCACGCTCTGCCTCATATTACTGTCAGCTCGTTGTGAAATGGGTAGTAAGCACGCTCTGCCTCTCATTACTGTAGCTCGTTGTGAAACGGGTAGTAAGCACGCTCTGCCTCACATTACTGTCAGCTCGTTGTGAAACGGGTAGTAACTCACATTACTGTCAGCTCGTTGTGAAACGGGTAGTAAGCACGCTCTGCCTCATATTACTGTCAGCTCGTTGTGAAATGGGTAGTAAGCACGCTCTGCCTCTCATTACTGTAGCTCGTTGTGAAACGGGTAGTAAGCACGCTCTGCCTCACATTACTGTCAGCTCGTTGTGAAACGGGTAGTAACTCACATTACTGTCAGCTCGTTGTGAAACGGGTAGTAAGCACGCTCTGCCTCACATTACTGTCAGCTCTTTGTGAAACGGGTAGTAAGCATGCTCTGTCTCACATTACTGTCAGCTCGTTGTGAAACGGGTAGTAACACGCTCTGCCTCACATTACTGTCAGCTCGTTGTGAAACGGGTAGTAAGCACGCTCTGCCTCACAGTACTGTCAGCTCGTTGTGAAACGGGTAGTAAGCACGCTCCCTCACATTACTTTAGCTCGTTGTGAAACGGGTAGTAAGCATGCTCTGCCTCACATTACTGTCAGCTCATTGTGAAACGGGTAGTAAGCACGCTCTGCCTCACAGTACTGTCAGCTCGTTGTGAAACGGATATTAAGCACGCTCTGCCTCACATTACTGTAGCTCGTTGTGAAACGGGTAGTAAGCAAGCTCTGACATAGTACTGTCAGCTCGTTCTGAAACGGGTAGTTAGCATGTTCTGACTCGCATTACTGTCAGCTCGTTGTGAAACGGGTAGTAAGCACGCTCTGTCTCACATTACTGTGTACACGCTGTGATACGGGTAGTAAGCACGCTCTGCCTCACATTACTGTCAGCTCGTTGTGAAACAGATAGTAAGCACGCTCTGCCTCACATTACTGTCAGCTCGTTGTGAAACGGGTAGTAACACGCTCTGCCTCACAGTACTGTGTGCACGCTGTGATACGGGTAGTAAGCACGCTCTGCCTCACATTACTGTCAGCTCGTTGTGAATCGGGTAGTAAGCACGCTCTGCCTCACATTACTGTCAACTCGTTGTGAAACGGGTAGTAAGCACGCTCTGCCTCACATTACTGTCAGCTCTTCGTGAAACGGGTAGTAAGAACGCTCTGCCTCACATCACTGTAGCTCGTTTTGAAACGGGTAGTAAGCACGCTCTGCCTCACATTACTGTCAACTCGTTGTGAAACGGGTAGTAAGCACGCTCTGCCTCACATTACTGTCAGCTCTTCGTGAAACGGGTAGTAAGCACGCTCTGCCTCACATCACTGTAGCTCGTTTTGAAACGGATAGTAAGCACGCTCTGACTCACAGTACTGTCAGCTCGTTCTGAAACGGGTAGTAAGCACGCTCTGACTCGCACTACTGTCAGCTCGTTGTGAAACGGGTAGTAAGCACGCTCTGCCTCACATTACTGTCAGCTCGTTGTGAAACGGGTAGTAAGCACGCTCTGCCTCACAATTCTGTCAGCTCGTTGTGAAACGGGTAGTAAGCACACTCTGCCTCATATTACTGTCAGCTCGTTGTGAAATGGGTAGTAAGCACGCTCTGCCTCACATTACTGTAGCTCGTTGTGAAACGGGTAGTAAGCACGCTCTGCCTCACATTACTGTCAGCTCGATGTGAAACGGGTAGTAAGCACGCTCTGCCTCACATCACTGTAGCTCGTTGTGAAACGGGTAGTAAGCACGCTCTGCCTCACATTACTTTCGTTGTGAAACGGGTAGTAAGCACGCTCTGCCTCACATTACTGTCAGCTCGTTGTGAAACGGGTAGTAAGCATGCTCTGCCTCTCATTACTGTCATCTCGTTGTGAAACGGGTAGTAAGCACGCTCTGCCTCACATTACTGTCAGCTCCTTGTGAAACGGGTAGTAAGCACGCTCTGCCTCACATCACTGTAGCTCGTTGTGAAACGGGTAGTAAGCACGCTCTACCTCACATTAGTTTAGCTCGTTGTGAAACGGGTAGTAAGCATGCTCTGCCTCACATTACTGTCAGCTCATTGTGAAACGGGTAGTAAGCACGCTCTGCCTCACAGTACTGTCAGCTCGTTGTGAAACGGGTATTAAGCACGCTCTGCCTCACATTACTGTAGCTCGTTGTGAAACGGGTAGTAAGCACGCTCTGCCTCACATTACTGTCAGCTCTTTGTGAAACGGGTAGTAAGCATGCTCTGTCTCACATTACTGTCAGCTCGTTGTGAAACGGGTAGTAACACGCTCTGCCTCACATTACTGTCAGCTCGTTGTGAAACGGGTAGTAAGCACGCTCTGCCTCATATTACTGTCAGCTCGTTGTGAAATGGGTAGTAAGCACGCTCTGCCTCTCATTACTGTAGCTCGTTGTGAAACGGGTAGTAAGCACGCTCTGCCTCACATTACTGTCAGCTCGTTGTGAAACGGGTAGTAACTCACATTACTGTCAGCTCGTTGTGAAACGGGTAGTAAGCACGCTCTGCCTCACATTACTGTCAGCTCGTTGTGAAACGGGTAGTAAGCACGCTCTGCCTCACAGTACTGTCAGCTCGTTGTGAAACGGGTAGTAAGCACGCTCCCTCACATTACTTTAGCTCGTTGTGAAACGGGTAGTAAGCATGCTCTGCCTCACATTACTGTCAGCTCATTGTGAAACGGGTAGTAAGCACTGCCTCACAGTACTGTCAGCTCGTTGTGAAACGGATATTAAGCACGCTCTGCCTCACATTACTGTAGCTCGTTGTGAAACGGGTAGTAAGCAAGCTCTGACTTATAGTACTGTCAGCTCGTTCTGAAACGGGTAGTTAGCATGTTCTGACTCGCATTACTGTCAGCTCGTTGTGAAACGGGTAGTAAGCACGCTCTGTCTCACATTACTGTGTACACGCTGTGATACGGGTAGTAAGCACGCTCTGCCTCACATTACTGTCAGCTCGTTGTGAAACAGATAGTAAGCACGCTCTGCCTCACATTACTGTCAGCTCGTTGTGAAACGGGTAGTAACACGCTCTGCCTCACAGTACTGTGTGCACGCTGTGCTACGGGTAGTAAGCACGCTCTGCCTCACATTACTGTCAGCTCGTTGTGAATCGGGTAGTAAGCACGCTCTGCCTCACATTACTGTCAACTCGTTGTGAAACGGGTAGTAAGCACGCTCTGCCTCACATTACTGTCAGCTCTTCGTGAAACGGGTAGTAAGAACGCTCTGCCTCACATCACTGTAGCTCGTTTTGAAACGGGTAGTAAGCACGCTCTGCCTCACATTACTGTCAGCTCGTTGTGAATCGGGTAGTAAGCACGCTCTGCCTCACATTACTGTCAACTCGTTGTGAAACGGGTAGTAAGCACGCTCTGCCTCACATTACTGTCAGCTCTTCGTGAAACGGGTAGTAAGCACGCTCTGCCTCACATCACTGTAGCTCGTTTTGAAACGGATAGTAAGCACGCTCTGACTCACAGTACTGTCAGCTCGTTCTGAAACGGGTGTAAGCACGCTCTGACTCGCACTACTGTCAGCTCGTTGTGAAACGGGTAGTAAGCACGCTCTGCCTCACATTACTGTCAGCTCGTTGTGAAACGGGTAGTAAGCACGCTCTGCCTCACAATTCTGTCAGCTCGTTGTGAAACGGGAGTAAGCACACTCTGACTCGCATTACTGTCAGCTCGTTGTGAAACGGGTAGTAAGCACGCTCTGCCTCACATTACTGTGTGCACGCTGTGAAACGGGTAGTAAGCACGCTCTGCCTCACATTACTGTCAGCTCGTTGTGAAACGGGTAGTAAGCACGCTCTGCCTCATATTACTGTCAGCTCGATGTGAAACGGGTAGTAAGCACGCTCTGCCTCACATCACTGTAGCTCGTTGTGAAACGGGTAGTAAGCATGCTCTGCCTCACATTACTGTCAGCTCATTGTGAAACGGGTAGTAAGCACGCTCTGCCTCACAGTACTGTCAGCTCGTTGTGAAACGGGTATTAAGCACGCTCTGCCTCACATTACTGTAGCTCGTTGTGAAACGGGTAGTAAGCAAGCTCTGACTTATAGTACTGTCAGCTCGTTCTGAAACGGGTAGTTAGCATCTTCTGACTCGCATTACTGTCAGCTCGTTCTGAAACGGGTAGTAAGCACGCTCTGCCTCACATTACTGTGTGCACGCTGTGATACGGGTAGTAAGCACGTTCTTCCTCACATTACTGTCAGCTCGTTGTGAAAGGGTAGTAAGCACGCTCTGCCTCACATCACTGTAGCTCGTTGTGAAACGGGTAGTAAGCACGTTGTGAAACGGGTAGTAAGCACGCTCTGCCTCACATCACTGTAGCTCGTTGTGAAACGGGTAGTAAGCACGCTCTACCTCACATTACTTTAGCTCGTTGTGAAACGGGTAGTAAGCATGCTCTGCCTCACATTACTGTCAGCTCATTGTGAAACGGGTAGTAAGCACGCTCTGCCTCACAGTACTGTCAGCTCGTTGTGAAACGGGTATTAAGCACGCTCTGCCTCACATTACTGTAGCTCGTTGTGAAACGGGTAGTAAGCAAGCTCTGACTTATAGTACTGTCAGCTCGTTCTGAAACGGGTGTTAGCATCTTCTGACTCGCATTACTGTCAGCTCGTTCTGAAACGGGTAGTAAGCACGCTCTGCCTCACATTACTGTGTGCACGCTGTGATACGGGTAGTAAGCACGTTCTTCCTCACATTACTGTCAGCTCGTTGTGAAAGGGTAGTAAGCACGCTCTTCCTCACATCACTGTAGCTCGTTGTGAAACGGGTACAAAGCACGTTGTGAAACGGGTAGTAAGCACGCTCTGCCTCACAGTACTGTCAGCTCGTTGTGAAACGGGTATTAAGCACGCTCTGCCTCACATTACTGTCAGTTCGTTGTGAAACGGGTAGTAAGCATGCTCTGCCTCACATCACTGTAGCTCGTTGTGAAACGGGTAGTAAGCACGCTCTGCCTCACATTACTTTCGTTGTGAAACGGGTAGTAAGCACGCTCTGCCTCATATTACTGTCAGGTCGTTGTGAAACGGGTAGTAAGCACGCTCTGCCTCACATTACTGTCAGCTCGTTGTGAAACGGGTAGTAACTCACATTACTGTCAGCTCGTTGTGAAACGGGTAGTAAGCACGCTCTGCCTCACAGTACTGTCAGCTCGTTGTGAAACGGGTAGTAACACGCTCTGCCTCACAGTACTGTGTGCACGCTGTGATACGGGTAGTAAGCACGCTCTGCCTCACATTACTGTCAGCTCGTTGTGAATCGGGTAGTAAGCACGCTCTGCCTCACATTACTGTCAGCTCGTTGTGAATCGGGTAGTAAGCACGCTCTGCCTCACATTACTGTCAGCTCGTTGTGAATCGGGTAGTAAGCACGCTCTGCCTCACATTACTGTCAACTCGTTGTGAAACGGGTAGTAAGCACGCTCTGCCTCACATTACTGTCAGCTCTTCGTGAAACGGGTAGTAAGCACGCTCTGCCTCACATTACTGTCAGCTCGTTGTGAAACGGGTAGTAAGCACGCTCTGCCTCACATTACTGTCAGCTCGTTGTGAAACGGGTAGTAAGCACGCTCTGCCTCACATCACTGTAGCTCGTTGTGAAACGGGTAGTAAGCACGCTCTACCTCACATTACTTTAGCTCGTTGTGAAACGGGTAGTAAGCATGCTCTGCCTCACATTACTGTCAGCTCATTGTGAAACGGGTAGTAAGCACGCTCTGCCTCACAGTACTGTCAGCTCGTTGTGAAACGGGTATTAAGCACGCTCTGCCTCACATTACTGTAGCTCGTTGTGAAACGGGTAGTAAGCAAGCTCTGACTTATAGTACTGTCAGCTCGTTCTGAAACGGGTAGTTAGCATCTTCTGACTCGCATTACTGTCAGCTCGTTCTGAAACGGGTAGTAAGCACGCTCTGCCTCACATTACTGTGTGCACGCTGTGATACGGGTAGTAAGCACGTTCTTCCTCACATTACTGTCAGCTCGTTGTGAAAGGGTAGTAAGCACGCTCTGCCTCACATCACTGTAGCTCGTTGTGAAACGGGTAGTAAGCACGTTGTGAAACGGGTAGTAAGCACGCTCTGCCTCACATCACTGTAGCTCGTTGTGAAACGGGTAGTAAGCACGCTCTACCTCACATTACTTTAGCTCGTTGTGAAACGGGTAGTAAGCATGCTCTGCCTCACATTACTGTCAGCTCATTGTGAAACGGGTAGTAAGCACGCTCTGCCTCACAGTACTGTCAGCTCGTTGTGAAACGGGTACAAAGCACGTTGTGAATCGGGTAGTAAGCACGCTCTGCCTCACAGTACTGTCAGCTCGTTGTGAAACGGGTATTAAGCACGCTCTGCCTCACATTACTGTCAGTTCGTTGTGAAACGGGTAGTAAGCATGCTCTGCCTCACATCACTGTAGCTCGTTGTGAAACGGGTAGTAAGCACGCTCTGCCTCACATTACTTTCGTTGTGAAACGGGTAGTAAGCACGCTCTGCCTCATATTACTGTCAGGTCGTTGTGAAACGGGTAGTAAGCACGCTCTGCCTCACATTACTGTCAGCTCGTTGTGAAACGGGTAGTAACTCACATTACTGTCAGCTCGTTGTGAAACGGGTAGTAAGCACGCTCTGCCTCACAGTACTGTCAGCTCGTTGTGAAACGGGTAGTAACACGCTCTGCCTCACAGTACTGTGTGCACGCTGTGATACGGGTAGTAAGCACGCTCTGCCTCACATTACTGTCAGCTCGTTGTGAATCGGGTAGTAAGCACGCTCTGCCTCACATTACTGTCAGCTCGTTGTGAATCGGGTAGTAAGCACGCTCTGCCTCACATTACTGTCAGCTCGTTGTGAATCGGGTAGTAAGCACGCTCTGCCTCACATTACTGTCAACTCGTTGTGAAACGGGTAGTAAGCACGCTCTGCCTCACATTACTGTCAGCTCTTCGTGAAACGGGTAGTAAGCACGCTCTGCCTCACATTACTGTCAGCTCGTTGTGAAACGGGTAGTAAGCACGCTCTGCCTCACATTACTGTCAGCTCGTTGTGAAACGGGTAGTAAGCACGCTCTGCCTCACAGTACTGTCAGCTCGTTGTGAAACGTGTAGTAAGCATGCTCTGTCTCACTTACTGTAGCTCATTGTGAAACGGGTAGTAAGCACGCTCTGCCTCACAGTACTGTCAGCTCGTTGTGAAACGGGTATTAAGCACGCTCTGCCTCACATTACTGTAGCTCGTTGTGAAACGGGTAGTAAGCACGCTCTGACTTACAGTACTGTCAGCTCGTTCTGAAACGGGTAGTTAGCATGTCTGACTCGCATTACTGTCAGCTCGTTGTGAAACGGGTAGTAAGCACGCTCTGCCTCACATTACTGTGTGCACGCTGTGAAACGGGTAGTAAGCACGCTCTGCCTCACATTACTGTAGCTCGTTGTGAAACGGGTAGTAAGCACGCTCTGCCTCACATTACTGTAGCTCGTTGTGAAACGGGTAGTAAGCACGCTCTGCCTCACATTACTGTAGCTCGTTGTGAAACGGGTAGTAAAAGCACGCTCTGACTTACAGTACTGTCAGCTCGTTCTGAAACGGGTAGTTAGCATGTCTGACTCGCATTACTGTCAGCTCGTTGTGAAACGGGTAGTAAGCACGCTCTGCCTCACATTACTGTCAGCTCGTTGTGAAACGGGTAGTAAGCACGCTCTACCTCACATTACTGTAGCTCGTTGTGAAACGGGTAGTAAGCACGCTCTTCCTCACATTACTGTCAGCTCGTTGTGAAAGGGTAGTAAGCACGCTCTGCCTCACATCACTGTAGCTCGTTGTGAAACGGGTAGTAACGTTGTGAAACGGGTAGTAAGCACGCTCTGCCTCACAGTACTGTCAGCTCGTTGTGAAACGGGTAGTAAGCACGCTCTGCCTCACATTACTGTCAACTCGTTTTGAAACGGGTAGTAAGCACGCTCTGCCTCACATTACTGTCAACTCGTTGTGAAACGGGTAGTAAGCACGCTCTGCCTCACAGTACTGTCAGCTCGTTGTGAAACGGGTAGTAAGCACGCTCTGCCTCACATTACTGTCAGCTCGTTGTGAAACGGGTAGTAAGCACGCTCTGCCTCACATTACTGTCAGCTCGTTGTGAAACGGGTAGTAAGCATGCTCTGCCTCACATTACTGTCAGCTTGTTTTCGGGTGAGGTTGCCCATGTCCGTTGCACCCCTTTGTTCTGATGCTTTGCCCGTGTCACTGATCATTCCAGGTTCTAAAAAATAACTAAAAAAAGGCATGTTTAAAAATGCATGTTTAAATGTTATAATATTGCAGTTCTAAAATTATTATCATCATTATCATATAATCATCATGAGCAGGTCTTCTTTCCTATGGCATTTTGGACTAACATAGTACAGATCGACATCCAGATTTGAAAGCCAATCAAGTGCATCAGGGGTAGCAGCATGTAAAGACTCCAGATTGCCCTTGAAAGACCTGATTGGGCAAACAACGGGGTTGAGTCCCGGAATAATAATACACTAAACAAGGCACACACAAACACAACACTGTCACAAGTATTAGGAGGCTGTGTGGTCCAGTGGTTAAAGAAAAGGGCTTTGTAACCAGGAACCCCAGTTCAAATCCCACCTCAGCCACTGACTCATTGTGTGACCCTGAGCAAGTCACTTAACCTCCTTGTGCTCCGTCTTTCGGGAGAGGTAATTGTAAGTGACTCTGCAGCTGATGCATAGTTCACACACCCTAGCCTCTGTAGTCGCCTTTGATAAAGGCGTCTGCTAAATAAACAAATAAGTCCAGAGTGAGTGCTCTTCGTGAAAGTGGTGATTTACAGGTTTATTTGTGTACAATGGTGACGTGGAGTCCGGGTTTAATTGTTGGCGGTTCAGTTACAGCTCCCGGAGGTTAGCCTTCTATAATGAAAAGCACAGACCATTAGCAACAAACAAAACCAGAGATGTGAAATTAAATATAGTAAACAATTGCTACTCGTGCTAGCTTTAAACCAGCACGTTAGTTGTTTTGTGTTTGCTCACCGTGTCTGTTTTGGTCATGGTGCCGTTTCGTTTTGAAAAGTGTTTTGTTTAAAACTTTTATTTATTTATAATAAACACGTGCATCAGTGTTTCATACCCCTAGTACTGAGTCTTTCTCTTCCTGGTCTGACACCACCACAAGTTTTCACACTATGACCAGGCCAGTCGTCAAGTCATCTGTTTTCGCAATGCGGTCACTGGAACAGTGAACCGGGTTTGTGGCACACTTCATGGTTGTAAACAGAGGTATTGTGGGATAGAAGTTTCTTGTCAAGATGGCGATGCAAGTTTTACAACTTGTTTCTGTAACCTTTTCTGAATTATATGTAGATTTTTGTTTTTCTGTAAATAATACAGAAAAACAATATATTTCTCCCTGTACAGTTCCTCAAACCCAAGTCATATTTTTTGTTTCTGTACGAAATGTGTGTGTGTGCGTGCAGGGCAGGGGGTTGTTTAGGTGGGAGCTGGCAGGTTACAACGTGCTCACCTATACACTTCAAATCAGATGAAATAATCAGATATGCGTCATACTCGTTTAACCGTCACTGAAGTCAAAATTTTATAGGGTCGGATATGTGAGTGCTGACTGTACTACACCTTGGAACCAAATTGGAAAAATCAGCAAATTTTACTTTCATCTTTATAAAACAAAGTGGAAAATGTACCTTTCACATATTCATATATTATTTCAATCTTTCATCATATCCCGGAGAGGCCCCCACTATGTTGTGAAGGTTTAGAGTGTTCAATTATTTAAGGCCATCATCCCTAGATTTAAAAAATGAAACATTCTAAATGTTTGCCATTTATTTTCTTTAAAAACCTCCCAGAAGCTCGGTGCATTGGCTCTCATTTGAGTACCAGTCACTGCTTTTCCAGTGACACGTGTTTTCAATGCTGACTTAGTAGTTCCTTTCTGTACCTCTCGAAATTGACCAAGAATTGAAGTATCTGCAGGAAGCATTCAATACATTTTTTTCACGAATAGCTTGAAATAAATTAGCATTAAAAAATCGAAATCACCTTTACCATACAGCTTGAAATAAAGCTGACTGTTTCACATAAGGGAAAATCTGAGACAATAAATATTTGGTAAGAGTTACTGGAATTATAGTGGTTCTCAAAAGTTTTTTGTTTGTGGGCCACCTGCAATTTCTTTTTGACCTCAGTATAACTGACTGAAAAAAAATCACATTAAAAAAATCACTATAATGTGAGCTTGTTATGTTCGCCTCCGTGCTGGTCTCAATCGCTCTGTAAACAGTGCAGGTCAGTGGTAGTAATGCGTGGATAGTGAACTTTGTCTTTGTTTCCTTTTCTGTATCTTTTCATTATAAAAAAAAATACATGATTAAAAGATAAAAGATGGACATTATTAGCACAGTCAGCTCAAAACTCATGCAGAGGGTTATCATCAAAATAGACCAAGACATATCTAAAAATGTAAGCAGGGATCCCAAAACCCCACAGAATTCAGAACAATGGTCAGAGCCCTCCTAATAATAATGAAGTGAATGCACAGCAAAGTGTACTGAAGCAAAGTGAAAGCACGGTAAATCACAGAGACGTATGGTAAAGCATATTAAAAAACAGAACGTGCAAACTATGATAAATAACCGTGGAAATATCCTGTGGTAAACTTTTAGAAACATACCAAGGGCATATCCACTAATAGCTCACTTAAAGATAAAGGCAGGTAATTCCTCCAGTACATTTTCCATTGTGGTAAACACACCGTATTAAATTGCCTCAGCATGTTTTCTAATAGACCAAAAACCACAAGCATGTCATCATAGCTGCACATCCCCAAACTGACCACTTGTTTTTCAGTAGAAACAGACGGATGATTGTTCAGATTTAGAGTCAGTCGAGACTAAACTCATGTACCCTGGCTCTTCTGGATGGCTTGCTGTTTGTTGTGCTGGGCCTAGCAGGGGGATGCCCTATTGTTCATCATGGGATGAGTCATATGCACCACACTAATTCCACGACCTTGAGTTTTCACCCGCACGTACTTCCCCCGCCACACAGGTTTCAAGACATGCTACTTCTCCCTTTTGGCTTCTTGCTGTACTTTTTTTAAGATCACTCCTCTCCATTGTCATTTTTCTGTTTTCACTGCTATACTACCATCACAGAGTTGCTAAGTGTATCTCTCCTTCCAGTAATGGTGTACTCCCCAAGTAATGAATAATCACCTGAAAACTTGTAATCAATGTCTTTATTAGCATATACACAGGGAAGGACTGCCTTCATATATGCACTTTGGGGTCCACTGGTAAAGGCTGGACTGCATGGTGTGCAGATGAGTCGCACAGTCAGGACAATGCCGGGTCCTGGCTGTGCGAAGTCGGGGTTCTTCTCTGGAGATTCCATAGGGAGTGTTGCATTGGCTCTGGCACTGCTGCGGGTAAGGGATGTCAAATCTGAAAATATTCGCTTGAGCTCACTGGGCGCCATAGCCAGCAGGCTCCACTGCAGCATCATGAAAAGAAACAATCCCTGCCAATTTAGCCTCCCTATAGCGCCAGAGCCAATACTCCCTGTGGAATCAAGGACATCACATCACCAGGAACCTGCACTCCCCTGACAATAATAATACTATCAACTCAAATACTCTGTAGGGAGCTTCTATGTAGGGGGAGGAGGGAGAAGGGAGGGTTTAGTTTGTCTGTTTTGTTTTATTTTTTTTTTAAGCCAATAATAAATGTTACTGTCTGAAAGCATGTCAGCCAATAAGATTATTGAAAGATTAAGAGGAAGGAAGCCAGATGAAATGACCCAGGAAGTGCAAGACAGGGCTTGCAAACAGAACTTTCTTTAACCTAGAGTAGTACCAGAAATAATGTTTTTTGAAATTACATCTTTGCTGTAAAGTGTGGACCAAGCAAGACGTAGCTTCAGTGCACACCTTGAAGTAAGATATGAGCCTCCAGTGCTCCTCTGCCGCGCAACGTGGATTTCCTATTGGCTCGATGTTCATGGCTGAAGTGCAATGCTAGCTCCAGGGATCAGCCAAAGTGAGGCCTTCCTAGCGCCTCAGCATGGCAACCGTCTGGAATGTGCTGGGTGGGGCATTTCGTAGGGGTCATCAGGTGGGTACTTTGGTATTTAATCGACTAGCCCACGCCACCTCAGGAAAGCTACACAGTGATGCTGGCATCCCATCACCACTCCCCTCCATCCCCCACCCAACCTAACCCAGCCTAGTTTACTTAACTGAGCCATCCACTCCTTTCCATTGATATTAACTTCCTCCATCACTTATATTAGCCATCCATTCCTTTCCATTGATATTAACTTCCTCCATCACAAGTAGCCATCCATTCCTTTTTTCTGGTCCTCAATTGGCCTGTTTCCTCTTCACCCACAGCCAGTTGCTACTTTGCTCTGCCACCTTGTATAGAGTCTTCACTATATGTCGCAACTCCTGTCCACTGAATGAGCTTGGAGTGTGCAATGAATTCCTGACAACCCACCTCTACTGGATAAACCCGGACTCTCCCTCTTGAATGCCTCATCCATGGAATCCTCCCAGGGCACTGTTAGCTCCACCAGGAAAACAAGGCGTGCTGAGACTGACCACAGGGTAGTGTCATGTCGAAAGATAGTTGTAGCAATCTCCGGTGGGAAAATAAGGCGCTGGCCAACATTGGCCTGCATTCTTCAACCTCTAGCAGCCTCCAATTGTCCCAGGCAAATCTTAGTACTAATAACCTTTCCTGTTTGTTGCTCTCCCAGATGGAGGAATGTCGTTCTCTGTGTGCCAGCTATTGCCAGTATTGGTGGTGAGCTGTGATCTTATTACGCAGTTCTTCCAGTGCTAATGCCAAGCATCGCAGGCACCTGGTCATGACGCCAAGTGAAGCAACCTTGACTCAGAGCTACCTTACATCCTGTAAAAATGTGCATCAGAGTAGCCAGTGATGAACGCAAAGAACATGCTGAGTTCCCTACTACATAAGAACATATGTGGACGTGATCAGGAAGCAGATCCTCCTCTGTTCCACTGTCCACAGATCTCTCCAGCCAATCTTACATTGTTCCACATTCTCCATCTCATCCATTCTCCCTGCTAGCCTGGGACACCGCCTTGACGCACATCATCCTCTCCCCTGCTTTTGCATTTCAGTAACAACCAACTTCCTCCTTTCAGCTTGAGCTGCTTTGTGCCTCTCGGGGGAGCCTCCTCTTCCCTGTTGTACTTGCCCCATGATATCACTGATATGTATCTTCCACTGTGTCCTTTGCTGCCCACTTTCTCCCAGTTCTCACTACTGGTGCTACCTCCCTCACACACTTACACGATTCCATGTGTGTCACTTCCAGCCGAACCATAGCTCACTTGAATTCCTCACTTAGAGCTGAGACTGGTAGCAGCAGTTTTCCCTTCTCATAGAGTGCTATCCTGCTAAGGCATCGTGCAACTTCCAGCCATATAATGATATAATAATGAGATGGAATCGCATCAACCAGGCTAATATAAGGAACTCTAGCCGGCTTGGTTAAAGAAGCTGATCCTTCACTCACCTAGTGAGAGCAAAGTCATGAGTTCAGATCCTGAGATCCTCTGCAAGTTTGCAGTCATCAGTCCCTTTCTGACTCACACTTGTGTATCAACAGTTAATTAATCAGAAGGGTTGCCCCTGTAGGATATTACAGGGTTTCTGTATCTGTGTCTAGCACAGTATCTAGGAAACAGAAATCTTGTATAAACAGAACAAGTGTCTGGTTAACCCCACGTAAACCACACCCTTCACACTGTTCCTGTGTTCTAAGATGCAGGTTTGATGATTGATTTCAGATGTTTGGACTGTTGTCTGTGATCATAAAGACAGAAAAGTGTCTGGGACTAAAAATAGATTAGTGTCTAATCAAAACATATAAGAACACAAGAAGATTTAAGAATGAGAGGAGGCCATTCGGCCCACCAGTGCTCATCCGGTTCCTAGGAGCTGATTGATCTCAAAACTTTGTCAAGTTGGGTCTTAAGGGATGATTCAGTATCAACAACATGACGAGGTAATGAGGGGTGAAGAGGGGCCGGAGCAGACTTGTGGTGGGGCACTGCTCCACGGTTCATCCTTTTGAATTTGTGTATTTGATTAGCAAATAACTGAATTTATAAGGAAGTATGCAGTACACAAAGTTACGCAACTTTCTTCATTTCCTCAGATCTCGGCACAGTTGAACAACTATGGTATGACCTAACAATGTTAGTACCTCAAAATGAGTGTAAACAATCCATCTTTATTTCTTATAAAGCACTTTAAAGATAAAAATAACAAAAATATACACAAAACAACTGAGAAATAGTAAAAAATAAGATAATAAAATACCTCTAAATTATATACAATAAAATAAGTTAAAAAGTGACAAAAATAAGTAATAAAAAATAGGATGATGCATTTGCTAAATTACAAAAATGTATTTTTAATCTTATTTTAAAAGCAGCAAGAGATGGTGCCTCCCTTACAAATCTAAAGCTGAACACTCTGCCACCTGCCTTCATTCTCTGTATCCATGAAACATTGAGTAAAGCTTCTTCCTGTGAGCTAAGAGAGAGACTCGGCACATATGGGGTCAGTAGGGATGTCACGGGATACCGTGGTATAGATCAGTGGTGTGCAAACATTTTGTTGCGCCCCCGCCCCAATGACACACATATTATAATGTTAGAACTTTAATGTAAATCGCTTATTTTTTCCTACATTTAACCACAAAAAGTCCAGATTTAGCTAAATATATACAGACGTGCTCAAATTTGTTGGTACCCCTCCACAAAAAATGAAGAATGCACAATTTTCTCTGAAATAACTTGAAACTGACAAAAGTAATTGGCATCCATCATTGTTTATTCCAGATTTAATAGAAATCAGACTTTGCTTTTGATTTTTTATTCAACATAATATTGTAAATAATAAAACAAATGAAAATGGCATGGACAAAAATGATGGGACCGCTAACCTAATATTTTGTTGCACAACCTTTAGAGGCAATCACTGCAATCAAACGTTTTCTGTAGCTCTCAATGAGACTTCTGCACCTGTTAACAGGTAGTTTGGCCCACTCTTCCTGAGCAAACTGCTCCAGCTGTCTCAGGTTTGATGGGTGCCTTCTCCAGACTGCAAGTTTCAGCTCTTTCCATAGATGTTTGATTGGATTCAGATCAGGACTCATAGAAGGCCACTTCAGAATAGTCCAACGTTTTGTTCTTATCCATTCTTGGGTGCTTTTAGCTGTGTGTTTTGGGTCATTATCCTGCTGGAGGACCCATGACCTGCGACTGAGACAGAGCTTTCTGACACTGGGCAGTACGTTTCGCTCCAGAATGCCTTGATAGTCTTGAGATTTCATTGTGCCCTGCACAGATTCAAGGCACCCTGTGCCAGGCGCAGCAAAGCAGCTCCAAAACATAACCGAGCCTCCTCCATGTTTCACTGTAGGTATGGTGTTCTTTTCTTTGAAAGCTTCATTTTTTCGTCTGTGAACATAACACTCATCTGTCCAAAGGACATTCTCCCAGAAGGATTGTGGCTTGTCAATATGCATTTTAGCAAATTCCAGTCTGGCTTTTTTATGTTTTTCTTTCAAAAGTGGAGTCCTCCTGGGTCTTCTTCCATGGAGCCCACTTTTGCTCAAAAAGCGACGGATGGTGCGATCAGAAACTGACGTACCTTCACCTTGGAGTTCAGCTTGTATCTCTTTGGCAGTTATCCTTGGTTCTTTTTCTACCATTCGCACTACCCTTCTGTTCAATCTGGGGTCGATTTTCCTCTTGCGGCCGCGCCCAGGGAGGTTGGCTACAGTTCCATGGACCTTAAACTTCTTAATAATATTTGCAACTGTTGTCACAGGAACATCAAGCTGCTTGGAGATGGTCTTGTAGCCTTTATCCTTTACCATGCTTGTCTATTATTTTCTTTCTGATCTCCTCAGACAACTCTCTCCTTTGCTTTCTCTGGTCCATGTTCAGTGTGGTGCACACAATGATACCAAACAGCACAGTGACTACTTTTCTCCATTTAAATAGGCTGAATGACTGATTACAAGATTGGAGACATGTGTGATACTAATTAAAAAACGAATTAGTTTGAAATATCACGATAATCCAATTATTTATTATATTTTCTAAGGGGTACCAACAAATGTGTCCAGGCCATTTTAGAATATATTTGTAGAATAAGCAATAATTCATCTCTTTTCATAGCTTCTTTGCTTTATTCTATGACATACCAAAGGCATGCAAGTATACATGATAAAATAGCTTTTAATTTCATCACTTTTCAGGAGGAATGAAGCATTATTTCAATGAGCTGTAAGGGTACCAACAAATTTGAGCACGTCTGTACATGTTATTGAACAAGTTTTGAAAATTGTACTTTCAGATATAATTTCTAAATGTTGAAAATGGGTATCATAAATTTTTTTAACTTGGTGAGTCAACATTTAGCTGACACATTAAATCTGGGTTTCTAACAAATAAATCAGTGAATTAAAATCTTTTTTTTTTTTTTTTTTTACACTTGCCGATTCAACATTTACTTAACAGATAAATCTGAAAACATTGGGTTATTATCATAACCATGGTTCCCTTAAATAGAAATGTAACCATTACCGAATGGGTGTTTACCTGTAAAGATCCCGGAACCTGAATAGAATACCAAAGCTGCGCGCAAGCGCCTGTGATGCAGCCATGCTCGCCCCTGAGAGCATAAGAGGGCCACAGACACAGGTACTATGTCATTTTCCTTCAAATGTGCTGCAATCATGGACACAGTGACCTTGGAGGTTAATGGTTACATTTCTATTTCAGGGAACCAGAGTTATGATAATAACGTTCCCTATCAAGTACAAAATGTAACCATTACCGAATGGGTGAGTGTACCAAAGTCGTTGCAAGGCAATATTGCATAACGACCGGACTGCCACTGCCACTGTGCCTTGCGCCTTACCATTCGGAACACCAGAAACAAGTAGCTAGGGCTAAACAATTGCGGGAGAACTCACCTCTATGTTATGTTGTAAGGGAAGACCCTGAAGCTGCCCTCAACACTCTCGCTCCAAAGCCAGGGTTTTGGGGATCCATGACATTCAGGTCAATAGAATCTTGTAGTTGCCATGCCCCTGGTAGAATGGGCAGTGAGCTTTTCTGGAGGGGGCAAGTTGGCTCACTCATAGGCCGTCCTGACTGTGTCTGTTATCCATTTTGATAGCCTCTGTTTAGACAGGGCTTGCCCATGGCCTCATAACAGACAAAACAAAGGACTGCCTCCAACTTTGTGTCCTGTCCACATAGGGCAGACTGGAAAGGAGGTCAATGGAAAGCCTCCAATTCCACAGACTGGTTGATGTGGAATGCCTTTGTCCTGGCTTCTGAAAAAATTAAGCAGACTTTTGCAATTGAAAATGCTTCCTCTCACTCTAGCGGAAGTGATTGCAAGCAAGAAAGCCCTTTAAGTGACAAAAATTTCAGCTCAGCTGAATGCAAGGGCTCAAATGGAGGCTCCACGAGTGCCTCAAGCACTACGTTAAGCCTCCAGTGAGGAACAATATCCTTCAGAGGTGGCCGAAGCCGCCAAGCTCCTTTCAAAAATTGCCCCGCCAGGAAGTGAGCTCCTGGGGAGACCGAGTCAGTTTTGACATGGCAGGCCGAAATGGCTGCCAGATAGACCTTTAACGTGGATGGGGATTTCCCCTCCTCAAATAGGTCCTGCAAAAACTGTAGTATTACTGCCATGGGAAAAATCGTGGGGTCAAACCCACGAGGCAGACACATGTCTGAAAGACACCCCACTTGAACCTGTACTGTGGACGCTGCTCTGGCATTTTGCAGGGTGTCAATGACCTTACTGGACTGACCCAGATGGCTTAATTGCAGCTGTTCAGGGGCCAGACCCAGAGCTGTAGGCTCGATGGGTCGGGATGCCATGAGGTCCTCCGCGCCTGAATGAGCAGATCACGGCGATTTGGGAGGCTCCAAGGCTGGTCGCTCAGGAGCTGCATCAGAGCTGAAAACCAAAAGTCTCCTGGACCAGTAAGGGGCTACTAATAGGGCCCTGGCCCAGTCCTGCCTGATTTTTTCTAGATACAGCGGGAGCATGACGAGTGGTGGGAAGGCATACAACAATTGCCTCGGCCACTGGTGTGCCAAGGCATCTATCGCCAGCGGGTCGCCGTCTCCTGTTATGGAGAACCAAGGGGGGTGTGGGTCGATTCCTGGGATGCAAAAATATCTATTTCTGCTCTCCCGAACCTGTCCCAAATGAGGCTCACCACCTCGGGGTGAAGCCTCCACTCTGAGGTGCTGGGAACTCTCCTGGAAAGGAGGTCCGCCGCCCAGTTTACAACCCTGGGCAGGTGTACCGCCCGCAGTGAGAGAAGGTGTTTGTGTGCCCAGAGCAACAGCTTGCGGGCCACACACTGGAGACTGGGAGACCTGAGGCCACCCTGGTGGTTTATATAAGCCACCACGGTAGTGTTGTCTGTCCGAACAAGCACGTGTCTCCCTTGAACCTCCTGTAAAAAAAACTGCATGGCAGTTTGCCTGCAGCTCCAAAAGATTTATGTGGTGACCCTGCCACGGGGGGTGCCACAGCCCCTGTGCACCCCTGCTGTTCCACACAGCGCCCCAGCCATGGCTGGACATGTCTCTTCTGGTGACGCTGCCCAGTGTTAAACCTAGACATAGATGGGCAGGCTGTGTCCACCAAGCGAGCGCACTTAGACAGTGGCGAGACACTGTAACCAGTCGGCCCAGGCTGAAAAACCCTGTTGTTGACCCAGGTTTGGAGAGGGTGCATGTGCAGGAAACCCAAAGGAAGGGTCTGGAAAGGGTCTGGGAAGCTGCTGCCATCAAGCTCAGAAGTCTCTGGAAAGTCACTACTGTAAGAGCTGTACCGAGCTGAAAAAGCTTCAAACGTGCGGCTATTGTCGTCTGGCCTGATTGACTGCAACAGGTAAGTACAATTGAATGCTTGTTTCTGATGTAACTACATTAGCTGGTTGAAGGAATTCATTTCTAAAGTGCTCAGAGCTGTGGTTGATTGAAGTGAATTTAGACAACGTGTAAAGTGGACCAGCTCTAGACCTGCAGGATAGTATAAATTGCAAACAGTGTCTTAGAACGCCAGCCGTTGTAAGCGCCAACCGTCGAAGGGTCACACGTCCAAGAGCCACACGTCCAAGGGCCAGTCTGAGCTGTGGCAGTCAGAGCGAGGACAGGTAGAGCGAGGACTTTTTCCAAATCTCCCCCAGTGGCTACTAGAGGCCTCATTCTCTTACTCAACTCTTAACATTAGCTGTATTTAAGTAATATTATAAAAGTTGGTGTTGTTTTAATTAGATGATCTACTGTTTGTGATTAGTACCAGGTGAGTGTAGTTAAATTGAATAGAGGTTGATTTGCAATTTGATTGGTTTCTACACAGCGTTTTGTAGTTGTGTGATCCCATTGAAGTGCATTGAAACTATTGTATTGCTTATGTATTGTCTTTAGCGCAATTTAGTATAATAAACGGCTAGCCTATTTGTGCGCCAGCACGGAGCGGCAGCCAAACGAAGAGCCTCTCTACCAAAGAGCCGGGAGTCTAGCTGTGGGAGTCCAGCAAGGAGAGACCTACAAGGAGAGACTGTTGGACAAAATCCGAACCTAGCAGCGCTCTGGAAGACACCAACTACTAGACAGGTCTGTACCCTTCCTCCACTGCTCCTGCTCCCACTACTACTGTACCTATCTGTCTCACCTGTCCTGCTATGTCTCTCACATCCCTGTTATTCTGTCCTCTCACTCCCGTCCTCTGTCCTCTCTTCGCTGCTGCTCCCCTAACCCCTCTAACCTCATCTCTCTGCCTCTCCCCCCTCCCCTCCCACACACTCTCTGGTGCCCTCTGGAACTGTCACTCTTCTGCTAAGCTGATTTCACCTCTGCCTTTGCCTCCCACCTCTCTCTCGATGTCCTTGCTCTCACTGAAACCTGGCTCTCTCCTGATAACACTGCAACTCCTGCTGCCCTGTCCTCTCTCCATGTCCTGTGCCATACTCCGCGTCTGTCTACTCCAACTGTCCTGTTAGGTGATTTCAATATCCATCTCTCCAACCCCACCCACTCTGCCGGATTCCTTCCTGTCCTTCACTCCTTCAACTTCTCTCTCTCTCTCTCCATCCCTTCCTACCCACAAAGCTGGCCGTCAACTGGAACTCACCTTCTCCAGGGCCTGCTGCCCCTCTACCCTGTGTCACCCCTCTGGACCTCTCTGATCACTATTTCATCTCTTTTTCTCTCTCCCTACTCCACATACCCCCACTGTCACCTCCCGCCGTAACCTCTGCTCTCTCTCGCCCTCTGTCCTTGCCTCCACCGCTCTCTCTCTCACCTCCCTCCTATCGACTCCTTCTCCCAACTCTCTGTAGACTCTGCTACCTTCCACCCTCTTCTCCTCCATGTCCCCTCACCTCCCCAACCCAGGCTCTCCTCTGTGCTCTGCTCAGCAAGAACCAAACTGCGCTCTGCTGAAAAGAAATGGAAGAGAACCAAACTCCCTGCTGCCCTAGACCTCTACCGCTCCCTCCTCTCCTCCTTCTCTACTCTCTCCTCTGGTAAACTCTCCTGTTTCCAATCTATTATCCAATCCTCCACTAAAAACTCCCAGAATCTATTCTCTACCTTCTCCTCCTCCTCCCTTCTCTATCTCCTCTGACGACTTTGCCTCGTTCTTCTCCTCTATAATCTCTGATATCCGCAAACTTTTTAACACCTCTTCTGAAATCTACCACGCTCTCTCCCTCCTCATCAGCCAAGAACCTCGGAGTAACCCTGGACCACTGCCTCTCCTACTCTCAGCACATTTCCACTCTAGCACGCACCTGCCGTTTCTTCCTGAGCAACATACAAAGAATCCAACCCTTCCTCACCAACTACCACGCAACTCCTCGTCCAGGCCCTGGTACTCTCCCACCTAGACTACTGCAACTCCCTCCTGGTCGGCCTTCCTGCATCCATCATCTGTCCACTCCAGTTCATCCAGAACTCCGCTGCTCATCTGGTGTTCTCTCTGCCTTGCTTCTCCACTGGCTCACGATCACTGCTACCATCCAGTTCAAGACTCTTGTACTCACCTACCGATGCCTTAACCAGACTGCACCCAGCTACCTCCAGACCCTCATCTCTCCCTACACCCCCACCCTATGGATGTCAGGACTGCCCAGTCCCCGACCACCTTCCGGTGCCTCCTGAAGACACACATCTTCAGACAAACACCTGTAAAACTCAACTCTTCCCTTCTGGACAATATAGCACTCTGCCTTCTGCACTTTAACTTGAACTTATCTGCTTCCTATTTTACTGTATTTAATCCTATACTTAACCCAATCTGTAGTATTTTATATTTCACTTGCACTCGTATCTAACCCTGATGTAACTATCAACACTGTTATCTGCTCTTGAACTGCCCCGATATCAACTCGTACTGTGTTTTGCATTTACTCTTATTAGGACTTAAGTCATTGTATTTTGTATCTTGTATTGTACTGTAATTATTGATATGTATTTTTTGTATACAGCTGTAAGTTGCTGGGTAAGGGCGTCTGCTAAGAAATAAATAATAATAATAAATAATAATATGAAGCAGTATACAGGGACTATGTAGCTTCTGGCAAACCCACAGTTGGAACAACGGAGGGAAGCCTGCTGTTAGCCTAACCTGCCTTTGTAATGGTGCTGCAAGCAGCCACGAAGACGACAGCGATATACTGTGACAGACTGAAACAATCTACCTAAAGCGTATCAACGCACAGCTGCTGTAACCGTGTTATTTTGTATTTATTTATTTTAAACCAAAAATACACACGCAAGAAAGAGAAACTTTCTCACAGTAAACAGCAATCACAACAATATCATTTCCATTAATAATAAACCCGTACACAACAAAGTTTTATTTTTAATTAGTTAATGCAGAGCTGCTGAGCCCAGTAGCTGTCTCAGGTCGTGTGCTCTTCAAGAACGTCATGCTGCATGATCAAACCACAGTATTAGGAGGCTGTGTCATCCAGTGGTTAAAGAAAAGGGCTTGTAACCAGGAGGTCCCTGGTTCAAATCTCACCTCAGCCACAGACTCATTGTGTGACCCTAAGCAAGTCACTTAACCTCCTTGTGCTCTGTCTTTTTGGTGAGACGTAGTTGTAAGTGACTCTGCAGCTGATGCATAGTTCACACATCCTAGTCTCTGTAAGTCGCCTTGGATAAAGGTGTCTGCTAAATAAACAAATAATAATAACAACAATTACAGTTCAGAAATAAGAATATCGCTACTAAATGAAACACTCATATATATATTTTTTATAATTTTAACTCCAGACGGACTTTGCTTGCGGGAGTGAAGCGGGGCGGCGCGCGGTAATAAAACGGTAATAACACTTTGCTTGATGGACACACATCAACGTTGTGAAGCGGCGATAAAAAAAAAAAGAAAGACCGCCCACCACCTCCCAGCACTGTACAACAACCCAAAAAATGAATATCGTTCATTAACTTTTACTGCTTGAACCCAAAGTGAACGACCATGTCCATCTCCAGAAATTTTTATCAGGATCTAACTATAAGTTCCCATATCAGAACACCACTCAGAAATATTTGCCTTTTATTTACCTAAGGATATGCATGTAAAATATTATATTTATTTTGGCATACCATGTGAAAGCCTTTTTTCTACAAAGAAACAGCTATTATATATCCAGCACTGTACTTAACAAGACTGGACTGTGGTACTGTATCTATAGTTATACATTGTATAGGAGCTGCTATTATTAAGGAAAAAAGGGATCACATTCTTCGCAAGTGTATATACAATAACCAGTAGGCTGGCAACTGGTTAATTACTTGACGTGTATATCTGACAAATGATACAGGATGTCAAGTAACTGGATGAATGCAGGTGTAAGCGGTTAGTATTTGTTTTGGATCATTCAATAGACCCATAACCAACGTCCTTGAAATTCTTATTTTTATAATAGCTCGGAATGCTGAGAAACTTCAGCTACAAGTAGCTCCTCCATGTTGATGGATATTCGAGTTCATCATGACATTATGTATCCCACAGCATGGACCTGATTGGCTAGACCCAGATTTGCCGCTGTGGGAAAATGTTGGAGTTTGCCGAGCGATATTTTGCCGTTCTAAAATTCTGCCGCTGCGACTCTTTTCCGCAACTTCATTTTTTCATCAATGTGTGTTCACTCGAATTGAAATAAAAGGTGAGCGATATGTGCGCATTTTGCCGCTCATGTGTGTCCTAGGCTTTAAGCTGCTTCATCCCTGTGTGCAAAAATTACATGTAATTAGTAAACTAAATATACAATGTTTCAAAAATAATTATCGCATTAGTAGCAAAATATATGCAGATAAAAGTAACCAGTACTTATCTGTATGCTCTCCCGTCAGGATCTGAAAGGACAATGACACTAGTACCTGTGTCTGTAGTCCTCTGATGCTCTCAGGGGCGAGCATGGCTGCATCACAGGCGTTAGCGCGCAGCTTTGGTATTCTGTTCAGGTTCTGGGATCTTTACAGCTAAACACCCATTCGGTAATGGTTACATTTCGTACTTGATAGGGAACAACATTACAGCACATACCTCCATAACTAAGTTTTTCACAGAAACTATCAATTCCTGACGTGTCAGCAGACTCACCTTCGATGTCTAGCTCCCCAATATAGTAGTAATTCATGCAGTAATTCTTGCCACACGCCATGGAGTGGGTTATTTCGCTTAAAAAATGGCTACATTTTTTTTTTTTTTAATAAATACACAAACTAGTCTTTTAAAGGAAAAAATAAGAAATATATTATGTATCCTTCCACTGAGAAAAAATAGTCCCTGAAGACTTTGATTGTAACATATTGTAACAATCAAGGCAGGCGCATCACACAGGGTGAGGCAATCCACACACAGGCGGAGGGCGGGCGCGAACCCAGGACCTCTCGCACTAATTTGTGCTTTTACCAATTCTGAAATCGTCTGCAATCTTGCATTGACTGTCAGTTTTTCTTTCAGTGGTAGCTGAATTCTCTTTTGTTTTGATGCAGGCATTGTAATTTAAACATCATTTTTATGATATACAGTATATTAAAATACTGTATGTTTACTGGCACCGAACTAAAGTAGCTTTACCTTTTGCAGTTAATACAGGTTTTGCGCATGTACACTACGTTTCACAGGTAATCTCTGCTGTAACTAATCTCTGATTGGCTGAAGCTACGTATAGGGCCTTCAATACTACAGAATCTCGGGGGACATCAACGTTGTTCAGATTTTTGATGAGTCTGGATTATTGACCTTCGGATTTGCAATGTTTTACTGTACTTCTCTCTGTTTTAACTGACATATAAAGCACTTTGAGATACCAGGTATGGAAGGCACTATATAAATAAATACATAGAAATTTTGGAAACATTTTAACTTTTTATTTAAAAAACAAACAAAAAAAAAAACACACAACAACTTCATGATGCTGGTAACACACAGACACATCAATGAATGTGGTCCTGAGCAAGCGAGCAGGAGGTGCTGGTGTACTCCTGGCTTCCATCAGCAGCTCAGTTCATGCTGCCCTGAACAGAAACAGATCTCTATTTAATATGGGTCACAATCAATGAGACCGACACCAGGACAGACAGCAGTTCTCTCCACTCTGACTTAAGCCCGGTACATACACTGCCCGGGAATCGCATCGCAAAATATAGGAAAAGCAACGATAGGCACTCAAATGCGAGCCACTGTGTCCAGCTTCTGAGAGTTTTTCATTTTGGAGAAATATAACAAATGCGCTCAGAAAGAATTAGATGTGTTCCTTCAACAGGAAGTGCAGCGTGGAAAAGAGTGCAGGAGACGTTGTTGTTTATAAATGCTATGAAAAAATGAAGTTTGGGCAATACATATTAGATTATATTGGAATTATTTAGTTAGTTATATGTACTTGAAGGTAACAAAGCTTGGCATAGCTATGGTTTACCAACTGTGGTTTGGACACTCTTGAATAAAAATATTTGCAGTGAGAAGTGGAGAGGTTATTGGGCACCCCATTCCTGGCTGGGTGTGTAGTGATCAAAAACATGTCGAGCGTCATCCCACCCACCCACCACCACAACAACAAAGCTGGGCTCCTCTGCATCACTGTCACCTCCCCCCCATAACAAAGCTGGGCTCCTCTGCATCACTGTCACCTCCCCCCCATAACAAAGCTGGGCTCCTCTGCATCATCGTCACCCTCCTTCCTGGGGACCTTGTCACTGCTGGAGGCAGAATTTGAACCACTATCGCCATCTGATGAGAAACAAAACCAACATGTTACATTCATTTCAAGGTCTAAACTTTAACAATATACTTGTTTACAAATATGTTTCTAGTGGTGGTGAATGTTTAAATGTATGGATTATGAGTTACAAAAATATGGAGTAGACTGCCAAAGAACTGGATATGATGAAATATACATATGAAATTATCTTCCAGGGGATCAAGATGTTTGAAGACGCCTGGGACAGTTTGCCAATTAATATTTGCGGAGGGAAGTGAGTGGTAAATGCTCAAACAAATGAGGATTCTTGTGTGTATGTAAGGAAATATTTTCAATTTCTGTACAAAGTTTTGAGTGCATTGAGTTATTTCAAGTTGAGCTGTATCAAGTTGTTTCTTTACCTTAGTGCTTTAATATGAAACATCTAGAAATAAATCTTGTTCAACAAAACTGTAATCTGCACAGTGATTTTAATATAGAGGAAATGTGTCTACAAATACAGTCTATCAAAAACAGACATGTCATGTCACACTGCATCTGTTGTGTGGCAGCCTTTATCAACTAAAAACCATCTGAATCAATGAAAAGGTAACTCCATTCAGCTAAAAAAAAAAAGAAAGCCATTTGAATCTATGAAAAAGTACCTCCATCCTTCCCTTCCTCGAGTTTAGCTTTCTGTGCCATCAGTTTCTTCTCTTTTAACTTTTGCCTAAGGAAATAACAAAAAACATGTATAAATGTGAAACACTGAATGTCTGTTTCACTTATATCAACGTAACCCCGTTCACAGCAGTAAAGACTGCTAAACAGGTTGTATATTTTATGAAAACCAACACAGCAAATTCTACTTTCAGTACCAGTACTAATCCTTGATGTTCTGCCTGTAATGGTACTCAACTCAAGTTACACAAACTTTGTAGCATGCTGAACCAAGAGGTTTCAAGCATTACAGAAGCAGGCAGACCGCGATGCTAGGCTGGTTACAGACCCTGATTAGCACTAATCTTGGACTAGCTCACCTAACATGACATACTGCAGTCCAAGACTAGTGCTAAATGAGGTCTGTGAAACCATACAGTTACTAGGCATGTAATGATTTACTGTGTAATGATGAATCACGATACTTTCATTACATGATATCGTAATAGAGGTAGGTATCGTTTGTGATACAAGACCATAACATAGCTCATTGTAGTTCACAAATGGTTCTAGAATGACAAAATGTGTTTTACATTTGGTGCCTATTTTCATCATTAAAATAATAATTTGATCATCTTGTGCATCATACTATTAACCCATCTGGACCATCAAATCATAGAAGCAATTCAAACATTCATAAGTTGCTATGAACACCCACACTAGACACAAAACAAGTTCAATTAATAGCAGGATTGTATTGGATACAGAAATAGGAATGAACAGAAATAAATCTTAAACATATACTATGTATCAAAGATGATACATAGTATCAAATCTTCAATCTAAGTTATCTAAATATACTTGTCTAACAATAGCAAGTTAACTGAAGTAACTAACTGGAGTTGATTCTAACTTTTCAGTTACTTATTACGGTTCATTAAAAGTTATGTATCACAAGTTATGTAACTTTAGTTAAATGTCTTTAGTTGTGTTTAATTTAATTATGTTTCACGTGGAGAATGTATACAGATTATACTCAACAGCCCAGGGCAACACTGACTCATGCACTGTCTAGTTGTAGAACTTGTTTAGTTGAATTGTACTATGAAGTCCTCTCTACGATGATTATTCATTCTCAGGTCGTCACCACTTCTTCCCTGAATAGCATCTGTAGCTGAGGTTCGCTTTGAGGTTTTCTTCAGTCAAGGAGCGGCAGCTCTGGGTTTTTAGAGTTTGAGAGCATCATGCTCCTTTTTGGGTTACTTTACAGGTTACCATAGATCTACAGGTCCTAAAAATGGTTTGGCACCGCAGAAGTGTTCATCAAATTCTCACAAAGAAGCAGTCGTGTTTAATATTTTTTGTGATTGGAAACTCTTTGAGAAGATTCTCCATCATAGCTGTCCTTTTTGTGAGCTCTGGTACGTGCAATAAACAACCTTGCAAACAGGGTGATGCTTGCACGTGTTGCATTATAGTCAGGCTGCTTGTACTTATTTCTAATTTATTGAATTAGTTAGTTTGTCAATAATTAGTCAGTTTGCTGGGAATACCTCCTACAACATGTATCGTGACAGATATATCACGACCTGCATATCATGATATGTACTGTACCGCTGCATCCCCAGTACTTAAAATTCACCAATTGTAAAACATGTCAGTTGTTTGTTTTGAGATCACAAAAGAGAATATAAGAATGCAAAAAAAGCGACAGGGCAAAAGTAATTTGCCAAATGGCATTTTTAATTTATATAGATTTGTATCTTGACCACTTTCTTTGCTTTCTGAGTTTGGGGTGATGATTGCAGTCATTAATCAGCTTGATGTAAAATCATTATTTGGAGAATCCTACTCATCTTACCTATTATTTATTACTGTCATTTGGTAGGTATTACATGTTCCTGTGTAAAAGATGCACATAGTAAATGTGTACTCGACTATGGTAACTTTTCCAAAAGCTTTTAATGAATCACTTTCAAAGCTTGATGTATCGGAGAGTCAAACTTGCTGCATAACTACACTACACTAACATTAAATATGGGAAAAAATGACTTTTTAAACACACCAGCATTCACCAGTAGACCTTTTTATGTGTTCCTCATAAATTGTGACTGTTGAGATACATTTTGCACCGGCTGCCCCCCTATTTAGACTTCAGATTTGACCATTAGTCAGGTGGCTGATTGGGTGTCCACTAATGGTCTGTTTTGGAGGGGACTTACTAATGGTGTGGGGAGGCATCTGCATTGGATCCCACAGATCTTATTTTGCTTCCAAGAGGCAGATTTACAGCTCAACTGTACATACACACAGTCTTGAACGCTGCAGTAAGACATTGCTGGTGCAATTTACCCTGGGTTTGTTTTGATGCAAGATAATGCCCATGTTATACTGCCAGGCTTGTCATGTAGAGATCTCCAAGAGGCCATAGACACCCTCCATGGGTCTTATGTTCAGATGCGTGTCACTGACGTTACGCACCCTCCATGGGTCTTGTGTTCAAATGCGTGTCACTGACGTTACGCACCCTCCATGGGTCTTGTGTTCAGATGTGCGTCACTGACGTTACGCACCCTCCACGGGTCTTGTGTTCAGATGCGTGTCACTGATGTTACGCACCCTCCATGGGTTTTGTGTTCAGATGTGCGTCACTGACATTACACACCCTCCACGGGTCTTGCGTTCAGATGCGTGTCACTGATGTTATGCACCCTCCATGGGTTTTGTGTTCAGATGCGCGTCACTGATGTTACACACCCATTCAGATACTCAAATTGGATTATTATTGTTAATTGTGTGAAAAATTCAAGTTTGAAATGTTTTTTTTCAGTAGTGTATTTGCAGGTTCTCTTTGTCAATATCACCCAGCCCTGCTCCTCACCGTTTCTTCCTGCGCTTGGCTGTCTTCTCTGCTGTTGCCTGATTGTTCTTCTGCAGCTTCTCCTGGTACTCCTTGTCCATCTTTTGCTGTAACAGAAAAAACACACACAGAAAAAAGCATGTCATTACCAAATGCCAATTTCTTCTGTGAAAGGACTATATCAAGTAGCACTGCGAGACTGTACATTTCAGAATTGCAGAACGGCTTTTAGTGCAGCTACATTCCAAAAACTCAGTGACTAGGTGTATGAGACATAAGAAATCCATTAGCAGTTTCTACAGTAATGATTCAGGGAATATTCAAACAGCCACTGCTTGAAATGTATTCAGAGGCAAATCTGATCATGCTTTAGTCTGGATATGTCCAACTTGAGTGATTTCTTACTGTATAGTGTGAGCCCCTGAAAAATAAATGTTGAGGAGGAGCAAGGTAACAGGGTGGACTACAAGGGTTATTTATACCCCAAGGTCTCTGCACACTAGACATTGTTAAATCTTTGTGTGAAATTATCAAATATAACTGAAACCTGACTGGAGTACAATACCTACCTTTTCACTCATGGTATCCATGCACTCCTGCCTCTGGTACTCTCTGCGCCGCAGGTGTCTGTACACGTGGAACTCCCCGCTGCCAGCTCCAGCACTCGAACCTGCAGCAGGACAACAACACAACCAGTCACACCCTGCTAGATCTTAGCAGCACCTACTACAGGTGCCCAGGATTACTGCTTCAGCTTAGTGTGTAGCCATCCAAATACACTGAAACTGATAGAATTATTATCCCCCACCCACCCACTCACCCAGCCAGCCAGCAATGGGGATACAGTGGAGGCGGTTGAACATACACACGTCACACATACATGTTTCCATATATCTGGAAAAGCACTTATCCAGTTGTAAAACTTTGCATTAACATTATTGAGCTTACTGAGAGTATTAGATTCTGGGGTTACATGGCGGTGTCTGTATGTCCGTACATTTATCGATCTGCATATCACACATTCATATTGCTTATATCTGGAAAACCGCTTATTAAATTGTGATGAAACTTTAACTATTTAGCATAAATTGTTGGGATTGTGGGGATATATGGCAGTGTCTATCTGTACACCCACCTGTCTATGTCACAGTTACATCTCGAGAACACAAGAAGTCTTTCCACATTAAAATAAATCGGTCATTTTAATATAATTTACTCTAAATATAATTTACTGTCTTGAAATGCTTCTAAACAGTAAATGTAACATTTTTTTAAACATCCCAACAAGTACTGTACACGCTTGGCCACAAAGTTGAAGATTTTATAAATTACACAACATATTTTTTTTAATACCTTAGCAACTATGGTGCTTTTTTGTTGTTGTAACTTTACTAGATTGCTGCATTTAAATGCATTAAGAAAGCAGAATCATTTGCGAATTTACGAAAAAATAAATAATACCTTAAATTTAAAAGATTAGCCTGTGCATTGCCAGAGGCTCTCTTAGTGTGCAAGCTACTGTCACGGCCAACGCAGCCACGTGAAATGGAGTAAATCGATGATTTGTGTGCCTCCAATAAAGCAGGAAGAAATCAATAACTGGGTGAATAATGATGCGCAAATTCCTAAAAGCACACAACAGAAAGGGTACAGCAACTAGATCGAAGGTTACATTCATAAAATTGAAGGGGAATTAGCAAGCGTCTTATCTGGCGATCGGAAAGTCAATACTGTGCTGTGCTAACTTATATCCTCAAAAAAGTGTTTATCTGACAGTTTTAGTTCGAGAACGTTTAATTTAACTAACATGTGCAGTGTTGATATGAAGTACCTGTTTGTGTATTGTTTAATAAAATACATGCGTTAATAAAAACGCTTCTAACCCAGTGACAGAAGCTCACGCCCGGGTATATTGCAGTGTTAGCACTTTGCTGTGAAACCTGTTCAATCATTTCTTACATGTAAATGTGCTGTAATGCATATGTAACATGACAGATTAAATAAAGTTCAAGTATACGTTTTGAATTGATTAGCCCTTTGCTGTTACATCAGTAGATGCACCACATAAGTGTATCCCACGCACGTTGAGCACATTTATTTTTCCAATAACTTAAAAATAACTAATGAATGTTAATCAGCGTTTTAAGATGTGTTGAATGTAATATTTGACTATTATGTAGAAAGTTACCTCTGTGTTTTGCATCTTGTGCAGTTGTGCTGAATTCATATTAAAATGTGTTCATGATTCATGGGACACGCTACATAACCACCATATATCACAAACAGTACGTTTACGTACAGCTAATATTTTATTATTCAGAATACTCACTATTCCAAATAAGTACTAATAGGTGTAGCATATTTGTAATTAGTGCTGGGACAAATATCGAACGAATATTTTTTGACATGTATTCAGATACAAAAATCAGATGTTCGTATTCGCTGACAAATACCTTGCGCTTATTTACCGTCTCACCAGAATTTGCGCCACAGTTAAAAAAAAATGGCAAATGAAAAAGAGCTCTGTGTGATATGTGAGATTAACATATAGTGATGCACAAAAGAAACGCAACACTCAGGTCTAATGGATTTAATCAAATATTTTAAACAATAATGTGATATCTGTATAATGTAAAATAATGTATAATGTGATATCTTGTAACAATTGTAAGTCGCCCTGGATAAGGGCGTCTGCTAAGAAATAAATAATAATAATAATAATAATAGATATCACACTAAATCACAGAAAATGTGAACAAAAATACAGATCAAAGAATCATGATAAGTTTTCATTATAAAACGTGACACACTGTCAAAACGAAAACATTACAAAGTTAGTATCTGGTATAACCTCCCCGAGTATTAATACAATCCTGGCAGCGTTGCCACATTGACCTGATCAGCCAGCTGGTGAAGGTTGGCTGGTCGCGGTTGCCCCACCAGTTGGCTTGAACAACGCAACAGTCAGCATAACGGTCCTGGGTCGGTGTGGTGACACTCTGCCTTCTGGGGCGTGGCCTGTCCCTCACAGAGCCGGTTTCCTGGTTTCTCTGGACTTGTCTGCTGATTGTTGAAGCAGAACATCACATTCTCCGGGCAACTTCTCTCACAGACAGGCTGCCTTCAATCATGCCGATAGCAACCAGGCGATCTTCATTACCCAAGAGGGGCATGGTCGTATCTTTCGCTGCTCTTGCGTTAATTAAAATCATTTTCTTTTCGAATGGCTATTTATACAGATTCTTAAATCAACTCATTTTGGCAATGTTAACAACTCAAATACCAAACACTGAGCAACTGGCGTTTTTATGAAATGACTTGAACTCAGTATTCTGTTATCCCAAGGAACAATACTACTCAAACAAATCAACAAACCTATCTGCTCACTATTTAAAATGTAAATAACATTATGTATGTGCCCAATGAGCTATTGATGTAAAACTTAAGACTGTTGCGTTTTCATTGTGCATCAGTATATATATATATATATATATATATATATATATATATATATATATATATATATATATATATATATATATATATATATATATATATGAAAACACAGAATCAACACAGAAGCTCTTGAGCCTTTATTTAAAAGTTTTAGACAGCAAAAAGTAAACAAACCAGATTACGTACCACACATAGTGACCTCTATGGAAAGTCATCTGGGACAAAAACACGTTGTGCTGCTTTAGAGCGAGCCAGAATCTCATGGGGCAGAAAAAAAGGCAAGCATGTCATTCTTAAACAATACCCAACTTCCTGAAAATGTGTGTAGTGATTTATATAGAGACTGTATATCAAGGCTCGGAGTTAACGTATATTTGGTTGCATTTTGCAACCCAAAACTCTTTATTCGCTAATAGTTTTTTATGCAGTAGTATTTATTTGTCTAATACCTTACACTGCAGTTTATGACCGACCCCGAGTGAACACGTGCAGAATTATCGGGATTCGTTTTTTTTTTTTTTTTTCTTTTAACATGTACATCATTAGTATCTTTCATAAAGCGGGAAATCATTGCTAATAGAGCTTCCGGAGGCCCACAATGGAACTGGTATTGGACAGTGAAGTACAAATCCCTACAGTACAGAACAAAAGGGATACAATTTAAAAGGTAGAAGTTTATTTATAGACCAAAAGTACAATTAAGTAACTGTTAAAAAACATTATGATTTTATAAAATAACGAGCAGTGACCTAACAGGATATTAAGTTTATTCAGTGATTATAAAATGCTAATTTAATGTCATGGAGATTATTTTGTTATAATGTTGGCTCCCGAGTGGCGCATCCGGTAAAGGCACTCCACGTGGAGTGCAGGATGCGCCCTATAGCCGGGAGGTCGCCGGTTATTCCTCTGCCGACCGTGGACGGGAGTTCCCTGGGGGCGGGGCACAACTGGCCAAGCGCCGCCCGGGGGGAAGAGCTTAGGTCGTTACCGACAAATTATAAAAGCAAAACTTGTTGTCCCGGGCGTTGGGCGATATGAATTGCACACCCGACAGCAATTCAAATTTTCAGCCATTCAAGTCAAACATTTAAGACACCAACAGGGATTTCATAAACTGTAGCTCACCAGCAAAGAAAGAAAACACAGGGAAAAAAAACACACGGCAGAGTATTCTTCCTAAACTCTATGAGACTTTTACATTGACTTTTATCATTTACATTATCTAGATGCATTGTAAACTTTGTGAATAAATAGTAGTGAAATTTGAAATAAAGCAACTTAGATAACTATAAAGTCTATGTTTTCATTGAATATGTCTGATAGTTTAAACGGCAATTCAGAAGGGTTTAATCAGAAAGGTAGATTAACACTCTTAGCAAGTATCTTACAAGAAAGCTCCAGTATGTCTCCCTGTGTGTGTGCGTGTGCTTGAGTTACAAAGAGAAAGGCAGAGTTTACCCATCACGTCTCGGACGAACTCTGGAGGAGCACGTGGGTTCCATTCCTTTGGTCTCTCTGGGATTGTTACAGGCTTATCCTACAAAAAAGGAATTCAAAATGTATGTTTTATATATAATGATATCGAATTAAACAATTATCCTGTTCAGAAAAGCATAATGTTTCATAGTGGTGGGAAAAAAAACATTTAAAATATCAGATACATAGAGGATACACGACCATTCATAGATAACTGTAGTTATTCCAAGAATGTTAATAGCTGAATAACCCACAAGCCCCCAAAGGGTTTACATAACAAGTACATTGTATGGAAAAGAAAGTATGTTTAAACCTATATTTAACAGCTGATACTGTAGAAACACTTTCCATAGATCAAGCTCTGCATCTGAATGAATGCAAGACAGTTTTTATAAAAATCACTCAGGACCAATCGAATATGAGTTATTCAATGCTAGAAGATATTGCAACACTATATAAATTGGTACATTTTGTGCTGTCCCTTATGATTAATAATGCTTTTTTTTTTTTTTAATTGCTTTTGATTTTGTAATATGTCAAATAAACTCATAAAAGTGTTCGGTTGGCAGGTGCTTAGCCAAGACTACAATAATTTACTGGAATTTGACTTGAAATAGAAAATGATTCAGTAGCATCAGCTTCTAGCTGGCACTGTCCAGATAAGACACAGACACTTCAGTAATATCAGAGCTCTGGCATTGTCCAGATAAGACACGGACACTTCAGTAATATCAGAGCTCTGGCACTGTCCAGATAAGACACAGACACTTCCGTAATATTGCTCCACTCAGAGATCTGGCACTGTCCAGATAAACTACAAGTAACTCTGTCAAATAAAAAGTTATTTGTTTTATTCTCTCATTATGTGATCCTTTACGAACTAGGACTATTGTCCTAAAACTTCTCAGGATGAAGGGTAAGGGCTCCTGAAGGAATTAAGAGCATGACTATCTAACCTTTTTGGCTTAAAGAGCCGTAACAACTACCAGAAAGTTCTTGTACAACCATATAAAAAACATCATTATAAAAAAAATTAACAAAGTTTGGATTCCTAAAAAGCTGAATAAATAGTAGCAACTACACTAGGACACTGGTTCCATAGTTTTCTGCTCATTAACTTGGTACACATTTAAAACATCACTATGCAGAATTGTGACTGTTCTTTCCTCTAGCTAAGACTGTACACTATCCTTGCAGTCTTTTCAAACCCAGGAAACACCTTCAATGGGGTACAGTATTTCAAAGCCATATTGCTCAGTGGTGATCTGCTGAGCAGCCCTGAATTACAGCTTCTGAACTCAAGTCAAACCGGTGCTGTTGCTGTCCTGGCTGCAGTGGTGTGGCAGGCGTTTCTATGTAAATGTAAGCAAAATAAAATTAAAACCATTACAAAATGGATGTAACATTTTATTTAGAGGACAAATAACACCTGTTTCATTCCATTTAGAAGAGGTGATTTAGCACATGTAACACAAATGAAGTTCTTTGTTCACTTTAAGCATCACAGATTGTTGCGTCTTCTCTTTTAATAAATACCAGTAACCATGCCAGAATTGAATTGTTATACTGTGCAGGGATTGAGGCATTGGATAGCATTTTCTTTTGCAATTGCAGTTTTACTGTGAGCTGAATTATGGGGGACCTGTGCTTCTTTCTTATTTATAGCTAATAAAACATTGACTGGCTCACACTGCTACACAACAGGAGACATAGAGCTCTATTCATCAAAGTGTCGGTTTTAAAATGTGTTATTATGAACAGATTAAGAATGGTATAAGAACTGTTTGTGATTCATCAAATACGTATTTTGTCGTTTCCGACAACTGAATGATGTCATGTCATACCAAAAAGTGACTGTTTTCCACAATCCGACAAATCCTTAAAAACCGCCAGTTTCCTAATTTGCATATCGTTGACTATAAAAGTCAGAAAAGGGAAGCGATTCATCACACACTTGTGGTGTAAAAAAGGCCCTTTTTCAGTCGAAGTTTAACACCATGTCTCATCTGCTCTTAACACGGACAAAACATAAAACATGGACGGGCTGCAGTACTGGCAGAAAATGCCAATGCCAATGCATTTGCAATTGTAGCCCTCGCAGCACATGACCTAGAAAACGAGGCTGCTATGCAGCATTCTTTCTTTTCTAAACACGCCCAATGATGAGGTGAAGAGAAGATTCAGACTAGATGCAGCTGCAACCTGTGTGAGGAACTGAGGGGAGATTTTGAAAGCCTACTGGATCGTTCCAGGGGGGGGTCAATAAGGAGCACTGGCATTGCCACAACATTTTTGCCACTGTGGCAAAAATACAACTATCACTAGAAACTTTCAATTTCTGCCAAGCGTTCCTGTTCTGATTCAGTTTTAAGTACAGCTATGGCCAAAAGTTTTGCAGCATCTAGATTTTTAGGATTGAGACATAATTTAAAAAAAATAAAAAATAAAAAATGAACAATTTATATATTTTATTTATCATGTAATCAAAGAAACTACAAAATGATATCGCAAAAGTCTACCGGAAGCCATAATAGTAGTACAGTATTTCATGTTAGATTTCGAAATGTCAAATTTTTACATTTTTGTCTGTATATGGAAAACTACAAAGCGGTATGTAATTCAATGTGTTAACGTAATATTATTCAGCAGGTTTCAATCGACTTTATGAAGCAAAATGTGTTAATTCTATGGGGGTGCAAAACCTTTGGCCATTGCATAGCTGTATGTCAGTGCTTAAGGTTTAACGTTCATAAAACGTAACCAGAATGCATGCCCCCATATTAGCTTATTAAATAGCTAATATTAAAATACGTTCTCATACCTTACATGAATATAGATTCATATTCATTACCCACGGTGTATTTTCTCATTTTTTTCCTGAAAACATCTAGATTTAAAACTATAATAATTGGTGAAATAAAGCTTAGCAGTTGTATTTATTAGAGCATAGCAATGTCGAATAATCCTTAGCATTGAAAACACTATTTGCCATCTACGGTATTCACACCTTACAAGTTACAAAAACAAAGTTTCACGAGTTGGATGAGGCAAAATGCCCATGTTAAAAACATCGATAATAAGTGTCCGCACAGACATTAACACTAATGATATTAATTGTGCAGCACGCGTAGGCATCGCGCACCATTACAAACAACATGTGTTATGTATTATCTTAATTATAATAGTGCTGGATCACAGGGTTCAATGCATGTTTCTGAGGTGCAGGTCATCAACACCAGCAGGGCTGTTTGTAAACACGACTCGGGCGGGAACAAAAATGTTCGTGCTTTTGTTGTATACCGTCTATCCACAGAAACCTCTGTGACACTTACAGGGTTTCTCATGAGTCTCTCCAACTTAAGCCGCTGCTCCTCCGCTGCAGTTTTTGCAATAACGAGCGGCTGCGGCTCTTTGCCCGCCGGTTTCCCAGGCCTGGTGTTGCTCTCCCTGGTCGCCGCCATCTTCCTTCCTCGTCTTGGACCTCGTTTACACTCGCACATGCGCGGTAAGTGAATTTTCCTGACAAAATGCTGCACATGAAGGGAACGAGCACCCCCTGCCGATACCACCTGCACTTTGCTTGACCACTGTGACCTAAGCAGACGGGTCACCGTCGCTGACGGAGCTACAGAAAGAGATGTGAGAGAAGACGTAGATTTCTTTGGATAATGCAGCATTCTAAAACTGAGTGTTCGGTAAAAAAGTACGATTTTGTAGTGTTGATGTTCTGCGTTACTTTTTAAAAACATATGCCATGGAACAGGATGTTTGTTATAATATCCAAGAAATATTGAGATTTCCTATAATTTAAAAGAGAAAGGGATTTAATATATTCTGATAACTACTTTTTAAAGATGATAATAAGGTTTCATTAAAATAAATTTACATTTGTGAATGGAATACTTTATTATTATTATTATTATTATTATTATTATTATTATTATTATTATTATTATTATTATTATTTATTTCTTAGCAGAATACTTTCCAAGTAACAAGATGAGGTTGACAAAATCTCGGGCCTTAGTGTTCTGTGTTTTATTAAAATACCACACCACATCGATAACTGATAGATAAATAATGTATGAACTTCATTCCAAAATGTCATAGTCACAAAAGCGACAAGCATTATGAAGGAAACCGAACCTTATGTGGCCATAAGTTGAATTTTTTGTTTAATATTTGATAATCTCTTATTAAAATTAGAGGGTTCTAAATCTACTTCTGCTAATGATTTGAACCAGTCATCGATTTTTGGGATTTTATGGTTGGATTCTGTGGGAACAAACTGTGTTTCATAAATGCTACATCTGTTAGTGCAAGAGATTAGAGTTGTCATAATTGGCCAGTATTCAATACGTGATCTTGCTGAAGCATTTGGGTGAAACCAAGAGGTGTTGTAAGTTAAGGTGTGTATAGTGCCACATATCAGTTAAAGAGTTGTCATTGCAGAACTCATTAATATGTGTATAATGTACTGATATGAAGTGAACTTACAGGGGGCTCTACCCATCCACTCATCAGGAGCAGCATTAGAATCGCCACCAACCAGGATGTTCTCAGACGGATAATGCCTTCAATCTGTTCAATAGGTCTGTTATTATAATAATAATAATAATAATAATAATAATAATAATAATAATAATAATAATCTTTATTTTTTAATATAGCGCCTTTCACAATAAAAATTGCCCCAAAGCGCTTCACATGAATAAAACATTAATAATTAATAAGACAAATATTAATAAAAGAATATACAAGAAAAGCAATAAAAACGAAAGACACACATAGAACAGTAAAACAGGGCAGAGAATAAAAGGAACATCATTTTAGCACACAAATACTACATTATAAAAGTGTGTTTTTAATCTTGTTTTAAAAGCAGTGACACTTGGGGCTTCTCATTACAGAGCTAGGCAGATCATTCCAGAGTATTGGGGCCCTGTTTTTTAATTTGTGGGATAAATTGCAGTCAAGATATAACATAAGAACATATGAACACAAGAAATTCTAGAACAAGAAAAGGCCATTCGGCCCAACTATGCTCGCTGGCTTAATGCAAGCATGGTCCATTAGCACTCAGAAGAGGAAAAACAAAAAACCCATAACCATTTAGTTAGTAAGGGAAATGAAGCATGGCTATGAGTACCAGAGAATAGGGCATTACAATAATCAATTCTAGAAGATACAAAAGCAGATGTTATGTCATTCAGTATTTTTTTATTCCCAATGCTATTGTGTGTGTGTGTGTATATATATATATATATATATATATATATATATATATATATATATATAGATAGATATAGATATATTAATAACCAAGTATAAAAAACAAATTTCTGATGTTTAAAATGACTGCAATCCCATGCCTGTTAATATAACATTTCCAGTATACTCATTAAGTGAGATGATCCATGGGTGATTTTTGTTCAGAACTGGTCTTCTATTTTGTTAAGCAATAAAAAAAACGCATGTCCAAACAAAAAAAAAGAGTTTGAAGCAACTACTGCCTACCACCTAGGTAGCGGAGGATAATTAAAGAAACAATCGCTTGACTACCGTTTCTTTTGTGTTTAATAAAATAATAAGGCTGTGTTTATACTTTGGCAAGTTACAGTTCTTAAGCAACTGTAGCTTGCAACATAGTTCCATACACTTTCTCCACACCTTCCATTCATTCTAAAGGTCTCAGACAGACAGTTTTGAAAGAAACACATGTTTAACAAACAAGTATTTTCTTTTTCTTGCACTTCCTGGGTCATTTCCCCTGGAGGCTAACATTGTCCTCAGCTCTTCACAGGCTTCTTTCCTGTCAATAATTAACCCAGTCAGATATAACCCAGAAGACAGTGTCGTACCAGAGGTCTGTTTAAAAAAGAAAATACATGTTATAACATTTAAAAACTGAACCTTTCTGACACATGAAACCTAACGGAAGTGCACAATAAGTAAGATTTACAGAATGATTGAGTTAACTGCAATTACTTTAACTCAGTTATTAGAGCTATTGATTAAACATTTCACCCTCAGCTCTTTTATATTATATTACTGGTATATTTCTATTATATTACAAGCCGCACTTTATCGGAGGCCAATTGAAGATAAAGACTGAGGGGAAGCGATTGAATCAGGCAGGACTGCTGGTGTAACCTTGGTCTGACCTGTGGTTGGTCTGAAGCAGACAGTATTCATTATGCAGGCCTCTAACACACCTCATGAAACATTGATGATGTTTGTAGGGGTGAGTCTGAGAGTGTTCAAGCAGAAATGATTTAAACACAATAAAAAAAAAATCTCTACTCTCTTTGCAAGGAGACACTGCTAACAAGTAAGCTTTGGTATTTATTTTTACATTTTTTTTTTTTTTTTTTAATTTTTTCTTTTTTTCTTTTTTTTTAAATTTAGTCGTCGCCAATTATTTTACCCCGGTTTTCACCACAATTTAGCATGCCCAATTATTATCTGTATCCCCGGCTCACCGCTCGCAACCCCCCCGCCGACTCGGAAACGGAGGCTGGAATACGCGTCCTCCGAAACGTGCTCCTGCCAAGCCGTCATTTTTCGCACTGCAGATCCACAGCAATGCCACCAGACCTATAGTGCCGGAGGACAACACAGATCTGGCGGCTCCGCTGCAGAGCCACAGGCGCCCTATCGGCCACAGGGGTCGCTGATGCGCGGTGAGCCGTGGATTCCCCTGCCGACCTAAGCCCTCCCTACCCGGGCAGCCCTCAGCCAATTGTGCGCCGCCCCCTAGGAACTCCCGGTCACGGTCAGCTGTGACATAGCCTGGATTCAAACCTGCGATCTCCAGGCTATAGGGCACATCCTGCACTCCGCGCGGAGCGCCTTTACTGGATGCGCCACTCGGGAGCCCCCTATTTTTACATTTTAAATGTTTTGGTCGGTGCCATTGTACTTAAAACCATGTCCTCATGCTTGTGTATATATCACAAGCATAAACCCATATCCTCATGCTTGTGTATATATCACAAGCACCTTATTGAGGGAACGGAATCTATTCAGCCTAAAACAAAGAATAATTAGGTGGTTAACTTTTGATCTGGCAGAAATAGGGTTAAAATGGATTGGACTCTCCTGCCCTGTGCAGCAACAGGTCCTAATTAGCAAATGAGTGGAATTCACACACAGGGAAAGCTGTTGCACAAGGTGATGGAAAACCTGTGCTGAAACAGCGGGCTTCAGGTAAAGAAGGATGCAATGTAGTTAAGAGTGTGGCTGAAACTCCCTGAGCTGGACGTTACACTTGGGTCAGAGAAAGACTTTTGTTTGCTTTTCTTCTCTGGTTCAAAATATCTTCTTTGAGTTTGACTCCGGTAATAAAAATGCACAAAGCAGTGCTTGAATGTAAAATCACTTGTGTCCTGACTCTACAAAAACACAATAATACATCCGATTACCGTGACCTTCCACAATAACATAGTTATTGTCTTTGTGGGAGGGTGCGGGTATTCACTGACACGGGAGACAGAAATGGTAGTTGACAACACCACACAGGTGCTCAGTTTTATTATTTTCTTTTGGTACTCTGGTGAGGTGTACCGATTTCGTTGAGCCCGTAGAGGGCGCTTGTGGTCCGTGGTCTGGCTACCAACTATGGTATCCAGAACCAACGGGGAATACCACGGCAGGGTACTCAGCTGCAGTCCCGCACTCGCAGGTGCTCACAAATTATAAAAACGAAAAAGGCAAAAAGAAACAGGGAAAATAAAACACAGTAAGGAAAAACTACAAAATAAATGTGCTGCACTTCGCAGCGTGAATCTCCCCAGTCGTCGCTACCCGTACGACCCGGGACTCCGTCCTACACTCTGCTGTCTCACTGTATCACAGATACTGGGGCTGCCCAACGATCCCCCACTTTCCCCTTTCTTTCTTTAAAATTATTTGCTCTGATTTTTCTTTCCGGGCGTTCGTTATCCTCCCGTCTGTTTGGTAGGCGAAGCGAGACCGCCTTGCTCGCTGTTCCAGTTTAAAGGGGCAGAGCTGAGGAAACAACAGAGTGTTACTTTATAGGTTAGCAATCCCATTAAAGTCCGCCTCCCAGCCACTCAGAGAGGGGAAAAGCACACACCCCCTCTTCCCCACCTCTCCGTGTCACCGCCATGACTGGCAGGCAGACCCAACGGGACTGCCGCCCCCTTCCTGCAGCATCTCGCATGCGTCAGACGGCCAGTCCAGGTCTCTCCCTGTTACATATCCTCCCCCTCAGAATGGCACCACCGGTCCATTCGAAATCCTACACCCCCATGCCTTCCCGAGAGAAAAAATCAGCATTTAGATGGAGCTTACCTGCTCGGTGGACAACCCTGAAGGCATAGGGCTGCAGGGCCAAGTACCACCGCGTGATTCTGGCATTGTTATTTTTCATCCGGTGAAGCCATTCCAAGGGGGCATGATCTGTCACCAGGGTGAAGTGTCGCCCCAGGAGGTAGTACCGGAGTGACTCGACTGCCCATTTTACCGCGAGACACTCCTTCTCGATGGTACTATAGTTCTTTTCACGGGGAAGGAGCTTCCTGCTGATATACAGGACCGGGTGCTCGCTTCCCCGCACCTCCTGAGACAACACTGCCCCGAGACCTGTCTCTGACGCATCCGTCTGCAGGGTGAACCTCTTGCTGAAATCAGGACTGCATAGCACTGGCTTGCTACACAGCCTTCGCTTCAGAGCGAGAAAGGCCCTCTGGCACGGCTCCGTCCACTGAACCGTATTTGGGGCAGCCTTCCGGGTGAGGTCTGTCAAGGGAGCAGCGAGCGTGGCAAAGTTCGGAATGAACTTCCTGTAATAGCCCGCTAGTCCCAAGAAAGAGCGCACCTGGGTTTTGGTTGTAGGGACCGGCCAGTCAGCCAAGGCTTTCACCTTAGCAATCAGCGGTCTGATCTGGCCGCCCCCTACTCGATACCCCAAATACTCCGACTCACTCTTCCCAATGGCACATTTCTTTGGGTTAGCAGTGAGCCCAGCCTCCCGCAAGGATTGCAATACCGCCGCTACCTTACACAGATGACTCGGCCAATCCTCACTGTGGATAACCACGTCATCTATGTAAGCAGCGGCGTACTGCTGATGGGGCCGCAAAATGCGATCCATCATCCGCTGGAAAGTGGCTGGTGCTCCGTGCAACCCAAAGGGCATGGTCCTAAATTGGTATAACCCGAAGGGAGTCGAAAACGCCGTCCTCTCTCTGGATTTCGGGGTCAGGGGTATCTGCCAGTACCCCTTCGTTAAATCCAGTGTCGTCATAAAATGAGCCGTGCCTAGACGCTCCAGCAATTCATCTACCCGGGGCATAGGATAAGCGTCAAACCTCGATTTTTCATTAACTCGCCTAAAGTCAATACAAAATCGTGTGGACCCGTCGGCTTATCCACTAAAACAATCGGACTGTTCCAGTCACTTTGGGACTCCTCTATTACCCCCAGTCTGAGCATTTCGTCAATTTCCGTTTTTATTACCTGTCTTTTGCGCTCAGGTATGCGGTACGGCCTCTGGCGAACTAGCGCCCCCGGCTCAGTCTCAATGTGATGGTGGGCTACTCGAGTCCGCCCCGGGACGGGAGAAAACACATCAGGAAATTCCGTCACAAGGGCCCGAGCCTGACATTTCTGTGTTGGTGTCAGATTTTCTGCAATCTGTACCGACCCTGTTTTCGCCACCACAGAAAGATCAGGTCCCAGGTCTGTGACGTCATCTGCCTGCGCCACTACCAATGCCTCCGGTTGCAGCCAGGGCTTCAAGAGGTTTATATGATAAATGTGTTTCTCTCTCCGTCGCTCCGGCTGGCAGATCTCATAGTCCACCTTCCCAACCCGGCGTGTAACCTCAAAGGGTCCTTGCCACTTAGCCAGAAGTTTCGACTCAGAACTGGGTAATAATAGAAGTACTTTATCCCCCGGCTGAAATGTGCGCAACCGGGCTCCTCGGTTGTATTGCGTCTCCTGTCTGTGCTGAGCCTGCTGCAAATTGTCATGCGCCCATTTTCCCACAGACTCAAGACGTTTGCGCAGGTCCAACACATACCGGACTGTATTAGTCGAATTGTCCTGCTGTTCCTCCCACATCTCTCGGACCAGATCGAGCACACCCCGGGGTCTTCGCCCATACAGCAGCTCGAATGGCGAAAAACCCGTGGAAGCCTGGGGTACCTCTCTGATCGCAAAGAGAAGGGGAGGAATCAGCTGGTCCCAGTAACGCACATCACTATTAATAAATCTGCGCAACATGTTCTTAAGGGTTTTATTAAAACGCTCCACAAGACCATCGGTCTGAGGATGAAACACCGAGGTCCTAATGGTCTTAATCCCCAAAAGTTTACATGTTCCGCGGATTAGTCGGGACATAAAGTTGGTGCCTTGGTCGGTTAGTATTTCTTTGGGAATCCCTACTCGGGAAAAGACCTTCACAAGCTCGTTGGCAACAGATTTGGCTGAGGCAGAGCGAAGGGGAATGGCCTCGGGATAATGCGTGGCGTAATCCAGAATGACCAATAGGTGTGTGTATCCCGCCGCACTCTTCTCCAGCGGCCCAACCAAATCCATTCCAATACGCTCAAACGGAGCTTCCACTAGGGGCAACGGCACCAGTGGGGCTCGTGGGACGGCTCTAGGACTAGCCTTCTGACACTCCCCACAACGTTCGCAAAAACGTCTGACGTCACCATCCAGCCCCATCCAGTAGAACCGTGACACAAGCCTTGCTTTAGTCTTATCCCTGCCCAGATGACCAGACAAAGGAATAGCGTGAGCCAGCCGCAGTAAATCCTCCTTAAAGGGATGAGGAATCAGCAACTGGTGACGCACTTCCCCGGTCTGGGGCAATTTGTCAACACGGTACAGGAGGTCTCGAGCGATTTCAAAATGAGGGTACGTGGCGGCGCGCCTGGGCTCGACCACACGACCATTAACCACCGCTGCTTGGTCAAAGAGCCTGCCCAGCACGTCGTCACGCCCTTGCTCGAGTCGGAAGTCACGGGAACGAGCTAAAAAATCAGCTCCCATGGCTTCCAGCTCGGGATCAGGTCGGTCCTGAGCGGAGGCAGCCGAACCAGACCCCTGCGCTGGCTCCGCGGTCTCCCCCCCAGACTCTTCACCAATCGCCCCCACCTGAAACTTCTCAAGCCCCTTCCACTGCCAGCCCTCATTCTTAGCAGCCCGGCGCTCCCGTTTAGTTTTACGGGGTTTAAATTTATGACAAAACCACTCCGGGTCGCGAAAGGGAAAGATCTCTCCAATTACTTCCTCTTTCTTAGCCAATAGGGAGGACGGGGCCGTCAGGGCAGCCAACCAACTTTTGAATTGCCCACAGTCCCGTCCCAGAACTACCGGGACCGGCAATCGAGGGCACAACCCCACCTGCACCTGTGTCATCTGCTGGCCAATTTTCATCGTTATGCTAACCTTAGGATAAGAGCGTACATCCCCATGAATACATTTAATATGCACCCGACCCAATATTTGTTTATGCCCCGGTGAGATTAGGCTATCCTGTATTAGGGACTGACCACACCCTGAATCCAGGAGCGCCTGGGTTTGTGTACCATCCACGGTTACAGGAATAACAAAACCCGTCTGCTGGAGTGACTGAGGTAATTGAACATGCTTACCTGGTCGGCTGAGGTCACATTCCATCACGGGGCAGTCCCGCGCGATGTGGCCCACCTCCCTGCACGTCCAACACCTTGGTGGGCTGGTTTCTCGTCCCGGAGCTTCAACAAGGGGTGGAAACACTGGAGCCATCAAAGGGGCTCGACGGTAAGGTGGCCGCGCGAGACCCCGGTCCGACACCGCGGCAGCCCGTGGGTAACCCCACCCTGCCCCAGTTCCCGGGCCGGGAGCTCCCGCTGACACCCCCCGTCCAAATACCTGTCTACCCCTTCCCCCCAGTCCCTTCGCCTTCTCCGGGGCCAGTGGAGAGGGTGATACAGTAATTGTACTCCTTCCAGGCAGTCTTGCTGGCGTTGGCTCTGCTGCCTGGTACTGTTCCGCCAACTCGACCGCCCGATCTAGAGTGGCAGGTGCCTGCCGTTGCACCCACAGCCGAGGTGCTGGTGCCAAGCACTCCAGGAAGCGCTCCACCACGATCACCTCCACTATCCTGGCTTTGGTACTCGCGTCGGGGTTCAGCCAGCCCATGGCGTAATCCTTTAAACGATGCGCGATCGTTCTGGGATGCTCCTCTGCGGAGAACCGTTCCTCCCGGAACTTTCGCCGGTACCCCTCTGGGGTAGCCCCCACGCGGTTAAGGATGGCCGCTTTCAGCGCGGGGTAGTCCATCATCCTCTCAGGGGATAGCGTTCTCGCTGCTGCCTGTGCCTCTCCCGTCAGCTGGGGCAAGAGGTAGCTGGCCCATTGTGCCTGAGCCCACCCGGCCGAGGTCGCCATGGCCTCAAACACCTCCAGGTAGGCTTCGGGTTTATCCTCGGCTGTCATCTTTGTGGGTCTCTGTAACCTGGGGTCAGGACCTGCCGGTCGAGCAGCCCCCTGCACCGCAGCAGTTAGGGTCTGGCGCAGGAGGTCCATCATGGCCGCAAATTGGACGGCATCCATTCCTTCTCCGGTGGTGGGTGCACTGCTTTGTTTGGGCAGTGCCAGTGAATCCCACTTCTGACACCACGTGTGGGAGGGTGCGGGTATTCACTGACACGGGAGACAGAAATGGTAGTTGACAACACCACACAGGTGCTCAGTTGTATTATTTTCTTTTGGTACTCTGGTGAGGTGTACCGATTTCGTTGAGCCCGTAGAGGGCGCTTGTGGTCCGTGGTCTGGCTACCAACTATGGTATCCAGAACCAACGGGGAATACCACGGCAGGGTACTCAGCTGCAGTCCCGCACTCGCAGGTGCTCACAAATTATAAAAACGAAAAAGGCAAAAAGAAACAGGGAAAATAAAACACAGTAAGGAAAAACTACAAAATAAATGTGCTGCACTTCGCAGCGTGAATCTCCCCAGTCGTCGCTACCCGTACGACCCGGGACTCCGTCCTACACTCTGCTGTCTCACTGTATCACAGATACTGGGGCTGCCCAACGATCCCCCACTTTCCCCTTTCTTTCTTTAAAATTATTTGCTCTGATTTTTCTTTCCGGGCGTTCGTTATCCTCCCGTCTGTTTGGTAGGCGAAGCGAGACCGCCTTGCTCGCTGTTCCAGTTTAAAGGGGCAGAGCTGAGGAAACAACAGAGTGTTACTTTATAGGTTAGCAATCCCATTAAAGTCCGCCTCCCAGCCACTCAGAGAGGGGAAAAGCACACACCCCCTCTTCCCCACCTCTCCGTGTCACCGCCATGACTGGCAGGCAGACCCAACGGGACTGCCGCCCCCTTCCTGCAGCATCTCGCATGCGTCAGACGGCCAGTCCAGGTCTCTCCCTGTTACAGTCTTATACATTTTTTTAAAGGACAACATGAAAATCAGAAAGCGCTTCACAGAGCAAGTCAAACCTTACATGTCAAATGAACTCGCTTTTCATATCATCTTAGAAAATGGTGTCAGAGGAGGGAACAAGTGGGTTTCATAACTGGATCTTCAAAGAATATTTCACACAATGACTGAAAAAATAGCTCTGTAAAATGTAAACTGTGCCTGAGAAGTAACCATTTGCAGCTGTAAATAGTTACCTTTTTTCAAAGTAATAAGTTACTTTAACTAATTACAACTTTGTTCAAGTAAATTTTAACTGTAACAGATTAATTTTTATCCCAGCTCCCATTTCTGTATTGGAATGTGCCAGTTCAGTGGCACAGCATTGCCTGAGGCCAGCATTCAGCAGGCAGGACTGATCCGGTCTCAGCCCCTACACGCAGCATGACGATGGAACTGGTTGTGCTGGCTGGTGGGGCTCCAGGCTGTCTGCATTAATGGTGCCTCACGTCTTAATGCAGTCTGGCAGCCTTCAAAATAACAACAACACGAGTCACGGCAACTGCAGGAGAGACGAGCCCCCAGGCAGCCCCCCACCAGCAGTCACTCTCACATCACTGCGAACCAAGCGCTCTGACAGTTGTTCCACAACTCTTTCACGATGTATTCACATGACAACGTCACACAGTCATGACTGTGGTCGATTTACACGTGCATGTAAACCCAGCCAGTGTTGGTGGATTTAGGCAACTGGTCAGAAAAGTGAAGCCCATTCTAAATCCCTTTAATACTGAAGCAGAACAACTACCCATGGGATCTTCCTTTTAACTGTGTCCAGTTCTGGTCACCACAGTACCAAAGTGTTTCAAAGCTGTTTTACAGATAATCGTGTCAGAGAATATCCACTGCATTTTGTATGGTACACCAACTTTAAATAGAAGGTGGTTAGACATGTGGCAATTACACATTTTCAAGAACTACATTGTAATTTAAAAAAAAGGAATTATTTCTCCCTGGTATTCAATCACTTCCCGTGCTGAAGACTATTGTGCGACTGAGCTACAGCACAGGAAGTGATGTCATACAAGGAAGCAGCAGTTACTTCTGTGACAAATGTAGCAACTTTGAAGAGTAAGATTCTGTTTTCTAAAAGAGGTTATGATGAGGTTAGATGTGTGTGTGTATATATATATATATATATATATATATATATATATATATATATATATATATATATATATATACACACACACACACACACACACACAGGTATTATAGTAGCGCTAGTTAGGGTGGAGTATGCAGTTTAATGTTAAACCCCAATTTCTGTACTTTAATAAAATTGACCCTGTTTAACGGATTTGCACAAAAATTTGGATGTGTGGTCCCTTTGGTTAGATCTCTTGATGTGGGTCATTTCATTTTGCTCCGACATCCAGATAGTTTTTTATTTTTTTTTTGCTGGGTTTTTTTTTGTCAGTCTCCATCTCCAAAACGGTTTTGAATTTTTGTTTGACAATTTTAGGATACAAGGGGACAGAATAGTGACTTTTTCTGTTTTGGTAAAAAAATATTAATTTGTTCCTGAGTTATAGGGATTTAAAATTTTGGTTCTGAGTATGCTCAGTACAGCTCTTGCCTCGAAAAAGGAATTGACCTAACAACAAAATTATCCTTATTCGCGAGGCATGGATGTCATGTCTCAAAGTTTACCCATGAAACTCACAGTTTTTCACAACTTTGCGAGTCTCACGGCCGTGCAATGGATTCTCACATTTGTGCATAAGTTTGTTATTGTTTGCGAGACTGCGAAACCTTTTACGCATGATACAGCGGTAAATCCAATGCAACTGTCCAAGCATATTGCTTCATTTTGGGGGAGTGGGGGTCACCATGAAGAGGTGTACATGACCATTCTATATTCCTGTAGCTGCTACGCAAACGATAGGTTGCGGATGCAACCCCGGTTCCCTGAAAGAGAAAATAACCATCAAGGTATGGGACTTGCCGTCAGGCAGTAGGGATTGGCTGAGCTTTATGTCAAAGCTGCCGATAGGCCTCCGCGCAAGCTGCCGTGTAAGCCCGCCCCCCTGGGAGCTTACTATACGCAGCGCGCGGAGAGTCACTTCCTCTTTTGCCCTTCAGGCCGTGAAGGCCTCCAGAGCGACCTCGTGGCTTGATGGTTATTTTCTCTTTCAGGGAACCGGGGTTGCATCCGCAACCTATCGTTCCCTTTCAAGTCGAAAATAACCATCAAGGTATGGGAACAGTGTACCCAAGCCGTCGCGAGGGAGGATTCTCGGCAGTAGGACAGACTTACGTCATAACGCAACTGCGTAGGCAGTACATCTACACATATGCGGAGCTGCGCCTCAGCGTCTATGCTCGCAATGACACCTGTCCCAAGGTGGAATAGTCAGACCACATTGTCATCCACTCTAGACGTCCGCAACCTGAGGCGTCATAGAGTGCAACACAGATGCTCCAAATGACGGAGCAGAGAATTCCAGTACATTTAACCTGTAAAACCTCATGAAAGTATGCGGCGTAGCCCAACTGGCTGCCGCGCAAATATCAGACACCGGCACCCCTCGAAAGAGGGCCCAGGATGTCGCCATACCCCTGGTAGAATGCGCCTTCAACTGCCCTGGTGGTGGAAGGCCTGCAGATTCATACGCTAATTTAATAGTATCCACTATCCAGTGGGAAAGGCGCTGTTTAGACAGCGGCTGACCCAAAGATCTAGAACCATGGCATATGAACAACTGTTCTGTCTGCTTCACAGTCTTTGTACGGTCAATATAACACCTCAATGCCCTCACGGGGCAGAGCATGTGTAACCGCTCTTCCTCTGGGGAAGAAAAAGGAGGAGGATGGAACGCCATCAACTCGACTGACTGGTTCATGTGGAACGGGGATATAACCTTTGGTAAAAAGGCCGGATTAGGGCGCATGGAGACCTTAGAACCGTCTCCTGCAAAACGAGTACAAGAAGGATGCACTGAAAGTGCATGTAACTCGCTCACACGTTTTGCTGATACCACAGCCAGCAAAAATGCAGTCTTAATAGATATGAGCTTCATATCCACGCTGTGGAGAGGCTCAAACGGTGCCTTGGCAAGGGCTTCTAGCACCACATCAAGGCTCCACGACGGTAAACTGGTCGTTCTTGGAGGCCGCAAGCGTCTTGCGCCTTTCAGAAACTGAGATGCCAAAAAATGGCAACCAGGTGATAACCCGTCAATGCGTACATGGCAAGCCGAAATAGCGGCCAAATACACTTTAAGTGTAGAGGGAGACTTACCCTCATCTAACAGCTTCTGCAGAAACTGTAATATCACTGCCATAGGGCAGGAGACCGGGTCATGGCCCTCAGCCAGACACCAACTCTGAAATAATTGCCACTTATACGCATATTGCGACCGAGTAGAGGGCGCTCTCGCACTCTGAATAGTGGATATAACCGCCGTCGAAAGCCCTAAGGCTGACAGGCGCTCCCGCTCAGGGGCCAAGCCCATAGCTGCATGAGCTTGGGGTTCGGATGCCATAGCCCTCCTTGGGCTTGGGACAACAGGTCCGCTCGCAGAGGGAGCTCCCTCGGGCGACCGTGCAACAACTGCACTAGACTCGGGAACCATATCCTCCGAGGCCACCGAGGAGCGATCAGGATCACTGTCGCTTGCTCTACCCTGACCTTCTCCAAGAAGGCGGGGAGCATCGAAATCGGTGGAAATGCGTACAGGAGCCCTGGCGGCCATTCGTGAGCCAGTGCATCGACTCCTAGGGGGCTGTCGAGGTCCTTCACCGAGAACCATAGGGGGCAGTGCGTGGTCTCTCGCGAAGCGAAGAGATCGACTTGCGCTGTGCCGAACCAGTCCCAAATGCGCTCTACCACCCGAGGGTGAAGACGCCATTCGCCCGCAAGAGGACCTCCTCTGGACAGGAGATCCGCTACATAATTGACTCTGCCCGGCAGATGAACTGCACGCAGAGAGGCTAAACGCGGTTGAGCCCAGAGCAACAGCCGCGTTACCATCCGGTGAAGACCGGGGGACCGCAATCCGCCCTGGCGATTGATATACGCCACTACTGTGGTGTTGTCTGACCGCACTAACACGTGCTTGTCTAGAAGCACTGGCAAGAAGTGCCGAAGGGCGAGGTCCACTGCTCTGAGTTCCAGAGCGTTGATGTGGGCTGACCTCCAGGGTCCTGACCACACTCCACGGGTCCCTGTCCTGTTCCAGACTGCTCCCCAACCTTGGTTGGAAGCGTCGGTTGTGATCACTTCCCTTCGGAAGATGGGACCCAAGCGCACGCCCTGGCGGATGTTCGACTGAACTTTCCACCAGCGTAATGCTTCCCAGCAGGTTCGGGATACCCTCAACCTGCGGTGCTTGTCTCTCCGCGGGTGCAACGCGAAGGCATTGAACCAGGCCTGCAGAGGTCTCTGGTGTAGTAAGCCCAAAGGAAGGGCTTGCGAGGTGGCAGCCATCAACCCCAGCATGCGCTGACAGAGCTCCATGCTGACTGTTTCTCTCAACCTGAATAGGGAGAGACACCGCTCTAATGAGGCAACTCTTTGTGTCGATAGGGTCGCTTCCATGGACACTGAGTCCAGATGCAGACCCAAAAACTCGGTCTGTTGGCTGGGCACGAGGCGGCTCTTGACTGGATTGACCTTCAGACCTAGCCGCTGAAGATGGTCTGTAACCATCACTGTGTGCTGTGCCAGCTGCTCCTTCGACTGCGCGCAGACGAGCCAGTCGTCCAGATAGTTCAGCAGTCGAACGCCTTGAACCCGCAAGGGGGCTAAAATGGCATCCATACATTTCGAAAAGGTTCGAGGAGCTAGAGACAGGCCGAATGGCAGGACACAAAACTCGTAGACCCTGCTCTGAAATGCGAAACGTAGGTACTTCCTGTGACCCGGACAGATGGGAACGTGAAAGTATGCATCTGTGAGGTCTACGGTGGTAAACCAGTCGCCCTGCCGGACAGACTGGACAATGTGCCTGTGCGTAAGCATCTTGAACGACAACACCCGTAGGTATTTGTTCAGTACACGCAGGTCTAGAATAGGGCGGAGCCCGCCGTCCTTCTTTGGCACAAGGAAGTATTTGGAGTAGAACCCCTGGTCGGTCAGAGCAGGGTCTACTAGTTGAATGGCACGCTTCTTGAGCAATGCCTGTATTTCTGCATTTAGAGCTGAGGACTGAACCGAGTCCTTCACTGCAGTTACCACCACTCCCCTGAAGGGGGGGGGGGGGGTTTAACCGGAATTGAAGGGTGTACCCGGTGAGTATAGTTTTGCGCACCCAGATGTCGTTGGTGCATTGTTGCCAGAACAGGAGCTGTGGAACAGTGTAGGGGTGGGTTAATGGCTGCCGGGGTTTCTCAGGGCTGCTTAGGCTGCGCTCGCTCACGAGGGGCCTGACCAGAGCCACGAGGGCGTGGTCTGCTACCTCCTCTGGGGCGCCACCCTCCGCGCTGCGGTCTTGCAAACGCGGGTTGGCTGCATGCTGCAACCCCCAAAGGGGCGGTTTTACTGCCCTGTGGGTGCTCTTGCTGCTGCGGCGGCGCCCTGCGCCATTGGTGCTTGCTTGGCCACATCTTAGCCAACTGCTGCGACGCCTCACACGCCTTGACGGAGCGTTGCAGCATCTCCTCCACCGCTGGGCCAAACGTGTGCCCCGGGGATATAGGAGCATCTAGCAACGGGGCCTTATCAGGCTCCTGTACCCTGGCCTGTGAGAGCCATAGCTGCCTCCTTGCCACTACAAGGGAAGCAATGCTCCTGCCCTGTGCTCGCGCATTCAGCTGAGCCAGCTTGACCAAAAGCTGTGCAACTGCACCCAGCTCGGTTCTAAGTCCGACGGATGGGGACTCAGGCAGGTCGCGAATCAGCGCCGCCTGGTAGACTGTCAGGAGGCTGGCCACGTTAGACAGTCTGACTGCCTCTGTAGCCGCGGCATAACCCTTTTTTAGGTGGGCCTCCGTAATCCTACACTGCCTGTTAGGGCAGGAAGGGTCCTTAGCCAGCCCCGATAGTGTCGGTGTCTTTACTAGCGCGGCGAACGCGGCGCCCACTGGCGGAAACAACGCTAGCCCAGCTTCGCTCGCCCCGTGCATGGTGAAGGCCGAAGCCTTGCGAGAAGTCGCAGGGGCGGAGGCCGGTGCTCCCCAGGTGGACTGCACCTCCTTAATAAAATCCGGGAATGCCGGGAGCATCCTGGACTGAAGGGGCGGAGCCGATGGCAACTCAAATAGAGAGCGTCGTGTTGGCTCTGATGCAGGCCAGTCCACGCCTAGGTGACGGGTTGCCCTCTCCACCACTGACCAGATAGGGTCATTAGTATCCAGCACTTCAGGGTCGTCCTGGCCAGAGTGCTGGGATGCCACCTCAGGCTCTGTATCTTCGAAGAGCGGGTCTGCGTCAGATGCGTCCCTTGAGACAGCATCGGCGTCCCACTCTACTTCCTGGGGCACTGGTGGAGGAACCATCGGCTGACTAGCGCTGGGTCCGGTTACCATCTCTGGGGCCCGAGGCGCCACATTCGCTAGGGTCATGAGGAGGGATTGTTGTCCCATCATGAGCTCCATAAACTGCGACATCTTGGAGGTGAGCTCAGCCACCCCAGATGTGTCCTGATGTCGTCTACCCCTTCGAGGGGAGCGAGAGTGCCTTCTCCGGCGAGGCGATCGAGATCTGGATCGAGACTCCCGACGGGGGCGAGCCCCGCGAGAGGAGGGGCTGCGGGAACGTTCCCGAGCACGTCTAATTGGAGACCTCTGACCAGCTGTAAGCTGGGAAGATGGGCTCAGAGGCTGAGACGTCGCCGGCAGCGACACGATAGATGATGGTGGGGCCGAGACGGTGTGGGACGAGCCCGAGGATGGGGAACGACCTCCAACCGCCTTCCTAGCTCTCTGGCGCAGGGTGCGTGTTTGAAACCCCGCACATAGCTGGCAGTATGCCCTGTCTGCCAGGGCAGATGCCGCATGGTCCAGCCCTAAGCATGCGACGCAATCCTCTTGAGGGTCGCTGGCAGGCAACTTGGCCTGACAGGTCACGCAACGGTGGAACCCAGACATTGTAGAACGCCAAAGCGTCTAGTATTGACGTCAATCACGAAGAGACGTTAAAAGCTGAGGTGCGCGTGTCGAACGCCGAAGCGCCGGGCACCAAGCGTCAAGCACCTGAAGTGCGTGCGTCGAGCGCCGCTGCGTCGAGCGCCGAGGCGTCGAGGGTGCGTGCGTCGAGCACCGAGCGCCGAAGCGTCGAGCACCGAGGTGCGTGCGTCAACGTCAAGGGTGCGCGCGTTGAGGCGTCGAAGCGTCGAGCACCGAGCGTCGAGCGCCGAAGCGTCGAGCGTCGAGCGTCGAGCGTCGAGGGTGCGTGCGTCGAGCATCGAGGGTGCGTGCGTCGAGGCGCCAAGCGCCGAGCACCGAGCGCCGAGCGTCGAGCACCGAGCGTCGAGCGCCGAGGTGCGTCGAGGGTGCGTGCGCCGAGCGTCGAGCGCCGAGCGTCGAGCGCCGAAGCGTCGAGCGTCGAGCACCGAGCGTCGAGCACCGAGCACCAAGCGTTGATGGAACGTGCACCGAGCGTCGAGCACCGAGCGCCGAAGCGTCGAGCGTCGAGCACTGAGCCCCAAGTGCAGAAGCACTAAGCACCAAGCGCAGAAGCGCTGCACAAAGCGCAGAAGCGCTGCACCAAGCGCACAAGCGCTGACACCAAAAGCGCCGGAGCGCGAGCGTCGAAGCGCGAGTACCGAGCGTGGAACGCTAGCACAGACGCCTAAGCGTCAGCTGACCCGCCAAGCGGAGACGCTAAGTGCTGGTACAGTGTCTGATGCTGTGCAATACCTACCTGAAAGGTGCTGGGGATTTTGCACGTTGGTGGTTATCTTCCTCTGTATAGTGAAGGGAAAATCCTTTTTTTTTTTTTTTTTATGTCGACGCTGCAGAAGGAAAGGGAGTGTAGTGCAATACCACGTGGCGGGAACGCGCCGCGGGGGGGGGGGACACTGCAGAGCAGACTACCCGCACACACACACGGTTTAGCCTAAGCTAGACCGAGGATGCAAATGCGCGTGGCCAAGGCCAACGCAACACGTGTCCGACACACAATGTACAATATATACAAATATATATATACACAATAAATATAATATAAAATATATATATATATATATACAAAAAACCCACACAATAATAATAAAAGGAACAGAGGAAAGACGGGGAGACCACGAAGAACGCGATGCCGAAGCAAAGCGAAAAGGAATATATAATGTTAAACAAAATATAATCCTAAATAATAATACAAATACACAATAATAAACAATAATAACTCCGGAGAGTATAACTGAAATAAACTCGGAGAAGGGGATAAACTAGCTTCTCAAGCCTAAGCTTAGTGAGTACAATCAGTTAAATAGCTCTAAGTCCTACCGCTACTGATGCTGAAGGCAAAAGAGGAAGTGACTCTCCGCGCGCTGCGTATAGTAAGCTCCCAGGGGGGTGGGCTTACACGGCAGCTTGCGCGGAGGCCTATCGGCAGCTTTGACATAAAGCTCAGCCAATCCCTACTGCCTGACGGCAATGTCCCATACCTTGATGGTTATTTTCGACTTGAAAGGGAACTTACCTTACTGATGGTTTGTCTGTGCGAGCCTTCTATGATTCTGTACACAACACGTCATACTCGGAGAGAGTCGAAGGAGACGTTCGCGCAGAAATTACCACAGAAATAAAAGAGAAATGGACATCAATGAGAGAAATATAAAGTAGAAAAATATAATGTTCTTTATGATGCCAGTGTCAGTGGTTATAAAGAAAGACACCATATGATAAGAAATAACAGAACAATTGGAAATTGATGGTATGTCTATCTCTCTTTTTTTCCCTTAATTTTAATTAAAGTGACGGGGAGCGCCACACACTGGTTTCGTATTTCTGTAAAATGACGCTTCTTTGTTCTATTAATGTTAACCAATAATAATACACTAACTGAAGATTTTATTAAAACTGAAAATCAATAAAAAATGATATTAAACTAATTCTCAGTATTTACAAAGAAATATATGTAGATGTATTCTTTTTGAATGATTTACATACAGCCAAAGCCACACTGGAGTGGCTTAAAAACAAAAAGGTCAATGTCTGAGTGGCCCAGTCAAAGCCTCTACCAAATATTGACTCAAGGGGGTGAATACTTATGCAATCAATTATTTTCTGTTTTATATTTGTAATTAATTTAGAACAATTTGTAGATTTTATTTTTCACTTTGACAACATAGTCATGTTGTTGATGCTCAATCACTTGGATCCTTTAAGACCCAACTTGACCATTTTTTACCCCTGACAAAGTTCTGAGATCAATCGGCTGCTTGGAACTGGATGAGCTTGGATGGGCAGAAGGGCCTCCTCTTGTTTGTGAATGTTCTTATGTTATTGTGTTTTTATATTACATGGATTCATAACTGGTTAAAACACAGTAAGCAGGGTGTATTTGAAATAAGAACGATATCCAAAGCCCCTAATAAACCTCTATACCACTGAAGACTAGCTAAAATGTCAAAGAATTTGACTAGTTGTTGCCTTTGTATTTTAAATGATAGTTGCTATTATTGTAATTTGCACTGAAATCACTATATAAATTATTTTCTTTTGTATTATATTTTATAAAACTGCAGGTTGATCTGAATACAGCTCACTTAGACCTATAGAGGCTCTTAATTAGCTGCTGACAGAGGAGAAAACTGCCCAGTTTGAACTGCCAGTCACAATAGCAGCTGTTGACGTTGCTGAAACAGAAGTCTCATTCTGAGACAAAAAGTCCTGCAGCTCACAAAGCCTCTGGTGTGGCCCCCTTTCACTACATCTGTGTCAAGCCATTGTTTCACTCTCAGGGCTAATTAGGGTGTTGACTGCATGAATTAGCCTCCGGGTGACCATTTATTATTATTATTTGTTTATTTAGCAGACGCCTTTATCCAAGGCGACTTACAGAGACTCAGGTGTGTGAACTATGCATCAGCTGCAGAGTCATTTACAACTACGTCTCACCCGAAAGACGGAGCACAAGGTGGTTAAGTGACTTGCTCAGGGTCACACAATGAGTCAGTGGCTGAGGTGGGATTTGAACCGGGACCTTCTGGTTACAAGCTCTTTTCTTTAACCACTGGACCACACAGCCTCCTTACAGCTGTCATGGGACTGTTTTTCACTTCCAGTACACAGGTCTCAAATGTGCACTTATAGCAAACATGTATTTGCATTTTCATCTGGTACTAAGTTAAAGAAAGTTCTCAGTTTGCTTGACATGACTTCCAGGAAGTCTGGTACTACTGTACTTCCTAGGTCTTTTCCACCATCATGTTTAGTGTCACATGACTTTAATTTCTGTACCCTCTATAATATCAGGAGAGTGCATTTGGAGTTGGTGTACACTGCTAGTTTCCCTCCACTTCTTCCCACTACAGCTCTTCAGGAGTCAAATAGGAGTGATGCAGACTACTTGCAGCAATAGAAGGTTATACATAGGGCTTGAAGTTTTCGGTTTTAACCGATAATAACCAGAAATTCTTTTTTTTAATTTTTTTAAACCAATAAACATGGGTTTTGGCAACATATTGTAATAGTGTCAATCATTCACTACTCTTTTTTATGGACATCCTCACCTCAACACAGTAAGTTAATGTTTGTATATGTATTAGTAAAACCTACATTGAATGTATTACAGAAACTGAAAATTGATGTGTTTGAGTGGTGTTAATTTTTTTAAATAACCGATTTTTCCAAATAATAATAAAAACCGATACCCCCCCCCCCCCCAATGAACAAAAAAATAAAAGCAGAAAAACTCAAGCCCTATTATGCAAGACAACAATGAAATGACTCATGTAACTGCATAGGAAGAGCTGTATCACTCACAGTGCAGATCTGTAACTGCATAGGAAGAGCTGTATCAATCACAGTGCAGATCTGTAACTGCATAGGAAGAGCTGTATCAATCACAGTGCAGATCTGTAACTGCATAGGAAGAGCTGTATCACTCACAGTGCAGATCTGTAACTGCATAGGAAGAGCTGTATCAATCACAGTGCAGATCTGTAACTGCATAGGAAGAGCTGTATCAATCACAGTGCAGATCTGTAACTGCACAGGAAGAACTGTATCACTCACAGTGCAGACCTGTAACTGCATAGAGCAGGTAACTAATTGGTCCTAGTCCTACCATTCTTAGATAAGGTTCTAGAGAGAGATGTCACAATTCAATTACAAAAATGTCTAACTCTTAATGGTATATTCGAAAAGTTTCAGTCTGTTTTTCGTGCTGCACATCGCACCGAGACGGCCCTTGTCCGAGTTGTGAATGATCTGCTGATAAGCTCTGACTCAGCTTTCCATCAGTTTTAATTCTTTTAGATCTAAATGCTGCCTTTGATACTGTAGACCATTCCATCCTACTGAATCATCTTGAAAGCACAGTAGGACTGTCTGGCCTTGTCCTATCCTAGTTCAAATCTCATCTTTCTGATAGGTTTTAGTTTGTCTTTATTGGGGAGGTAAAATCGACATTATCGGAAGTTGTCTGTGGTGTTCCACAGGGCTCCATTCTAGGTCCATTGTTGTTTTTATTATATCTGCTACCGTTAGGTGACATTATCCGCAGACACGGAGAGAACTTCCATTGTTATGCTGATAATACCCAGCTATATTTGTCCCTAAAACCAGGAATTTCTTCTGCCTGGGTGTTATTAGCTGCTTGACATTGGATGTCACAGAATCTTCTAATGTTGAATTCAGATAAAACAGAGGTTATGCTAGTGAGATCACAGAACCAACTAAAAGGAAATGTGGGATTACATGCGCTTGACCCTGGCAGTCTCTCATCAAAACTTAAACTAGAAATTAAGAGTTTGGGGGTCATCTTTGATCCTGATCTATCATTTGAGACTCATATTATTATTATTTATTTCTTAGCAGACACCCTTATCCAGGGCGACTTACAATTGTTACAAGATATTACATTTTTTTTTTTTACATACAATTACCCATTTATACAGTTGGATTTTTACTGGAGCAATCTAGGTAAAGTCCCTTGCTCAAGGGTACAGCAGCAGTGTCCCCAACTGGGAATTGAACCCACAACCCTCCAGTCAAGAGTCCAGAGCCCTAACCACTACTCCACACTGCTGCCAAATTAGGGAAGTTACTAAAGTCTCTTTTTACCCTTTGACAAATATAGCCAAACTTAGACCAATTATTTCCGTATCTGATGCCGAGAGACTAGAGCCTTTGTTTCATCTAGAATTGATTATTGTAGTGCACTTTTTTTCTGGTGTCCTAAAATGTGTGGTATCCCGCTTGCAGCTTGTTCAGAATACCACCGCTAGAATTCTGACTAAAACAAGGAAAAGTGAACATATTACCCCTGTTTTGGCCTCCCTGTGCAGTATATAATTGATTTTAAGATTTTGCTGTTAACTTCTAAGGCCCTGAATGGATTAGCACCTAGTTATTTGCAGGAGTTACTGACCCTGTATCTTCCAAATCGCACTCTGAGATCAGAGGATGCAAAGCTGCTGGTTATTCCTAGGGTCAACAAAAGTAACACGGGAGGTAGGGCTTTTTCTTGTATTATTATTTATTTCTTAGCAGACACCCTTATCTAGGGCGACTTACAATTGTTACAAGATATCACATTATTTTTACATACAATTACATTATTTTTTACACATTATTTTTACATACAATTACCCATTTATACAGTTGGGTTTTTACTGGAGCAATCTAGGTAAAGTACCTTGCTCAAGGGTACAGCAGCAGCGTCCCCCACCTGGGATTGAACCCACAACCCTCCAGTCAAGAATCCAGAGCCCTAACCACTACTCCACACTGCTGCTGCTTGTAGATCTCCTAAATTATGGAATGCTTTGCCTTCGTTTGTCAGGGAAGCTGGGACCGTTACAGTCGAGACTAAAAACACACTTTTATAAAATGGCTTTCTTATCTTAGTGGGTATTAACTTAACTTTAAAATTGCTGCTTTTGTATTATTATGTGTATACTGTTGTTTAAATCTGTTATTTAAAGGGTCTGATTGTGGCAGTTGTATGTGTAACATGCTATACAAATGTATTGTGGTTTGTTCTTTTTTCCTGCTATGTACTGTACAGTGCTTTGCGATACTTTTGTATAAAAAGCACTATATAAATAAATAAATAAATAAACAGTACATACACTGAATTATGAGTCGCAATCACATCAGCTGTGATTCAGTATAAATAAGAAGGTCAAATCTGAAAGGTTAAAACCAATTCTTCTATCATAGGCTATTGTTGGGAAAAAAAGGAGGAGGTGTGATCTTAATTGTACTGTAATTCTTGATATGTATTTTTTTGTATACAACTATAAGTCGCCCTGGGTAAGGGGCATCTTCCAAGAAATAAATAAATAAATAAATAAATAAATAATAAAAGTAATTTTTCACAGCTGGCCCTTCTGATGTACAGTAATACAAAACTAATATCCTGTTGGGTTTGATTTCTCTTTCTCCGGTGGATGTGTATGCAATATCAATAATAACACAAGTCTTGCAGGTAAGGCTCCTGTTAGGTAGGGAGAGGCTATCAGAGAGAAGGGCCCTTAACTATACTGTTCGACTGCCATTCATTTAATACAGCACTCTGAGATACCTGTGCTGTGTGACTCAGGCATATGCACTGTGAGCTGATATTAGCACCCAAATGTAATAACTAATGAAAAAATAAATAATACCTTGGCTATTAGTCATCATTTCTGTTGATTCCGTTTGATGTGTTTGGGTATCTACTGAAATAACGTTTGTTTTTTCAGTTAGTAGGCATTTGCACATTGTTTCCTTAGAGGGTGTTTGTGTGAACTGGTTATTTATAAATATACAAGATGAAGCGCTTGTTTGGCCAATGTCACTGTCACGCGCTTGCAACTGGGTACCGCTGAGTAGTGGTACCCAATTACAAGAGCATGGCAGTGCCATTATTATTGCTGTAGTATCAGGATTGTTGCCCACATTGTCAGACAGGTAACACAGCAATAACGACCCATGATGTTGTACGCAACACAAAAGCGAGCACTTGCAGTATTTTTTTTTTTTTTTAATTTAGTAGTCGCCAATTGTTTTTATCCTTTTTTTGGAATAGCCAATTATTTTTAGGCTCAGCTCACCGTTAGCACCCCTACGCTGACTCGGGAGTGGTGAAGACGAACACATGCTATCCTCCGAAGCATGTGCCATCAACCGACCACTTCTTTTTCACACTGCAGACCCACCATGCAGCCACCTCAGAGCTACAGCGTCAGAGGACAACACAATTCTAGCCAGCTTACAGGCAAGCCTGCAGACACCCGGCTAGATTACAGGGGTCGCTGGTGGACACCGTGGCTGACCTAAGGCCCACCACCCCCACACCACCCCCCCCTCCCCAGGCGGCGCTCAGCCAATTTGTGTGCCACCTCCTGGGAACTCCCGTCCACGTTCGGCAGTGGAATAGCCTGGATTCGAACCGGCACTGTCCAGGCTATAGGGCGCATTCCAGCACTTGTAGTTTTTACTTTTTTTTATATATGTTTTTATTGCTCTTTCTGACTTAGAGGACACATCCCTCATCTGAAACCCCAGTGCACTAGAGCTGACATGTTGAAAACAGCTTTGAAACAGACTTTGTGTAAAAATAAGTGTAAAAAGTTGTCAGGATGTTTACAATGGAAATAAAAAATGACAGGTACGTTATTTAAACAGTTGTAGCAGCACGTGGGGGACGTACAACGCTATATTTTTCAGAAGCCTTACTTACTCTAAGTGTAGTACAGAAAGCAAGATCAGATGACACAGCTGGGAATTAAGTGGAGATTTAGGACAGACTTCACACAGAGAGTGGTGAGGGGATGTAATGGGTTACTAGTCATGTTGCTGAAGGAGACTCTTCTTCACACAGAGAGTGGTGAGGGGATGGAATGGGTTACCTAGTCATGTTGTTGAAGGAGACACTTCTTCACACAGAGAGTGGTGAGGGGATGGAATGGGTTACCTAGTCATGTTGCTGAAGGAGACACTTGTTCACACAGAGAGCGGTGAGGGGATGGAATGGGTTACCTAGTCATGTTGGTGAAGGAGACTCTTCTTCACACAGAGAGTGGTGAGGGGATGGAATGGGTTACCTAGTCATGTTGTTGAAGGAGACACTTCTTCACACAGAGAGTGGTGAGGGGATGGAATGGGTTTCCTAGTCATGTTGTTGAAGGAGACTCTTCTTCACACAGAGAGTGGTGAGGGGATGGAATGGGTTACTAGTCATGTTGTTGAAGGAGACTCTCCTTCACACAGAGAGTGGTGAGGGGATGGAATGGGTTAACCTCAATACAGTATCAGATTGAAAATAGCAGTATAACAGACGAACGCTCAGATTTTAAGACATTTTGCATTAAAACTAGTTGAACAGCTTTGAATACAAATATATATTTTCTTTTTTATCATAATTTAAATGGATACATTTTACCATCTACATGTTCAGAATATTTAATTAATTAATAACAACAGAAAATGTACAAACGAGAGGAAACCGATCAGCCCATCTGTGCTGAAGAATTAGGGTGGAGGGGGGTCTTGATGGGAGTCTTTCAAATCTTAACTGACAAACCCTAACCAACACTTTCAGCACTGCACAGAAACCAGGGCCATTTTGGTGGACTTTGGACAGAGAGGAGGAGACAAGTCTTCACACAGAAAGTGGTGAGGGGATGGGATATGTTCCCTAGTCATGTTGTTGATACTGAATCTCTGGGACCCAGCTTGACAAAAGTTAATCAGTTACTAGGAACCAGACCAGAATAGATAGGCCGAATGGTCTCCTCTTGTTCCTAAATATTCTTATGCTACATTAGATTCGATTTTTTCAGTATCACAAACCACATCACAATTACATACAAATATTTGAATAAAAGTCATGACAAGTTTTTAAAAAACACTAATTATTAATGTCAAACATTAACAGTGAGCTAAACCTAAATTCAGACTATATTCAAGGACTAAGAATAAATAATGTATGCACAGTTTTTCAAACAAACTTTTCTTATTCAAAGCTGTAGTGGTTAAACTGAACACTGTTATATGAGGAGGATGAAATTTACTGGTTGCATAAGTATTCAGCCCCTTAAATCAGTACTTGGTAGAAGTACCTTTTGCAACAATTACTGCTATGAGTCTTTTTGGATAGGTCTCTACTAGCTTTGTACAGTAGGATGGTGAAATTTTTGCCCATTCTTCACAGGAAAAGTGCTCCAATTCTGATAAGTTTGCTGGGGATCGTCGATGGACTGCAATCTTCAAGTCTCGCCATAAATTTTCGATTGGATTCAAGTCAGGACTTTGACTGGGTGTCACAAAGACGGCCGGAGTGGGTGGCGTCAGACCAGAGCCAGGAAATAAATAAACAAAACGAGAGGTAGAGTTTGGTGAAGCTGAGCGAATGCTTTCGCTCAGCATTTAATAAATAAACAGAACAGAAAATAAAAGGTTTTAAACACAAAAACAGGACACGGCACTATACGCCAAAATAAAAAGACAAACAAAACGTACTACACAGACAAACACGGTGAGCTTCTATTTTTCTTATTTACTTTTACAATTACCTCCGTCTCCAATTCCGTTCTCCACTCACCGAACACACAACCCTGAGTGAAAGAAACGTGCATCTATATATACTGTTGTGCTGGGATTCAATTACTAATTAATTATTCACTTGAATCCCAGCACGTGAATTAATTCTGTGCAACCCTGTGCTCACATATTACATTTAACCAGCACGTGAAGTGATTTGTGCCCTCCTCGTGCCTAAATACAAATCTACACTTTTTAAATACACGTGAAACACAGACCCGTTTATATCCCGTGTACCAATGACTATACACCAACATTAACACACGCAACAACATACAACACATAATATGCACACAGGGGCGGGGCACATTGCCACACTGGGCCACTCAAGAACATTAATTATCTTCTTGTTCAACCACTCCAGTGTGGCTTTGGCTTTGTGCCTCGGGTCATTGTCCTGTTGAAATCTGAATTACCTCCTCAGTTTCAGAATCTTGGCTGACTCAAACAGGTTTTCCTCAAGGATTCGTCTGTATTTTGCACCATCCATTCCCCCCTCTATCCTGACAAGCTTCCAGTCTCTGCTGAAGAGAAGCATCCCCATAACATGATGCTGCCACCACCATGCTTGACAGTTTGGATGGCGTTGACTGGGTGATGTGCAGAGTGTTGAGCTTGCGCCAGACGCAACGCTTGGAATTTAGACTGAAAAATTCAATTTTTGTCTCATCTGACCACAAAACCTTTTTCCACATGTCTGCAGTATTATCTACATGCTTTTTTGCAATACATGCTTTAAGATGAGGCTTTTTGAGTAATGGCTTCTTTCTTGCCATCCGTACATATAGGCCAGCTTTGTGTAGGGACCGGCTTATTGTTGATGTGTGAACACAGACTCCCATCTCAGACACAGAACTCTGCAGATCTCTCAAGGTCATTGTTGGCTTCAGAGTGACATCCCGAACCTTGCCTGGTTGCTCAGTTTGGGAGGGCGACCTGATCTGGGTAGTGTCTGGGTGGTATGATGCATCTTCCACTTCTTAATGATGGACTTCACTTTGCTGAGAGGGATAATCTGCGCCTTTGAAATTTTCTTGTACCCTTCTCCTGCTCTGTGCCTCTCTACTACTTTATCCTTGACTTGTTTCGAAAGCTCCTTGGTCTTCTTGGTTGCTTTGTTGGATCACTATGTGAGTTGCAGCTTGAAAGTCTTTATACCTCATATACCTGAGGGAAATTATCTACAAGTTAAACCACTTTGAGTACACACAGGCTGAAACAATTTCACTAATTTTGTGACCTTTCATCAAATCATTTGCACCTGAGCTGATTTAGGGCTGCAGTAGCAAAGGGGTTGAATACTTATACAACTGAGATTAATCTGTTTTTCTCTGTAAATCTTACTTATTTATATTCTATATGCATTTTTTAACTTTATCAATGTGGAGTAGTTTGTGTAGATTCTACATGTAAAGTGTAATTTGAAAGCGTTGTGGAGTACACTCAGATGCCAAAAAAATGTGAAAACTTTGCAGGGGGGTGAATACTTCTGTAAACCACTGTATATGAGAAGGTGATATTTTTTCTGGTAATTTATTTGAAGCTGTTACTGTAGAGTATTTATCAAACGCTCCATGCAGATAATTCAGTGATACACTTCTGGTGAGCTTCGTCACACGAGGGAACGAAGTGGACATCGAAAACACGTCCGTCAGGAAAAACAGTGTTTACGCTTAGGAAAAAAAACGAAACATTCGGAATGGCTTAGTCTAAAAAAACGAAACATTCGGAATGGCTTAGTCTAAAAAAACGAAAGATTCGGAATGGTTTTTCCTACAAGGACTCAAACTCCCAGAAGCAGCTCACATGTGCAGGGTGCAAAAGACTGCAAAAGACATTGGCCAGTTTTAATGTGATAAATGCAATTAAAGAAATACCATTAAATATAAAATCCACGTTTAACATAGCGGGTTACATTCACAAAGCTATTTACTCCAATTCATCATCAGCACAATCTTTTCAGAAAGAAGAAACGCACCCAGTTATGTTACCAACCCAGAAATAAACAACAAAGACTTTTAATTCAGGGGCCTGAGTGAAGTATTGAGTTGTTTCTTATTCGTTTTACACATTTAATTGGTGTTTTTCCATTCAGAACAAACTGCGTAATACCGCTCTGGAGTAAATGGCTTAGAGAGTGGAGCCCTTTCATATGGAAAATATTTACAGAGTGATCTTACATATTAGTTAAGATTTACTGGAATTATTTTACTAACCATTAAAAAATGTAATACACTTTTTCCATTATGTGTGCGTCTTAAAATGGAAAATGTTTGCCATGTCAAAATCCTTAACAGTAGAACATCACACTTTTGTATTTGAATAAACCAAAAGGATGAACAGTTTTCTGGTCTGAACCACGTTAAGAAGGGGTCTCAGTTTGGTTTCATTGCATAGTTCAATAATTGCTGAAGGTACAGAAATGATAATCAAGATTTAAGAAGATCCAGTGAAACTTCTATTATCCAAACCAGGACCAGGTGGGTGTCCAGATAATGGAATTGCAACTTTACCAATAACTAACCCCCTTAAAAAGACATTATACAACCTGTTTACCTTTAAAAACATACAGTACTCACTGTAGTGTAAATACCAGACCCTGAAGGCAGGATGGAGCACAGCACACAAGACAGGTTAACGAGGGGGCTGCTGGCATACCAGGAGTTCAGGTAAGCAAGGATAGTCAATACAGCAAACAGGCAAGGAGTTTCTTCTAAAAGCACTGGTCTTGGCACCCACCCCACAATGTCTGCTTGTTACCTCTGGCGAAGGGGATTTGGTGTTGGTATGTACAGATGTATGTCACATAATATGGATACTAATTTAAGGTACCACTGCACTTGTGGAACAGATTTCTCATAAAAATCTTTCATTTTGAAGATAGGATCAAAAGAATGAAGTATGCAAGGGTTCTGAGCAGGTGATAAATGTATTTCTTAAATAAGAACATAAGAACATAAGAAAGTTTACAAACGAGAGGAGGCCATTCAGCCCATCTTGCTCGTTTGGTTAGTAGCTTATTGATCCCAGAATCTCATCAAGCAGCTTCTTGAAGGATCCCAGGGTGTCAGCTTCAACAACATTACTGGGGAGTTGGTTCCAGACCCTCACAATTCTCTGTGTAAAAAAGTGCCTCCTATTTTCTGTTCTTTATCTAATCTCCATTTGTGACACCTGGTCCTTGTTTCTTTTTTCAAGTCAAAGAAGTCCCCCGGGTTGACATTGTCTATACCTTTTAGGATTTTGAATGTTTGAATCAGATCGCCGCGTAGTCTTCTTTGTTCAAGACTGAATAGATTCAATTCTTTTAGCCTGTCTGCATATGACATGCCTTTTAAACCCGGGATAATTCTGGTTGCTCTTCATTGCACTCTTTCTAGAGCAGCAATATCCTTTTTGTAACGAGGAGACCAGAAGTGAACACAATATTCTAGGTGAGGTCTTACTAATGCATTATAAAGTTTTAAGATCACTTCCCTTGATTTAAATTCAACACTTCTCACAATATATCCGAGCATCTTGTTAGCCTTTTTTATAGCTTCCCCACATTGTCTAGATGAAGACATTTCTGAGTCAACATAAACTCCTAGGTCTTTTTCATAGTTCCCTTCTTCAATTTCACTATCTCCCATATGATATTTATAATGCACATTTTTAATGCCTGCATGCAATACTTTACACTTTTCTCTATTAAATTTCATTTGCCACGTGTCTGCCCAATTCTGAATGCTGTCTAGATCATTTTGAATGACCTTTGCTGCTTCAACAGTGTTTGCCACTCCTCTTATTTTTGTGTCGTCTGCAAATTTAACGAGTTTACTTACTATACCAGAATCTAAATCATTAATGTAGATTAGGAATAGCAGAGGACCTAAAACTGATCCCTGTGGTACACCACTGGTTACCTCACTCCATTTTGAGGTTTCTCCTCTAATCAGTACTTTCTGTTTTCTACATGTTAACCACTCCCTAATCCATGTGCAAGCATTTCCTTAAATCCCTACTGCATTCAGTTTGAGAATTAATCTTTTATGTGGGACTTTGTCAAAAGCTTTCTGGAAATCTAAATAAACCATGTCGTATGCTTTGTAGTTATCCGTTTTCAATTTTGCATCCTCAAAAAAGTCAAGTAGGTTAGTTAGACACGATCTCCCTTTCCAAAAACCATGCTGGCTGTCTCCCAGGATATTGTTACCATATAGGTAATTTTCCATTTTGGATCTTATTATAGTTTCCAAAAGTTTACATATAATAGAAGTCAGGCTTATTGGTCTGTAGTTACCTGGTTCGGTTTTGTCTCCCTTTTTGTGGATCGGTATTACGTTTGCTATTTTCCAGTCTGTTGGTACAACCCCTGTGTCAAGAGACTGTTGCATGATCTTGGTTAGCGGTTTGTAAATAACTTCTTTCATTTCTTTGAGTACTATTGGGAGGATCTCATCTGGCCTAGGTGATTTGTTTATTTTAAGAGCTCCTAGTCCCTTTAACACTTCTGCCTCTGTTATGCTAAAGTTATTTAAAATTGGGTAGGAACAGGTCGACATGTGGGGCATGTTGTCTGTGTCCTCCTTTGTAAAAACCTGTGAAAAGTAATCATTTAATATATTTGCTATTTTTTTTTCTTCATCTATGATTTTGCCATTTGTGTCTCTTAGACATTTAAGAACATAAGAACATAAGAAAGTTTACAAACGAGAGGAGGCCATTCAGCCCATCTTGCTCGTTTGGTTGTTAGTAGCTTATTGATCCCAGAATCTCATCAAGCAGCTTCTTGAAGGATCCCAGGGTGTCAGCTTCAACAACATTACTGGGGAGTTGGTTCCAGACCCTCACAATTCTCTGTGTAAAAAAGTGCCTCCTATTTTCTGTTCTGAATGCCCCTTTATCTAATCTCCATTTGTGACACCTGGTCCTTGTTTCTTTTTTCAAGTCAAAGAAGTCCCCCGGGTTGACATTGTCTATACCTTTTAGGATTTTGAATGTTTGAATCAGATCGCCGCGTAGTCTTCTTTGTTCAAGACTGAATATTCAATTCTTTTAGCCTGTCTGCATATGACATGCCTTTTAAACCCGGGATAATTCTGGTTGCTCTTCATTGCACTCTTTCTAGAGCAGCAATATCCTTTTTGTAACGAGGAGACCAGAAGTGAACACAATATTCTAGGTGAGGTCTTACTAATGCATTATAAAGTTTTAAGATCACTTCCCTTGATTTAAATTCAACACTTCTCACAATATATCCGAGCATCTTGTTAGCCTTTTTTATAGCTTCCCCACATTGTCTAGATGAAGACATTTCTGAGTCAACATAAACTCCTAGGTCTTTTTCATAGTTCCCTTCTTCAATTTCACTATCTCCCATATGATATTTATAATGCACATTTTTAATGCCTGCATGCAATACTTTACACTTTTCTCTATTAAATTTCATTTGCCACGTGTCTGCCCAATTCTGAATGCTGTCTAGATCATTTTGAATGACCTTTGCTGCTTCAACAGTGTTTGCCACTCCTCTTATTTTTGTGTCGTCTGCAAATTTAACGAGTTTACTTACTATACCAGAATCTAAATCATTAATGTAGATTAGGAATAGCAGAGGACCTAAAACTGATCCCTGTGGTACACCACTGGTTACCTCACTCCATTTTGAGGTTTCTCCTCTAATCAGTACTTTCTGTTTTCTACATGTTAACCACTCCCTAATCCATGTGCAAGCATTTCCTTAAATCCCTACTGCATTCAGTTTGAGAATTAATCTTTTATGTGGGACTTTGTCAAAAGCTTTCTGGAAATCTAAATAAACCATGTCGTATGCTTTGTAGTTATCCGTTTTCAATTTTGCATCCTCAAAAAAGTCAAGTAGGTTAGTTAGACACGATCTCCCTTTCCAAAAACCATGCTGGCTGTCTCCCAGGATATTGTTACCATATAGGTAATTTTCCATTTTGGATCTTATTATAGTTTCCAAAAGTTTACATATAATAGAAGTCAGGCTTATTGGTCTGTAGTTACCTGGTTCGGTTTTGTCTCCCTTTTTGTGGATCGGTATTACGTTTGCTATTTTCCAGTCTGTTGGTACAACCCCTGTGTCAAGAGACTGTTGCATGATCTTGGTTAGCGGTTTGTAAATAACTTCTTTCATTTCTTTGAGTACTATTGGGAGGATCTCATCTGGCCTAGGTGATTTGTTTATTTTAAGAGCTCCTAGTCCCTTTAACACTTCTGCCTCTGTTATGCTAAAGTTATTTAAAATTGGATAGGAACAGGTCGACATGTGGGGCATGTTGTCTGTGTCCTCCTTTGTAAAAACCTGTGAAAAGTAATCATTTAATATATTTGCTATTTTTTTTTCTTCATCTATGATTTTGCCATTTGTGTCTCTTAGACATTTAAGAACATAAGAACATAAGAAAGTTTACAAACGAGAGGAGGCCATTCAGCCCATCTTGCTCGTTTGGTTGTTAGTAGCTTATTGATCCCAGAATCTCATCAAGCAGCTTCTTGAAGGATCCCAGGGTGTCAGCTTCAACAACATTACTGGGGAGTTGGTTCCAGACCCTCACAATTCTCTGTGTAAAAAAGTGCCTCCTATTTTCTGTTCTGAATGCCCCTTTATCTAATCTCCATTTGTGACCCCTGGTCCTCGTTTCTTTTTTCAAGTCAAAGAAGTCCCCCGGGTTGACATTGTCTATACCTTTTAGGATTTTGAATGTTTGAATCAGATCGCCGTGTAGTCTTCTTTGTTCAAGACTGAATAGATTCAATTCTTTTAGCCTGTCTGCATACGACATGCCTTTTAAACCTGGGATAATTCTGGTCGCTCTTCTTTGCACTCTTTCTAGAGCAGCAATATCCTTTTTGTAACGAGGTGACCAGAACTGAACACAATATTCTAGGTGAGGTCTTACTAATGCATTGTAAAGTTTTAACATTACTTCCCTTGATTTAAATTCAACACTTCTCACAATATATCCAAGCATCTTGTTGGCCTTTTTTATAGCTTCCCCACATTGTCTAGATGAAGACATTTCTGAGTCAACATAAACTCCTAGGTCTTTTTCATGATCCCTTCTTCAATTTCACTATCTCCCATATGATATTTATAATGCACATTTTTATTGCCCGCATGCAATACTTTACACTTTTCTCTATTAAATTTCATTTGCCATGTGTCTGCCCAATTTTGATTTAACCTCCTCTTTGAATGTTCTCTTGCTGTTATAATATTGGAAAAATATTTTGGAATTGGTTTTAGCCCCCTTAGCAATATTGATTTCTATCTCTCTCTTGGCCTTTCTAACTTCCTTTTTGACTTGTGTTTGCAGTTCCAAGTACTCTTTCTGAGTACTTTGTTTTTGGTCCCTTTTAAATGTTCTGTAAAGTGCCCTTTTACGCTGAATACTTTTTTTAATTGATCTATTAAACCATTTTGGCCATTTTGTTTTAGATTTAGATTTGTCTACTTTTGGGATGTAATTGTTTTGAGCCTCTAGTACTACATTTTTTAAAAAACAGCCATCCTTTTTCTGTGGATGTTTTCTCTATTTTACTCCAATCTACTTCTGTTAGTCTCTGTTTCATACCTAAAATTGTAAACCTTAGCTTTAGTCATTACTTTTGGGGTTTTAAAAAATATTTCAAATGAGACCATGTTGTGGTCTGAGTTTGCCAATGGCTCTCTGACCTCTGTTATAGTTATTCTGTCTTCATTATTTGAAAAGACTAAATCAAGGCATGCCTCCCCTCTAGTCGGTGCCTTTACAAATTGCGTTAGGAAGCAGTCATTTGTCATTTCCATCATTTCAATTTCGTCCGTCGTGCCCCCCATCGGGTTTTCCCATTTTATATGGGGGAAGTTAAAATCCCCCATTAGTATGGCTTCTCCTTTTCTACACGCATTTCGAATGTCATTGTATAACAGATTATTTTGCTCAGCGTCTGAATTTGGCGGTCTATAGCATGCTCCTATTATTATGCCCTTTGAATTTGTGTCCATTATTCTGACCCATATTGATTCTGCATTGTTTTCTTTGTCCAGATTTAACACCTGGGCGTCAAGACTATTTCTTATGTATAGTGCTACCCCTCCGCCTCTTCTGTCCTGCCTGTCTTTCCTATACAGTGTGTACCCACTAATATTATATTCGTCTCCATCACTCTCAAACAACCAAAAATCTAACAGAAGGTGGACGGTATGTAACGAGTTCAGAATGGTACCTGTTTGGAGGCCTGATAAAAAATTAAAAAATTGCATATTAAAAAAATGAAAACAGTCTCCTTTCATAACATGATTCATAACATTGTATACAGCAGAGTGCACATGTATTAGATATCTCAAGATTTGTCATCTATATCTTTATACGCCTACTTGCATGAAAACCTCTGGGTGTGAGAATTTCACTTTCCGTTCAGTAATCAGTGGCATAGAAAAAAGCATCCTAAAACAACTTCTAAAAAGTCTCATGCATTTTAGCGTTTGTGGCTAAGTGTTCCTTTTCTCTTACTATTGTATATGAATTGCATGCGTAGCTGATTAAAGTCATCAATTAAATCAATCACTAACTTGTCTAGTTTGACAATTTTCCCAGATTTTCAGTTCAAGTGGTTTGATTTGATATGCACAGCAAATCAATACAGAAGCAATGGGGTGTTCTAATAAACAAATCAATACAGAAGCAATGGGGTGTTCTAATAAACAAATCAATACAGAAGCAACAGAGTGTTCTAATAAACAAATCAATACAGAAGCAATGGGGTGTTCTAATAAACAAATCAATACAGAAGCAATGGAGTGTTCTAATAAACACATCAATACAGAAGCAATGGAGTGTTCTAATAAACAAATCAATACAGAAGCAATTGGCTGTTCTAAAACAAATCAATACAGAAGCAATGGGGTGTTCTAATAAACAAATCAATACAGAAGCAATTGGCTGTTCTAAAACAAATCAATACAGAAGCAATGGGGTGTTCTAATAAACAAATCAATACAGAAGCAACAGAGTGTTCTAATAAACAAATCAATACAGAAGCAATGGGGTGTTCTAATAAACAAATCAATACAGAAGCAATGGGGTGTTCTAATAAACAAATCAATACAGAAGCAATGGGCTGTTCTAATAAACAAATCAATACAGAAGCAATGGGGTGTTCTAATAAACACATCAATACAGAAGCAATGGAGTGTTCTAATAAACAAATCAATACAGAAGCAATGGAGTGTTCTAATAAACAAATCAATACAGAAGCAATGGGGTGTTCTAATAAACACATCAATACAGAAGCAATGGAGTGTTCTAATAAACAAATCAATACAGAAGCAATGGAGTGTTCTAATAAACAAATCAATACAGAAGCAATGGGGTGTTCTAATAAACAAATCAATACAGAAGCAATGGGCTGTTCTAATAAACAAATCAATACAGAAGCAATGGGGTGTTCTAATAAACTTGCACCCATCTGTCTGTACACTTGCATTCTCTATACAATACAAACCTACTATAAAATTCCACAAAAACTAATAATATCAGAGTGACTGGGCAAGAATTGTGACAATAAGCACACTTGACTTTATTGGGAATTCACCAATAACCTGCAAAATAAGCATTAGAAACAGAAGAGGTGTGCTCCCATGTAGCTGAGAAACTCACATGTACTACAAGGTACTGCACTGATTATAACAGTTTCACAGAAATGTTTATGTAAAACATTGAACAGTTAAAAAAACCACAAGAAAGCTGTCAATCGATATGCTATACTGTCAAGGCCGTTTATTCTCCAAAATTCCCTTCAAATCAGTATTTACTGATTTTCACCACAAATTTGGCCGGTTAAATACTGATTTACACCAAGAAAATCCAAGACTTTCCACACGGTAAATAAAATGTAAAAATCTGGGTATATCTCTTTAGTGTAATAACATACTGAAGCACTGATACAGGGTAGCTTCAGCAGCTTTACACAGTTAGCATTCATACTCAATAGGAGCAGGTGAGCTGCTGTTCCGACTGCCCGGAGGATTAGCCTTACAATGCATTAGTAAGACCTCATCTATAATACTGTGTTCAGTTCTGGTCACCTCGCTACAAAAAGGATACTGCTGCTCTAGAAAGAGTGCAAAGAAGAGGGACCAGAATTATTCCTGGTTTAAAAGGCATGTCATATGCAGACAGGCTAAAACGGCTGCAGCCTGGCGCACAAAAAATAAATATAAGCTACTGACTCGGACAATCCGCAGAAAGGGCATGCGGCGTCCGAGTCGGTAAAGTGACGCAGGATCTCTCCTGACGCGAGCGCTCTGTGCAGGACCGTCCATCCCAAGTCCCCAGCTCCCCTGGAGACCAGTGGGGAGTACAGGGCCTCCCACTGGGGACCGACGCCCTCCGGTGGTCGGAGGGTCTCCCGCCAAGCGGTGTCTCGGCGGGGGACGAGGGCTGGGAAGTGGAGGGTGTGGAGCGTCATCGCATACAGGGTCCTCCTCGACGTGGAACGGAGGGGGGTCGAGGAGAACTGCGAGATCCTGCTCAGGTTGTTCTCGAGGGGAGGCCGAGGGGGGGCTCGCGCTTTGGGTTCGATCAGCAGGACCGGAGAGCCGGGGGTAGCGGGGGGATGGAAGATGGCTTCCCGGTCCTGAGAACTCCCTCGAGATACCTGACAGAGTCTGGGTGCAACGCTGCTTTGCACTCCCGGATCGCGCGGCCGGCCGTCCTGACGGTTGCCCGAGCCGCCCTGGCGACGAGCGACTCGGGGGTCAGCCACTCCGACCGCTCGCGATCCAGGAGATCCCAGACTCTGGTCACCTTGGCCGAGATCAGCGCGCGCTGCACCGAGGGGGACTCCAACGCCTGCGCACCCAGGTGGGGGTTGTGCAGCAGGGGCTCCAGCAGTCCTCCAGCAGTCCTTCGCCCTCGGTCGGAACGGCGTCTCGGCCGATAGAAAACATGCTCCGGGTCCTGAGCAGGTCCTGGTAAAAGACCGGCAGCTCGGGGAGACGGATTCCCCGGAGGTCGATCCAGAACAGCTGCCGGTCGTAGCCCAGGTCGTGCAGCTGGCGCAAGAGGAGGGACGCCAGCGTGCACCACTGCGGGGCCGGGTCTGCGTAGAGGTATCTCTGCAGGGTCTGGAGGCGGAAGGTGTGCACCTGGCTCTTGATGCACACCAACCCTTGCTCTCCCTTGGCCAGAGGGAGGCTCAGAACCGCCGCAGAGACCCAGTGCTTTCCGGCCCAGAAGAAGTCCGTCAGCTTCCTCTGGACCCTGGACACAAACTCAGGGGGTGGGCTCAGCTGGTTAATCACTAAAGCCCGTCCGCTGAAGGAAAGCAGTTTCAGCAGACCCGACCATGACCTCAGCCTAGCAGCCACCTTGTCCTCTAACGCCACCCAGTTGGCTGCGACCGAGGTCTCCGTGGGGCTTAGGTGGACTCCCAGATATTTAAAACTGTCCGCGCTCCACTTGAACTGCTGGAGCGCGACGGGGAGGGAGTCCACCCGCCAGGGACCCACCAGTAACCCAGAGCACTTGTCCCAGTTGATCCTGGCAGAGGAAGTGGCAGAGTAGACGCTCTGACAGCTCTGCATCCTCTCCAGGTCGACCGGGTCGGAGGCCACCAGGAGCACGTCGTCGGTGTAGGCCGACAGGACCACCCTCGTGTCCGACGCGCCGAGTGCCAACCCCGTGAGCCTCCTGCGAAGGAGGCAGAGGAAGGGCTCGATGCACAGCGCGTACAGTTGTCCGGACAGAGGGCAGCCCTGACGCACTCCTCTCTTGAACGTGAGGGGCGTGGTCAGGGACCAGTTAACCTTTACGAGGCACTCGGCAGAGGCGTACAGCATCCTAACAGGCCAACGAAGCGCGGCCCGAATCCGAATGCTCGCAGTGTTCCGAAGAGATACTCGTGATCCACCCGGTCAAACGCCTTCTCCTGATCCAGTAACAGGAAGGCGACCGACCGACCGGTCCTCCTGCAGTAGTGCAGGAGGTCCCGAACCAGAAAGATGTTATCGAAAATCGTCCGGTTCGGGACCGTGTAGGACTGGTCGGGGTGGATCACGGCTGCCAGCACGGACTTGAGCCTCAGGGAGGCGGCCTTGGCCACGATTTTATAGTCCGTGCATAGCAGCAAGACCGGGCGCCAGTTCTTCAGGCAGCGGAGATCCCCCTTCTTGGGCAGGAGCGTTATCACCGCCCGCCTCATCGAAAGGGGCATCTCCCCGGTCTCGTAGGCTTCCGCCAGGACCCGCTCAAAGGCAGGCCCCAGCAAGTCCCCAAACTTCTTGTAGAACTCCACGGTCAGCCCGTCGATGCCCGGCGATTTGTTATAGGGCATCTGACTGAGGGCGTCGGAGAGCTCGGCCAGGGTCAGCTGGCTATCGAACTCGTCCCTGACGCCCTCACCGACCGTGGGAAGCCCATCCCACAGAACCCTGCACGCGTCGGAGTCGACGGGATCCGGAGAGAAGAGGGTAGAGTAGAAGGCCCTGGCCCTCTCGTTCACGCTCTCCGGATCCGTCAGAAGGGAGCCGTTGTCCGCCAAGAGGCAGGTGATGTTCTTGCGGTCTCCCTTCTTTTTCTCCAACGCAGTGTGTGCCGCGGTCCATCTCCCAGAGGAACTGGACGCGCGAGCGCACAAACGCCCCCCGGGACCGCTGGAGATGCAGGTCCCGCAGGGTGCTCTTCTTCTCCTCGTACGTGCTCTGCTCGAGCTGGTCCCCGCGAGCCAGGCGGCTCTCCAGATCGAGCAGCTCCCTTTCCAGCCGCTCGATGAACACTGATGGGCCAAATGTCCTTCTCTCGTTCACAATTTTTCTTATGTTCTTATGAAGCACCATCAAAACTACATTTGTGATTTACTGTCATTACAGACTGCAGGTTAGGGTTAGGGTTACAGACTGCAGGTTAGGTGAGATCACAACCTATATAACTGCTTGTGCATACAAGCCTGGTTCTTGTGTGTGTGAGCCGTGTCTTTAGGGGAAGCTGCTGGAAAGAAGCCACTAAAGGGGTGGGGACAGGTGAACAGACGCAGGAAGTGCAACACAGTCTAAAAGTATGGCTTAATCTAATGGAGTCCCATTTATCATGTTTTAACAGGAAAAGATATGTTTGCTAGAATTTGAATCAGGGAAACAATCAAAAAGGTATGCTTGTGAATATAAGTGTACAAATTAAAGGACACTATGATGAGGTTGTATAATGCATTGGTAAGACCGCACTTAGTATTCTGTGTTCAGTTCTGGTCACCACAGTAGAGAAGGACGAGTAGTGGAATACGGTATTTACATGCACTAATACTCCACTCATATTCAACAAGATAGCTCCATATTCCACATATAGAATTCTGATTACTCTAATACCACGTTTTCATGAACCACAGAAATCAGTAACATGCTCGAGTTGCCCCCCCACACCTCAGTTTCCATGTTGTTAAATTACTGGAGTTGGCTCCCCATTCGGACCTGAATTCTCTGGTCCAATTTCACTCCTCGGGCTGGCCTGAATTCTAAAGTCTGAATTCGGACTGGGAGGAAATTACATCATTAAATGTCAATCAAAATTGTTGTAGGGGGTGGAAACATACCGTTTAATGGGACATTTTGGCTGGTATTAAATTCGGTGGATTTGCTACCTTGGGTGATTTTGAATTGTCGTTTTTCACTTCGCACGGTCACAAAGAAAAATGCAACGCAGCTTTGCATTTATACTTTTAAATTCCAAAAAGATTAAAATAAATGTTTACTTAATTAAATCTGTCTGCTAAACCAGTATCTCATTTACAGTAACTAGTTATACCAGCATCTACAATGTCTCTGCAGCAAGTTGGAGAACAACGAAGAAGGCCTTCTAATCAGTTAGACTTGCAAGCGCTGGTAAAATCAGCTCAGTTTTATACCATGCAGAGCTCATTTATTTTAACGCTTTGTTTCGTTTATGGACTTTGCGGTACCTGCACGGTGGGTGTCTTCAGTAATATTGAATAACAATCAACCACTTTGTTACAGAATTTCTAAGAAGTTTGGCATAAACAATTTTGTCTGTTAATTATACCCTTGTAAAAAAAAAAACGAACACGACAAATGCTTAACATAAAAAGAACAGTCCTATTAGTAGCATGCGCAGTTTACAGTGCCTCTGGGTTTCTGATCGCATCAGACCAATTCCAGATTTTTAAAAATCCTTTAAATTTCTACTTTTAATGTGCTCAAGCACTGCCATTCTCATATCCACTTTGACATTTGACACATTATTTCCCTTGCCCAGCGCTTCTTTCCCTGTTCTGCATAGCAGTCTGCCAAAGGTATATGTACTGTGTGAAACAAATGTGAAAGAATATCTAGATGGATGTATCTTTTAAATCGTTGACAATTTGACTGTAATACCGTCTGCACTCTGCAGCGAATGCACGTCTTGACCTTTAACTCACGTTGGCGGTCACGGAAACGAGGTATTATTTGGAATGCTGCTTACCTTGTTCTGAATATGCTCTTTACATTATTCAGAATAGCAATGGAATAGTAGCCTGCATGTAAACGTACACTGAACCATGAGCTATACAAAGAGTCAAAGAACTGAATCTATTTTGCCTAGAGCAAGAAGAATTAGGGGATGACTTGATTTTAAAATCTTAAAAGGTGTTGACAAAGTTGAAAGTAGTAGCTCTTTATACTGCGATGAATCAGAAACGCTGCAAGAAAACCAAACAGCAGTTGCAGGAACAATGTTGATTTTATGGGTTCTCATTCAGAAAATGGTGACTCTTGTGCACTGATCGTGTCTGTCTGTCTGTCTAACTGTTTGTCTGTCTGTTTGTCACACTCTATATTGTGAACACAATAATTGTTGTGATCTTCAAAAAACTTTTACACTCCTAACCTCCTGTAGACATTTCGGATTGCATTTGGCTAGAATCCGATAAACTGTACAGTAGCGGCACATACTGTAAATAGCAGTACTGTTCAAAGACACAGAGGATTACAATGGTTTGTATGTACAGTAGTGAGGTGGGCACATACTGTAAATAGCAGTACTGTTCAAAGGCACAGAGGATTACCATGGTACATTCCTTTCTAAAATTATTACAATGGATGGAGCTAACAATATAACAATTTTGTATTTGAAAAACAAAACAAAACCGGTGAGTAAATCTAAATGAACTATGCAATATAGAAAAGGGTTCCAATAATACTGCCTGCAGGGTCCTGTTTTGATAGTGTTTGATCCAGCTACCTGAGAGGAGGTTTAAAATTAACGTCATGGCAATGCCCTTTTAAATGCCTTTGAAAAATCCTAAATACTTATTAATACAATGCTGATTTGTAGGGATCCTGAGTTTAGGGATACAGCCACATTTCTATTCCCAGTTGTTTTTAAAGGGCTTAAACACAATTTATACCCAAAAATGGTGTCAAAAAATGTGACAGATGCTTTCATTGGCTTATGTACTGTAGTGCTCTGTTAAAAAGTGTGACATACAGATGTACCAGTGGTGTCATTAGGGACATGCAACCCATGAAATCGCATGGGGCCCCGAGGCAGGAAGGGGGCCCCCAGCCGACCGTGGTGACAGGTTATTTTTTTATTATTTTACATTTTATTAACAATATGCACACATTCAAAACATGACAAGACAACAAAGGTGACAGTTACGTGTCACTGGTGACTAGGTAAAGCCAAAGCGCATTGCATACCGCTTTTCAACAAGTTCAGACCAGGGGAGGGACTCTGCCAGTGCTGAGTGCTGCTGACTAGTGCACAACACACATGACTATTAGAGGAAAAAATATATTACTAATACTGACAGCCGCATGACCCGACAAGACTACTACGAAAAAACAGAGGGGGGTATGCTGGAGATTGTAAATGTATTTAAGGTTAACAAATAATCAATCAATCAATCAATAAAGGTATACCTTTTTTACACGTGATTACATAGACCGGTTAAATTGTGTCATCATTTTTGTAATAGTGTAACGGTTTCCCAAAATTTATGGAATACTGTCAGAAAAATAAATAGATTCTGGACCCAGTTCAATTAACCAACAAACAAGTGTATTGTACAGAAACATTAAAGATGTACATACAACAATTACAAGTGACCAAAAATAACCCCAAACCAAACACCCCACAAATATACACACAGTCCCAAACAGAATAGTCAAGTTGCTGTAGCTCCTCAAATAGAAAAACAAAAAACAAAAATCAAAAATAATCCAAAATCTAGAAAAAAAGATAGGTTTGATCTCACCAGGTCTGATGAAGCTGTTACTGTAGAAAGTCCTTGGTGTTGCTGCAAATCCAAAACAAAATCAGGAAACTCCAACAAAAAACAAACAAAAAAATATTTGTAATCCAGCAGAAAAAGGAGGAGGATTGTCAGCAAACTATTCTTTAAAATGTGTTTTTGGTACTTTTAATACTTTCCTTTTCCTAAAAGGACCTTATAACCTTTTATTTAGTAGATAAGTTTGGTTAAAATCAGAGAAGCCAGAAACCTAACTCTTTTTACCAAACACAGAACAAACACACACCCCCTCCCCCGATGACCACCTGACCTTAATAAAGGAAAAAAAGTGAAAAAAACAGGTTTTCCTAATAATTTGGCCACCTGTGGATAGACCTGGAGGCGGAACGGAAAGGTACTGGAGCCCAATGGCTCCTCTTAAAGGGGTATTACACTTTATTTATTATTTTGCTGCTTTTCTCATTTACAGCTTTCAATTCAATGTAACTGTGTTACATAACTCCCCCCCCCCCCCCCAAACTTGAGGTACGGGAAGACGGACCGAAAAATATTTTAATGTTCTCGACGTGGTGTGTCTCGTGGTTATCAGGGTTACTGTCTAGAACTAACTGATAGTTCACAGGTCCCAATCTCTTTTTGATTGTTGCAGGACCTCTCCACTTTGGAGCAAGCTTTGCAGCAAATCCCACCTTGGCATCGGACATAGGGTGATCGCGTACCCACACTTTGTCTCCAACTTGGAAGCTAACAGAACGTCTTTTGGGATTGTAATAGCGAGCCTGTTTTGACTGAGCATGATATACATTTTCCTTTACCTGCTCCAACAACTTCTGCTGTCGCTCTATCAGAGTGTACAAATCCTGTTCTGGATCTGGCGGTCTTCCATTAGTCTTTCCAGAGGACCCTTAAGTTTACGTCCCAGAGCGATTTCAGCAGGCGAAAACCCTGTACTCTCATGAGTGGCAGAGTTTATGGCAAAGCGAAACTCTGTAAGCCACTGATCCCAGTTAGCATGATTCGCTTTAACGTATGAAGAGATCATTGTTTTGAGAGTACGGTTGACCCTTTCGGTGAGATTGGTTTGTGGATGGTAACTAGTAGTAAGCTTTTGTACAACCCCCCACTGACGGCATACCTGCTTAATCAGCTGACTAGTAAACTGTGCCCCCCTGTCAGATACCAAATATAATGGAGAGCCCCATCTAGTAAAGATGTCTTGGATAAGAATAGTGACTAGTTTGGGAGTCTTTGAATCACGAATTGGAAAGAGTTCAACCCACTTGCTGCAATAGTCTACTACCACAAAAAGATACTGATGGCGTTGTTTACTACGTGGGAAAGGACCCATCAAATCGACCCCAAGCATCTCTCCAGGTTCCTTTATAGATGTTGATTGAAGCATTCCAGCAGGTTTCAGACAGACTGGCTTGAACTGTTGACAGATTATGCAGCTTTTGGTATATTCCCAGACATCCTTCCGAACTTGCGGCCAGTAAGCAACATCTAGGAGGCACAGAAGAGTCTTCAGACGTCCCATGTGACCTCCTAGAGGGCTGTCATGAAAGTATTTCAAGAACTGTTCCCGAAGGCTGCAAGGAACGAAGAGTTGGAGTTTAACGCCATTACACTTCCCAGGAATTTGACGATACAAGATTCCATTCTCTAGAATGTAAGTTATGCGACCAACACGAACATCACCCATGGAATGCTCTGCATAATATCTTGAGCCTCCTTGTCATTTGCTTGTGCTTGAGAAATCTCAGCACAATCCACAGGTAAGGAGCAGAAGAATGAATCCGACTTCTCTTTAATGCAGGCAGCAGCTAATCCATCTAATTCAACTGGAGCACGTGACAGAGCATCAGGAATGGTGTTGAATTTCCCCTTCCTGTATACAACAGAAAAGTCAAAATCTTGAAGTCGTATAGTCCACCGAATCAGACGAGAAGTAGGCTTGGGATTGTTGAAAGCCCAAACAAGAGCAGCATGGTCTGTAATAACCTCAAACTTTGTTCCCTCCAGCAGTGGACGCCATTTCTCCACAGCCCAAACAACTGCAAGACATTCCTTCTCTGAAACAGAATAGTTAATCTCAGCAGGATTTAACAATCTGGAAGCGTATGCCACAACATGCTCTTCTTCACCCACATATTGGGTCAAAACTGCTCCCAGGCCAATATGACTGGCATCAGTATGGACACGGAAGGGTTGATTGTAGTCAGGATGCTGTAGAACTGGAGAAGAGGATAAGGCATGTTTTAGATCTTCAAAGGCAGCTTGACACTCAGGAGACCAAATCCACTTAGCTCCTTTCTTCTTGAGAGCATTCAGGGGAGCAGATCTTTCTGCGAACCCAGGAATAAATCGATGGTACCATCCCGCCATGCCCAAAAACCTCTGTACTTCCTTTAAGGAGCGAGGAGTAGGAAAGGATTCGATGGCTTCCACCTTCTGGTTGTCCATCTTAATGCCTTCACTGGAAATTACATGGCCAAGAAATTTGATTTTATGTTGTAGTAGATGACACTTCCCCAGATTTAAGGTTAAGTTTGCTGTCTGCAATCTTTGAAACACAGCTGCAAGGTCCTGAAGATGTTGTGATTCAGTCTTTGAATAGATGATTATATCATCTATATATACGAAACAGATCTTCCCTTTCAAGTCAGCCAGCACAGCTTCCATAAGCCTCTGAAAGGTCGCTGCTGCATTTTTTAGACCAAAGGGCATGACTTTGAATTCATACAAACCGGAGGGTGTTACAAAGGCAGTTTTCTGTATGCTAGAAGGATCCATGCCGACCTGCCAATATCCACTTTTTAGATCGAGAGAACTGAATACCCGCGCTCCATTCAGAGATTCAATGATCTCATGAACGTTCGGCATGGGATATGCATCCAGGTTGGTTTTTGCATTTATACCCCTGTAGTCAACACAAAAACGAGTGTTACCGTCTCTTTTCTTTGTAAGCACTACAGGAGCTCCCCAGGGAGATTGTGAAGGCTGGATGATGCCTCTGTTCAGCATATCATGAACGTGTTCTTCGATGAAAGTACGCTTTAAAGGAGAGACCCTAAAAATCTTCTTCCGCACAGGGACATTATCATTGGTAATGATCTTATATGTCACTATGTTGGTTAACCCCAAGCGACCAGTACATACCCTAGGCCAGTGATGTAACAGGGTACTAAGTTGCTGTTTTCCTGACACAGATGTTTCAGCTTTCTCAACCACAGCTTGAATTGTGGCTTCGACCATTGAGGATCTTAGCAAACCTGCTGACTCAGGCATAGACCAATACAGTCCAATGAAAGTGGATGATTTCTCAAGTTTCTGTTCCTGCCATCCCACAGAGTCCTGTAAAAAAGGATATAATCGCAATCCCTGGTCATGCTTCATGCCATACATCCTCTTCTTAAAATCAATAGAAATTCCTGTTCTCTTCAGGAAATCCAGACCTATAACAAGAGAGAATGCCAAGTGGGTATCCCTCATGATGTAGGTCATCAGAGTCCAAAGCTCTTCATGCAGAGAGTACACAAGTTGGACACATCCGACCGCTTGATGACTTTGTCCATCTGCTAGGACAAATGTACGTTCTGTACATGGTGCAAGGCTTTCTTGAGGCTTTTGAATGTGTTTCCATAGCGACTCTTGCATCAGGGTATAAGAGCAACCAGTATCCAGCAAAGCCCGGCACTTTACACTTCTCACTCCTACAGGAACAACGAGCTTGATCATGGGGAAGCTGGAAGTAGAGTGAGGTTCTTCAGGCTGTAACGAGCTGATATTACCTCTTCCCAGAGGGGTTTTGCTTCCTCCTGACGTTGGTAACAGAGCCGCTGGTTTTTTCACTCGACTAGATTCATTTTTATTATTGGCATTTATTTTGGCCCAATACTCCTTTTGAACGGCCCAATCATTTTCAATTAACGTTCCAATCCTAACCACTTCATCAACAGTGGTCACAGTACCTCTCAAATTACTTGCCAATTTAGGGTTGCTGTTGCGTAGGATTAGCTGCACCAACTCCTTTTCACTGAGACCAGTTTTCCAGCGCATACACAATGCACGATAGTGGAAAGCGAAATCTTGGATGCTCTCTGTAGATCCTTGAATCCTGTCACGGATGCGTCGTTCTCCCTCTGCTTCATAGTCATCAGACAAAAAAGATTTCATAAAGGCATGCTTAAATTGAGTCCATGAGGCTATTGAAGCTCGCTCAGCCCTCCACCAATCTTTAGCTGTCTCTTTCAGAACTGTGTTTAGAGTAGCCAGAACCTCTTCATCTGACATGGGACGGAGTGCCAAAAATTCTTCACAGCGTTCAATGTATGACACAGGGTCATCTTCTTCACCAACACCGCTAAAACTAGGAAACTCTAGTTTCACTGGAAGTTTGTGATGGTAATTGGCGTTTCTTCCTGTAGGAGGCACTGTGAACACCCTGTCACACGCAGCTCGCGCTTGGCTTAATGGTCTTGCTTCCTGAAAGCTCACAGTAGGGGCGTTAGGCTTGTTAGGAGTACTTGGTTTGTTGGCCCTGCCATTAAATCTAGCTTCTATTTGCCGGTCACGGCGATGTAAACAATCAACTATAGACTGTTGTAAATTTTGAAAAGCCAAATTAAATTCTTGCTCCAATCTTGTACATTTCCGATCCACATAATATCTAAGCAAATCATCTTGTCTGATAGAACTAATATTTAGGGCTTTTACTTCAGTCTCAACACTACTTAATCGAGAATGAAGTTGATCACAGATATCACGAATACTGGGTAAATCAAGCATGCTAGGCAAATCTGCTTCAGTAGGCGGAGTAGGCAGATCTGGTTCAAGGTCATTATTAATTTCAGGCTCAGGGTCAGTAATATACAAATCATCCAAGCTAGTCACAAGATCACGCACTGGATCTCTACGAGTTACAAATTGATCAGCTGTAAAATCTAATGGCAACTGAAAGGACTGTAGTTCAAGGGTATCTGGCCCACCAGTAGCCATATCTGAACATACCTGTTATATTGAATACTTGCATCAACTGGTTCCCCGTACGGGCCACCAAATTCTGTTATGGTTTCCCAAAATTTATGGAATACTGTCAGAAAAATAAATAGATTCTGGACCCAGTTCAATTAACCAATAAACAAGTGTATTGTACAGAAACATTAAAGATGTACATACAACAATTACAAGTGACCAAAAATAACCCCAAACCAAACACCCCACAAATATACACACAGTCCCAAACAGAATAGTCAAGTTGCTGTAGCTCCTCAAATAGAAAAACAAAAAACAAAAATCAAAAATAATCCAAAATCTAGAAAAAAAGATAGGTTTGATCTCACCAGGTCTGATGAAGCTGTTATTGTAGAAAGTCCTTGGTGTTGCTGCAAATCCAAAACAAAATCAGGAAACTCCAACAAAAAACAACCAAAAAAATATTTGTAATCCAGCAGAAAAAGGAGGAGGATTGTCAGCAAACTATTCTTTAAAATGTGTTTTTAGTACTTTTAATACTTTCCTTTTCCTAAAAGGACCTTAAACCTTTTATTTAGTAGATAAGTTTGGTTAAAATCAGAGAAGCCAGAAACCTAACTCTTTTTACCAAACACAGAACAAACACACACCCCCTCCCCCGATGACCACCTGACCTTAATAAAGGAAAAAAAGTGAATAAAACAGGTTTTCCTAATAATTTGGCCACCTGTGGATAGACCTGGAGGCGGAACGGAAAGGTACTGGAGCCCAATGGCTCCTCTTAAAGGGGTATTACACTTTATTTATTATTTTGCTGCTTTTCTCATTTACAGCTTTCAATTCAATGTAACTGTGTTACAATAGAATAGGCCTATTCAATTTCATGGTGCATTTAATTGTATTAGTCTAAAAAACAACCCCCATACGTAACAAGGAGATTAACCCATCTTCCAGTGTGGACCGTTGCTTACTCTTTAGGAGTGTGAAAAAGAAAAATGAAGCGGAATTATCCCTGTGGTGCTGAAAAGCGAAAACACTCACAAGAAAAAGCAAAGCGAATGGTAACTTACAATAAACTGACATCATTCATGCAATAAAGAAGATGCTAGTAATACAGAAGTACATCGTCGGCTGCAGCTGCTGAGTATGTTACTGCACCACGAGCTGAAACACCTGCAGATGACGTGGAAACCGAGGAGGGCCCTGTCTCACATCATGCTGTGGCTGCACAGCAGATATCAGCATGTTGTCTAATGACCCGCCGCTCTAGCCAGATCATATAAGCAATGATCAACGATGCGAAATTGTGACGAGGTCCGAAGCAGATTATGGAAATGACATTCTTCTTCTTCTTCTTTTTCTTCGGATACAGTGTTTTGCTTTTGCTGTGCACTCTTCATGACAGCAGTATTTCCAAGGAGGGCTTCAAGGCCTGGCAGCGCCTTTCACACACTCTTGAAGAGTATGAACATTCAAAGCCACACACACACACACAACATGGAAAAATGGTGCAACCTACAGGTAGGAATGAGCACTAATACTACTATTGAGCTGGCCAACATGGAATTAATTTAGCTGGAACAGAAGTACTGGAAATCTATTCTGACTAGACTTTGTCACTTGGCAGAACGAAATCGCTTTTCATGGATACAATGAATCTGCACGATCCGCAAAACGGAAACTTTCTTGGTCATTGTATTTTGATGCTTGGAAACTCTAAATACGTCAAATGAATGCATATGTTTGTTTCATAAGCAGAAAAGCATGTCTTGTTTGTATGGATGCTGTTATGCTGTATGCACAGCCATTACACAAATCACAAGTGCAATCAATGTACCTGTGTTTGCCTGTTATACTACATCTTGGAATTGTTTCATACTGGTCTGGCAGCCCTGCCCTGGTAGAGGCCCCGGAATAAAGTACTGCATTGGGACCCCATGGGGCAAACACTGCCTCTGAGATGTACTGATGTACAGACAGAGAGACGCCTCAATCTGCTTATATTAAAGCAGATGCACAGAGAGAGAGAGAGAGAATTTTAGTGAGCAGTCACAGAAAATATGAGCTCCTGAAAATTAAAAAATGTATATGTTTCTTAGTGAAATAAAATGCCAATTTAATAACAAAAACATATGTAAAGTAGTACTTAAAGTAGTATTTAATGTAATATGAAAAAATAAGGGAAAACATTTGGTTAAATATTATAAAAACACCAAAAGAAGATCCCAAGACCAAAAGAAACAAGAACACAGAGAGGAAAGGGAAGGAAGGAAAGAAGAGAGAATTAAAGGAAGAGAAAACAAATTAAAAGAAAAGGAAAGAAAGGGAAAAAAGAAAGAGAAAGAAAATAAAGAAAGGAAGAAAGAAATAAGAGGAAAATAAAGAAAGGAAAAAATCACAGAGCAAAGGGAAGGAAGGAAAGAAGAGGGAATTAAAGGAAGAGAAGAAAAAATTAAGAAAGAGAAAAGGAAAGAAAGGGAAAAAGAAAGAGAAAGAAAGAAAAGATAGAAGTAAATAAAAGAGTAAAATAAAGAAAGGAAGAAAATTACAGAGGTAGAGGTAAGCGTTTTACACTACCATCATTTTATTTTATAATTTTATAGTAATACAAAAAATACTACAAAAATTAAAAGTTCAGCAGTAGTTTGCTTTTAAAAAAAAAAAAAAAAAGTTCAGTTTACTTTCAAAAAAGCAGCTGTTGGCAGTGACAGTTGGAAATTGCAACAAAGTGTAGCAGATTCTCCCGGTTGCCATGGAGACGAGTCAGAGTGCAGAGAGCAGGGAGTTCCAGTACCCGGCTGAACTGCGCAGTGCACAGGCCAGGAAGCATCATAAACTGAGCGTGCTGAGAGAGAACCCGGAGTGTCTGTACACAGACTACTCTGGGACAGGAGTCAAGAAGATGAGAAGCAACCTCATCTTCTACACTCAACACCTCAATGCCTGGCACACTGCTGTGTGTAAGACTGTGACAAAGAGAGAGTGAACTCTTGTTTTAGATCTCCCTCCCGACCGGTGAGGACGCTGGGGAGGAGGAGCAGGCGGAGCCGGAAGTGCCAGACTTTTCACCGTAGTTCTCCTCGGTTTGGATTGGGGAAGAACGTGCCGTGGTTTTTTGTGTTAAAATCTACATGCTTTGGTTTCTCCGTTTTCATTTGGGACTGCAACCCTTTTTCCCTTTGTTTAGTCGGGTTACACATTGTTGTGTATCCCGGCGCTATTATTATTTGATCGGGTTACACATTGTTGTGTATCCCGGTGTTATTTTTGTTGGTTTCTTTTGTGGCGAATTAAAAACCGGGAGTATATACCAACAAACCTGGACTGGGCTGACGATTATTTACACCACACCCTCAGCTATCCTGTCACAAAGACGTACAGCAACGTCACAAAAAGAGGGATCTGCCAAGGTAGACAGATCCTCTTAAGAGAAGACTCTGACCCGGACAGCACAGTCTTGAGTATTAATGTCTAACACAGCGGAACTGTGTTGATCCAGGGCAGTGAGGCTAGCCTGACCTCCTTTGAAAAAACATATAAACAACTAAAAGAGGCAGCAGAGATTGAAAAAACACACACTACAGCCAACGACCCCGAGAACACCGACCCTGAAGACCCTGAAGATCCTACCTCAGACAGCACAACACCCGACACCAACCTGCCCACCCTCACGACCCCCAGCGACACCCAGCACATGCGGGAGTGCCTGGCCCTGCTGGAGCTGGAGTTTGTGGAGTTCAGAGAACTTACACTGGCCAGGCTCACAGAAACCAGCATCACCCAGCAGCTCAGAGATGAGGTGAGCCAGCTCAAGAGAGAGAACAGGGTGGCCATCACCGAGCTGACCAGCGAGATGAAGGACCTGCAGCAGGAGAACGCGAACCTAAGGACCCAGCTGACCAGCGTCAAGGAGGAGATGCAGCGCAGAGAGAAAACCACCAACAAGGAGCTGCAGGGATTGAGGGAGCAGCTCCACAGATACACAGCCCCCCCCACCCCTGCTCCCCGTGCTACCACCCCTGCTACACTCCCACCCCCGCTCCCCCCCCATCCCCACCCCCGCTTCCCCCACGCTCCCCCTCCCACCCCGCAGCCCCCCTGCACTGCAGCACACACATCCCGCCCCCGCAGCACCGTACAGCCACCCGCCATCCAGCCCCCCACTCGTCCCACTACCGCCAGGCTCAGCGACCACCAGCAGCAACTCAGCTATGCTGCAACTCTGTCCCAGCCCACCCCCCCAGCCACCACCCAACTGGGAGAGATCAAACAGCTCCTCAGCATCCTCTGCTCCAGGCTGCTGAACTGAGACCTACAACACTAGGTAGGGAAGAAAAATTCTACATGTAAATAACTACAAATAAATAAATAAAGTAAAAATAAATATATATATATATATATATATATATATATATATATATATTAGTACTACTAAAATAATTACTATATTTGTACTTTACTGTTTAAAGGAATCTTAAAATGATAAAAGGTTGTGTTATTGTTAGACATTTTATTTAATTGAGAATAATATTGGTTGGATTACATGAGTTCATTTACTGTTAGCTGTTGGAACATTCAGGGCCTGTATCCTCTGCTTTTGGGCTGAAGAGCACAGACCCTGAATTTATTAAAAATACAAAAGATGTAGATGTGATAGTTCTGTTGGAGACATGGTGCCGTGCAGACGCACTCACACACTGCCCCTCAGGCTACAGGGAGGTGATAGTGCCCTCTATTAAACTGAGCACAGTCCGGCGCGGCAGGGACTCAGGGGGGATTATAGTATGGTACAGAGAGGAGCTGGCCAGCTACATCAGCCCAGTCAAACAGGGCCAAACAAACATGGCTCAAAATTAACAAGGGAATAGCCCAATGTCAAAATGACATATACCTGTGTGCAGCATACACCCCCCCTTCTGAATCCCCCTATTACAACGAAGAGTATTTTAACACCCTCCACACAGAGATCGGCCATTTCCAGGCCCAGGGGAATGTGCTGCTCTGTGGGGATTTCAATGCCAGGACAGGCTCAGAGCCTGACTGTATAAACACCCAGGGAAACAGCCATGTATTTGGACAGACCCCTCTGTACCTCACACCCACCACAATCCAGAGAAACAACCCTGACCGTGCCGTGAACAAAAATGGGAGAGAATTAGTGTATCTCTGTCAAGCCCTAGGTCTGTACGTCGTTAATGGCAGGACCAGGGGGGACTCTTTAGGGAGGTTCACGTATTGCTCAGCTCTTGGGACTAGTGTAGTCGACTATGCCATCACTGACATGGACCCCTCCTTTCTAAGTGCATTCACTGTCAGGCAACAAACTCCCCTGTTGGACCACAATCAAATCACTGTGTTCCTGAAAAGAGGAAGTCAGGCAAGCAACACACAGACACAGCCCAGTAAGCTGTACAATCTGAATCAAACATACAGATGGGCTCCAAACAGCACTGAGAAATATATCAAAGCAATCAGTTCCACTGAAATAACTAACACCATTAACACTTTCCTCAACACTCTGTACCAACCTAATATGACAGGACTAAATCTGTCTGTTAATGACATCAATCAGATATTTGAAAAAGCAGCCATAATGGCAAATATTAAAAAGACCAAAAATAAGATCAATCGGAAACAAAAACACACACAGTCATGGTTTGATGATGAATGTAAATCAATACGAACAAATCTAAGAAAATTATCTAATCAAAAACACCATCAACCACAAGACACAGACTTACGTCTGAGGTACTGTGAGACTCTAAAACACTACAAACACACCCTCAAACAGAAAAAACAAAAACACACAAACAAAACCCTCACAGACATTGAAAAATCTGTTGACCAAAATCAGTTCTGGGAAATGTGGAACAATTTAAACCCAACAAAACAACAAGAATTGACGATACAAAATGGAACAGTTTGGAAAAATTATTTTGAAAACCTTTATAAAGATATTCAACAAAAAGATCTAACAGATAAACAAAATGAAACTAGAGAAAAACTGAAATTACTTGAACAATCAATTAAAGATAACCAAAAGCTGACACCCTGGGATCCTTCAAGAAGCTGCTTGATGAGATTCTGGGATCAATAAGCTACTAACAACCAAACAAGCAAGATGGGCTGAATGGCCTCCTCTCGTTTGTAAACTTTCTTATGTTCTTATGTTCTTAAAACACAATTGATGTTCCAATCACCCTACAAGAATTAACTAAGAAGCTGCAGGCACTGAAAACCAGAAAAGCCTGCGGCCCTGACAGCATCAGCACTGAGATGCTCAAACACAGCAACCCTAAATTACAGGAGGCAATTCTTAAATTGTTCAACATGGTACTAAGTACTGGTTACTTCCCTGACATCTGGAACCAAGGGCTTATATCCCCAATTCACAAGAGTGGAGACAAATTCGACACCAACAACTACCGGGGCATCTGTGTGAGCAGTAACCTGGGGAAGGTATTCTGCAGTATCATTAACGCCCGGATACTGGCCTTCCTTACCGAACACAATGTCCTGAGTAAGAGTCAAATTGGATTCCTACCAAATCACCGCACAACAGATCATATTTACACCCTACACACCCTAATAAACAAACACGTACACCAAAAAAATAAAGGCAAAATTTTCGCCTGCTTCATTGACTTTAAAAAAGCATTTGATTCTATTTGGCATGAACATTTGGCATCAATGTACACAGAAAACAAATGTGCAGTCAAAATTGGCAACAAAAGAACTGATTTCTTCACTCAGGGGCGGGGGGTGAGGCAGGGCTGCAGTCTGAGTCCAATATTGTTCAATATTTATATTAATGAGTTGGCTACGATGTTGGAGCAGTCTGCAGACGCCGGCCTTACTCTACACGACGCAGAAGTCAAGTTCCTGCTCTATGCAGATGACCTGGTCCTGCTGTCGCCCACAGAGCAGGGGCTGCAGAGGAACTTGGCTCTGCTGGAGCAGTACTGTCAGATCTGGGCCCTGGCAGTAAACTTTAAAAAGACCAAAATAATGATTTTTCAAAAAAAGGCCAGAACTCAGGGAAACAGATACCACTTCACCCTAAACAACACTACACTAGAACACACCTCAGACTACACTTACCTGGGCCTGACTATCAGTGCGTCAGGGAGCTTTAACCTAGCAGTGAATGCACTAAAGGAAAAAGCCAGAAGAGCTTTCTATGCCATCAAAAGAAGATTCTATAAAATAAATATTCCTATCAAAATATGGCTAAAATTAATTGACAGTGTCATCCAGCCTATTGCGCTGTATGGTAGTGAGATATGGGGTCCACTCAGTCAACAGGACTACACTAAATGGGACAAACACCCAATCGAAACCCTGCATGCTGAACTCTACAAAAACATCCTACAGGTGCAAAGAAAAACACCAAATCATGCATGCAGGGCAGAATTAGGCCGTTACCCAACACTCATAAATATAAAGAAAAGAGCACTAAAGTTTTGGATGCACCTAAAGAAAAGTGAATCAGACTCCCTCCAGTATGAGGCCATGCAAACCCAAGAGCTCAGCCCTGAAAAGAGTCCTCTAAGCCAGCTGGCCCTGAAGCTCACTGCACTGAACCCAACTAATAATACTAAAACAAACCAGCTTCAGGTCAGCACTGCTTACCAGCCCCCAATCAGAGTCAACCAAATTATAAAACTAACCAAAAACTGCTATCTGAAACATTGGGACACAGAAACAAAATCTCAAAATAAACTGGATTGTTATCGGGCCCTAAAAAGAGATTACACTCTGGCAGAGTATCTCTCTACTGTCAGAGATACAAAGCAGAGACAGATCCTGACCAAGTACAGGCTCAGTGACCACAGCCTGGCCATTGAGAAAGGCCGTCACCGGCAGACCTGGCTTCCTAAAGAAGAAAGGCTCTGTGGTCACTGTGAGACAGGAGAGGTCGAGACAGAGATGCACTTCCTTCTTCAATGTAAGAAATACTCAGAAAATAGACAAACTTATTTAAAAAAAATTGCAAATTCCCTCCCAAACTTCCCAAACATGACCAACCCTGAAAAAGTCCCAATCCTCCTGGGAGAGGAGGGAAGCACAGCCCAACTAGCAGCCCAGTATGTGTCTGCATGTCACAGACTGAGGGACACACAATGAGAGCTCTGCACAGAGACACACACACTTATGTATATACAGTATGTATGTTGTTGTGTATGTAGGCATGTATGTATTATGTAAATACTTATTGTCCTAATACATGTTTATTGTTAGTAGTGATATGTGTTTGTTTTTGTTTTTTTTTACTGTACTTTATAAATCAGTTTGTTTTTATATATATATATATATATATATATATATATATATATATATATATATATGTATTCATGATGCATTGTATATATACATGTATGTATTGTATAATTGCTTTGGCAACACCTGCTATTGTAAGTCATGCCAATAAAGCACCATTGAATTGAATTGAGAGAGAGACACCTCAATCTGCTTATATTAAAGCAGATGCACAGAGAGACACCTCAGTCTGCTTATATTAAGCAGATGCACAGAGAGAGAGACGCCTCAATCTGCTTATATTAAAGCAGATGTACAGACAGAGAGACGCCTCAATCTGCTTATATTAAAGCAGATGCGCAGAGAGAGAGACGCCTCAATCTGCTTATATTAAAGCAGATGCACAGAGAGAGACGCCTCAATCTGCTTATATTAAAGCAGATGCACAGAGAGAGAGACGCCTCAATCTGCTTATATTAAAGCAGATGCACAGAGAGACACCTCAGTCTGCTTATATTAAGCAGATGCACAGAGAGAGAGACGCCTCAATCTGCTTATATTAAAGCAGATGTACAGACAGAGAGACGCCTCAATCTGCTTATATTAAAGCAGATGCGCAGAGAGAGAGACGCCTCAATCTGCTTATATTAAAGCAGATGCACAGAGAGAGAGACGCCTCAATCTGCTTATATTAAAGCAGATGCACAGAGAGAGAGACGCCTCAATCTGCTTATATTAAAGCAGATATGCAGACAGAGAGACGCCTCAGTCTGCTTATATTAAAGCAGATGTGCAGACAGAGAGACGCCTCAATCTGCTTATATTAAAGCAGATGCACAGAGAGAGAGACACCTCAGTCTGCTTATATTAAAGCAGATGCACAGAGAGAGAGACGCCTCAATCTGCTTATATTAAAGCAGATGTACAGAGAGAGAGACACCTCAGTCTGCTTATATTAAAGCAGATGCGCAGAGAGAGAGACGCCTCAATCTGCTTATATTAAAGCAGATGTACAGAGAGAGAGACACCTCAGTCTGCTTATATTAAAGCAGATGCACAGAGAGAGAGACGCCTCAATCTGCTTATATTAAAGCAGATGTGCAGACAGAGAGACTTTACCATGATACTATTTGCTTAAATAATGCAGATCTTAAATAACACTTATCTGATTTTCAGAAGCAAACCTCAGGCCCCCCGGAACTCAGCACTTAACCACAAGAGAGCAGAGTGCAGCAGCAAGGTGCATAGAAGCTGCACAGCACTGACAGAGCCACAGCCTGGCTGGCAACCACATACACTGAGTCTGCCTGCTATCATGTACTGTAGTTACAGCTAACAAAATAACTTATGCACAATTCAGTCTGAAACGTGCAGTTTTAAAAGACACACATAGCAAACATACCTAATATATATTGTATATTGCTAACATTTCATTGGTTTCAGATTTTCCTATATGAAAGATGCACACATTAAGGTGATTTAGATTTTTTAATCGTAATTTATTTGAAGCTGTTATAGATGAATAATTATCGAACGCTCCTTGCAGATGCATCAATGCTACAATTCTGGTCAACTTCCTGAAGTGGCATGAAGTAATTAAGTTGCCATTGAAAACACGTGACAGTAGAATGCATAGTTTGTATTTCTTTTATTTGTTTTCCAGAGAAATATACATTTAAAAAATTTGCTCAGTAAGAGTCATTGTCTAAAAAACGATACTCCTACAAGGACTCAACACTTCCAGTAGCATTTCAGCACAGCAAAGAGTGCAAGATACATTCCAATACCATTCAAAAAATCAAATACACATTTCACATAATACCTGCCTCTTTCATATAAGAAAATATGAGATCTGTGAAGTGATGGGAATACATACTAAATAAGATTTACTGAAATGATGTTGTTATGTTGTTAGCTATGTGTACTTTAAGCAACACCTTATACTAAACAATATTAAATAAAGTGCAAAACCGTCTCCAAGGAAGTGCAAAACCATCTGCAAGGAAGTGCAAAACCGTCTGCAATCAAGTGCAAAACCATCTGCAAGGAAGTGCAAAACCGTCTGCAATCAAGTGCAAAACCGTCTGCAATCAAGTGCAAAACCATCTGCAATCAAGTGCAAAACCATCTGCAAGGAAGTGCAAAACCGTCTGCAATCAAGTGCAAAACCGTCTGCAATCAAGTGCAAAACCATCTGCAAGGAAGAGCAAAACCGTCTGCAATCAAGTGCAAAACCGTCTGCAATCAAGTGCAAAACCATCTGCAATCAAGTGCAAAACCGTCTGCAAGGAAGTGCAAAACCACCTGCAATCAAGTGCAAAATCATCTGCAAAGAAGTGCAAAACCGTATGCTAAGAAGTGCAAAACCGTATGCTAAGAAGTGCAAAGCTGTCTCCAAGGAAGTGCAAAACTGTCTGCAAGGAAGTGCAAAACCACCTGCAAGAAAGTGCAAAACCATCTGCAATCAAGTGCAAAACCTCTACAATCAAGTGCAAAACCGTCTGCAAGAAAGTGCAAAACCGTCTGCAAGGAAGTGCAAAACCGTCTGCAAGGAGGTGCAAAACCGTCTTGGCTCGCAGCCAGATTCAGATGTCCTGTTTGGTTCTCGCTCGGCTCGACAAATAGCCAGTGAAGAACCACCTGTACCTGTACCGTACCGAGCCCTCACGGGTCGGATGTGCCAGTGGTGAAGGGGTATTAGATTCCATCTAGTGTTCCAGAACCCCCTGCCATTTTTACAAGAAACTCATGACTTTACCTTGGCTGTATCCCAAGTTGTCCATACTGCAGCAATACAGATTCTTACTTCTAAACATTACAGTGTAGCCACAGTCCCTCCCGCAAAAATGCTAATGCTGTGATTGAAATGAGCGCCGTAGTGTGTGTACAGAAAACCAGCTTTGTTGCAGGAGGGAGCTGCTGTGTCTGTTCTTAATAGATTAGGTTAAATGTTTGCCAATTGGTTATTGCTAAATATTACCTTTAATAGTAATATGTTACTACACCTTTAAATACCAAAGCATGCTGGGAGTAAGTTAGTTGTTCTTGAACTAGCCAGTGAGCGCCAGAGCTGTATATGTTCAAGAAAAATAAATAAAAACTCACTGCGGCTGTAAAGAATAAAGTACTTCAGCAGTTACTTAACACTGTGTGTGTGCCTCAGTTATATACATAACAGGTGATCTGGATACACAGGGATCCTTAGAAGAGGCGTTCTCTTTCTCCTGGCGAACACTCCTGAGTAAATGTTCAGAAATGTACTGCCCAGTTGATTCATGACCAAGGGCCCAAATTCACTTGGTCAAACATAGTTGCTGTTGATATTCCTGTGAACTGTAAGTAGAGCTTTTACTGTGTAGGCTCCCTGTAGGGTTAGGGTAAACACAAGACAACATTTTATTGAGCAGGATTGGACAATATTGATGTTTTAAATATCAATTATCAGCTAAAAATGATCACGATTAATAGAACTACTATGGGGTATATTTAAAGAAATGAACTGAGCTAAACAATATACTGAAGATTAATCAGATTTGATACACATGGAAAAAATGGCAATGTGGCAATAGACAAGTTCTGCAAATACACCCTGTGGAAGCAAAATGGGAAACAACTTCCATATTTAAAAACTGTAATAAAAAATAGCTTGTTACTGTAATTCATTAACATCCATGGTCAATACCAAGGTCTGTAGAATGAAACCAGAGACAGTAAAACCTGTCTAATCCGGCATTGCATGGGGCTGGAAAATTGTGCCAGATTATACAGTGTGCTGGTTTACAGAATACTATAAAATCCAATACCGTACCTGAAAAGCAATAAAGGTATAAAACTATTTGAACACTTTAAAATACTCTATCACAGTACACACAGTGAAAGTACTGTCCAGGTACACCCTGTAACTCAATGACTGGTGACTGGTTTCATTTGTATTTTACTTTCTCCATTATGAAACCAAGCAGTTTACTGAAAATGTACCACAGTGTGTATTTACTTCATTATTCCAAACTTAGAAAAGAAAAATCATATGACTTGGTGCCAGCCTGCAGTCAGATTTAGGGATTTTAGGCACTTACAAATCATGCCAGATTCCAGAATAGACAAATTGGTCTGGATGTTGGCTGGATTCCACTGTACTGGATATCCTTTCCTGGCATTATCTGTGGGGGTGTCCAGCAAACTAAATGTACATTTGTCATTTCAGAAGGGTCATTTTAGTAGTAATGCAGATAATTCCACACCCCTAGAGTGTAAAGACTGCACATGGTGCCATTTTCATTGTGTCTGGTGACTGTGGGTAAGTGTGTGTTGGGCAGGAAGTGCCCTCCTTCTTGATAAGGGTACACAGGGAGTGGGCGGAGAGACCAAGGCTGGCTTTTTCCGCCACATCTCAGTTTTAAAGCTTGCTTCTATTAAGACACTGGTTAAACAAAGTCTATGTTACATCTATAGCAGTCAACTAGAACTGAAGAGCAGTTCCTGAACTCCTTAACATAGTTATCTAAAAATAAAATGCACAACATCTGAGTATTTGTAACAACTATGACATCTACCGTCTGTCTGTAAGTCTCTCTGTCTGTCTGTTCACTACATGGTGAACACGATCACTGCCTTGATTGTGAATCTTCATCAAACTTTTATCAAACACTCCTAGCCTATATACGTCTCGGATTGCATTTTGGGCAGGCACTTGTTTATTATGAGGGCCTGTGTATGGGCAGGCACTTGTTTATTATGAGGCCCTGTGTATGTGCAGGCACTTGTTTATTATGAGGCCCTGTGTATGGGCAGGCACTTGTTTATTATGAGGCCCTGTGTATGGGCAGGCACTTGTTTATTATGAGGGCCTGTGTATGGGCAGGCACTTGTTTATTATGAGGGTCTGTGTATGGGCAGGCACTTGTTTATTATGAGGCCCTGTGTATGTGCAGGCACTTGTTTATTATGAGGCCCTGTGTATGGGCAGGCACTTGTTTATTATGAGGGCCTGTGTATGGGCAGGCACTTGTTTATTATGAGGGCCTGTGTATGGGCAGGCACTTGTTTATTATGAGGCCCTCTGTATGGGCAGGCACTTGTTTATTATGAGGGCCTGTGTATGGGCAGGCACTTGTTTATTATGAGGCCCTGTGTATGGGCAGGCACTTGTTTATTATGAGGGCCTGTGTATGGGCAGGCACTTGTTTATTAGGAGGGCCCTAGTGGTTAGGGCACTGGCAGCAGTGTGGAGTAGTGGTCAGGGATCTGGCAGCAGTGTGGAGTAGTGGTTAGGGCTCTGGTAGCAGTGTGGAGTAGTGGTTAGGGCTGTGGCAGCAGTGTGGAGTAGTGGTTAGGGCTCTGGACTCTTGACTGGAGGGTCATGGGTTCAATCCCAGGTGGGGGACACTGCTGCTGTAACCTTGAGCAAGGTACTTTACCTAGATTGCTCCAGTAAAAACCCAACTGTATAAATGGGTAATTGTATGTAAAAACTAATGTGTAAAAAATAATGTAATTGTATGTAAAAATAACACTATGTAACACAATTTTTGTTCCTGGGTAGTAAGTGTTATTTCCTAATTGCTTATGCCTCAAAAGTATAGAAAATGGCTATTATTCCCCACAAACTTTGCTTTTGTGACCAGGACAGTGATATTTTGAAATTTACCTATTTCCAATGAGAAAACGGGCAAATTTGTGTCTTTTCGTTCACATAAAGTCAGAAAAAAACAACATATGAATCCAAATTAACATGTATTTATACTAAAGTAATACAAAAATGACTACAAAAGATTTAGAAGTGAGTAGTTTTTCGAGATTTACGATTATACTGTAAATCACTTTCACGAATTAGCCCCCAAATGTAGTCTCCCATCATGTTCTCGTTATACTGTCCTTGGTAGCGGCGTTCAAAGTCTAGTATATCCTGGTGGAAGCGCTCGCCTTGCTCCTCCGAGTACGCTCCCATGTTCTCCTTGAATTTATCAAGATGAGCATGAAGGATATGGACTTTGAGGGACATCCTATAGTCCATTGTGCCGTAGTTCTTCACCAGAGTCTCAACCAGCTCCACATAGTTTTCGGCCTTGTAATTGCCCAGGAAGCCCCAAACCACTGCGACAAAGCTGTTCTGGTATAGTAAGTAAACTCGTTAAATTTGCAGACGACACAAAAATAGGAGGAGTGGCAAACACTGTTGAAGCAGCAAAGGTCATTCAAAATAATCTGGACAGCATTCAGAATTGGGCAGACACATGGCAAATGAAATTTAATAGAGAAAAGTGTAAAGTATTGCATGCAGGCATTAAAAATGTGCATTATAAATATCATATGGGAGATAGTGAAATTGAAGAAGGGAACTATGAAAAAGACCTAGGAGTTTATGTTGACTCAGAAATGTCTTCATCTAGACAATGTGGGGAAGCTATAAAAAAGGCTAACAAGATGCTTGGATATATTGTGAGAAGTGTTGAATTTAAATCAAGGGAAGTAATGTTAAAACTCTACAATGCATTAGTAAGACCTCACCTAGAATATTGTGTTCAGTTCTGGTCACCTCGTTACAAAAAGGATATTGCTGCTCTAGAAAGAGTGCAAAGAAGAGCAACCAGAATTATCCCGGGTTTAAAAGGCATGTCATATGCAGACAGGCTAAAAGAATTGAATCTATTCAGTCTTGAACAAAGAAGACTACGCGGCGATCTGATTCAAACATTCAAAATCCTAAAAAGTATGGACAATGTCAACCCAGGGGACTTCTTTGACCTGAAAAAAGAAACAAGGACCAGGGGTCACAAATGGAGATTAGATAAAGGGGCATTCAGAACAGAAAATAGGAGGCACTTTTTTACACAGAGAATTGTGAGGGTCTGGAACCAACTCCCCAGTAATGTTGTTGAAGCTGACATCCTGGGATCCTTCAAGAAGCTGTTTGATGAGATTCTGGGATCAATAAGCTACTAACAACCAAACGAGCAAGATGGGCTGAATGGCCTCCTCTCGTTTGTAAACTTTCTTATGTTCTTATGTTCTAAGCTTAAACAGGCCGAATGGCCTTCTTTCGCTCGTACATTTTCTAATTAATGGACAACCTGCTAAACATTTATAAATAAATAAGTATCATTTAAGTATTATTTATAAATACTCAGTTACTAACTTTAGGAAATGTATGGGATTTTTTTTTAAATGTAACGAGCTGAGTAGTTCAGAGAAACACTGATCTGTGATTCTCTTTTAGTTGAGAAACACTGATCCACAATTCTTTTAACTGAGAAACACTGATCCGCGATTCTTTCAGTTGAGAAACACTGATCTGCGATTCTTTTAATTGAGAAAGAATGATCCACGATTCTTTTAGTTGAGAAACACTAATCCGCGATTCTCTTTTAGTTGAGAAACACTGATCCGCGATGCTCTTTCAGTTAAGAAACACTGATCCGCGATGCTCTTTCAGTTGAGAAACACTGATCCGCGATGCTCTTTCAGTTGAGAAACACTGATCCGCGATGCTCTTTCAGTTGAGAAACACTGATCCGCGATGCTCTTTCAGTTGAGAAACACTGATCCGCGATGCTCTTTCAGTTGAGAAACACTGATCCGCGATGCTCTTTCAGTTGAGAAACACTGATCCGCGATGCTCTTTCAGTTGAGAAACACTGATCCGCGATGCTCTTTCAGTTGTCTGCTTACCTTGCATTTTCAGTACAGTGTTTTTGCGTGACTTACCAACGCGCTCCTGCTTCTCCTGACAGCTTGCCGACAGCAGCTCCAGCTCCTGGTATTTGCCAGCAAGCTGCAGTTTGCCGTTGTCCAGCCGCGGGCGGAGTGAGAGAGACTCTTCAGCTAGGCTACGGTTGGTAGTCAGCATGGTGTCCCTCTCCAGCTGCAGCTCCTGGAACCACACAAGCCAGGGCAGTGAGGGGGGGTGGGGATGGGGAATTTAATTGAATGGAGAATTCTAGTCAAAATATTTGTCATTGAATTCAATTTTTATTGAAAAAGACTTCTAGCTGAAACATTTGCCATTTCTTTTAGCATTTCTTAATTATGGTGATGTCAGTATTATAATCGACAAAGATTTCGGTTAATGTTATGATAATTCCATCGAGGGGTTCTCTTATATTATAAACCACAAGAGCTAAAAAAAAAAAAAAAAAAAAAGTCACTGAGATTATTTTTTTTTAGCTTTATTTAACAGGGTGGAAGCTAGGTGTGAACTGGCGACCCAGCGCACCGCAAGGAGGCATCTCAACCACAATGCAAAAGAGCCGGGCTCATTCATGGTTTTAGAGCTTTTAACATCATCTCATCTCACCGACGGGGGACAGAATCTGTAATGGTAGAGTATAACACAACACTGCCCCTTACACTCCTTCCCCTTCGACTGCAGCCAATCCATGAGATCTGAGTGACACAACCAGGGCCGGATTAACCTATCACAGGGCCCTAGGCAAACATACACTTCTGGGGCCCTACCTTCCTATATGAATAACAACAAATAGACGATTATATATATTAGAGAACTGAGAATTGTGGGAGTCTGGAACCAACTCCCTAGAAATGCTGTTGAAGCTGACACCCTGGGATCCTTCAAGAAGCTGCTTGATGAGATTCTGTGATCAATAAGCTACTAACAACCAAACGAGCAAGATGGGCCGAATAGCCTCCTCTAGTTTGTAAATTGTCTTATGTTCTTATGTTCTTAAGTGTACCGTACCTGCGGTTTATTTCCATTTGCTTCAAATCATCAGAAATTCAGACATAAACTTTCTCATTTCTGATGCATGACTCCAGAACTTGTTTGTAGACTTTCTTATGCTCTCATATATATATATATATATTAGCTTAACTCACGCTCCACCAATTTGCAAAAGGTATCGTTTTCAGAAACGTCAGTTATGCCAAATTCTAGTTATGACGAAAGTTTTACGCACTGCTCTAAACTGAACGACTGACCAAATCTGACAGAAACAGTTTAATTGAAGGTGGTGTGTTAAATACATTTCAAAATAAATTCAGAAACTCCTGAAGCCTGCGTCAAATCCCATAGCGCAGCTTGATAATCACCTTTCCGGATTTACTGAATACAAACACAACAGTTCCAATATGGACAAGAACATCATGTGCTGATTGTTATCCAATTAAAAAAAACGAGATACTTCTATAAAGGAGGATCTCAAACTTTTGTCCACTAATTGTAGGTCCCCTATAGTCCACAAAAATATATATTAAAAAACAAACATAGTAGTGTAGTCAAATCAGGGTTGCCAACCTTTTGTTAATTTTGTTTTTACTGACATACAGATTTACAGATTTTTTACTGACACTATATATTTTTTTTACTGACATCATCAAAAATCAGAAACTATAAAATGTGCTAGTTTTGTGTCCTTACCTTTCTTTAGGTCTTATTTACTTCTCATACATGTACACATTTGCAGACTGGATCATTTGCTTCGTTGGTCTGAAGTTGGTGCTGTTTTTAACAGCAGTCTGATGATCAGAATTCTATCCGGAATGTCTGTAGACAATGTATTTCTTACGTCTGTTTTTATAAGGTTCTAATTCTGCACTACTGTGTGGCAAAGCCAACATATTAATGGCAAACTTGGCAAGTGTAGGGAAAAGTGGCTCTCCGCTAGGTGTAGACAAGAGTGCAATTTTCATTAGCTGCCAGATCCTGTCTATGTTCATCAAGTCATTTGTTACTGGATAAATCCAGGCTATACAGAATATTTCCAATAACAAAAAAGCATTGAAAGCTGGACGATATCTCCTGAGCTCGCTGTGCTTTGGCTACTTGGTTGAAGAACGCGTATACTAATGTCAGCACAGTATTGTTAATGGCATTCTTCTTTTGATGCTTTTCACTGGCATCCCATAAGGTGCAGGTATATGGCATTCAAGCTGATTGGGAAAGCTGCAAAGCAATACAAATATATACCATATTTATTTCGATCCAAAATCACAGAAATGTTTTTTTAATTTATTTATGTTTTAGTGTTTCTTTACCGACTGGCCTAAGTGTATGGACGGTTGGCAACCTTAAGTCAAATGCAGTTTAACATGGCTTACTTCTTTCTCAATCACAAATACAGCAAAGGCAGTGAGCTTTCCTTGTTTTACGGGTTGATTGGAGGTGGTTTCTGACCTGCTTCCTTAAAGGAAATGCTCTTTCTCCAGGGTCGGGATGTTTTTGGCAGTTTGGGGCTTATGCTTTGCTGCCCCAGAAAGAGACATTGTTTGCTGTATTCAAGTAAAATCAAACTGACTGACCTGGAATTTATTTGTGTCGCTGCGCGCAAGTCAGCGAGGGTAAATTTCGGGTCAGTCAGTTTGGTTTCATGTGAACACAAGTGAGATACACAGCCTCGGTTGAAATGTCAGTGTGTGAAGTTCTTCCAGTTTGCACGCAATTCCGTGTCTGTTTTTACCAAAAAAAATGGTTTTGAATTATTACAGCTTCAATTTCCTTAGCATTTCTGTATGTAGCAATACTAAACATGTTACTGAGTTTCTTTTAGTCTTACTGCAGACACTGCTGTTGAGTGTTTGCTACAGATGAACTGCAATAACAACTTGTTCAAAATGCTGGCATTTCTACACTGGCTTCCTGTCCGATTTAGGATAGATTTTAAGGTGTTGTTATTAACCTATAAGGCTCTAAATGGCCTTGCTCCACCTTATCTTAAAGATCTTTTAACACCACACATCCTCAACCGGTCACTCCGATCTGAGGATGCCAGGTTACTTTTTATACCCATTATTCAGAAAGAAACTCAGGTATGAGATGCTTCTGCTGTATTGCACTGAAACTATGGAATGAGCTGCCCAGTACGTGGAGTGGGTTACTCGAGTACTCAGAATAATGTAAATAACATCTCTTCATGAATGTAAGTTCAATATATGGGAGCGACCAGGTCAGTTCAGTTGGGCAGGCTTTTGTTTCATCTGGTCCTGTGCATTCACGTTATCTGTATTGTTCCGGGGTGGGACAATACCACTAGTTTCGATAGTGTGGGGGTGTGTGTGTGTGAGCCACTGTTGGGTGCGGACCATGTCACGCCCTTGCTCTGCCCCCCCCCCCCATGACAGTAGTGGTCCGCTCTCGTCTCTGTGTGTGAGGGCACTGATACAGCCAGAGCCTGTGTGTGTATGTGTGTGTGGAATAGAGCGAATGAGAAAGTGGGTTTATAGGATAGACAGGAGGAAGGATTTATTGTTTTTGTGGTGTGGTCCTGACCCAAACACGGACCCTGTTTAATTAATAAAGTAGTTTTGTTAGCGCCTGAATCCTGTCTCCGTCTCCTGCTTTGAGCCTCAAGACCAGGGGTCATTACAATATGTTATTCATGTATACCACCTTAACACTAGCCATAGAAGTCATTTTGACGGGTTGATGTTTTCACATTTAAATTACTCTGCGTGTCTGAAAGTTATGTGTTTGTCCTTTTAAGACTTTTCCTAAATAAATACCCCCACGGCGTTTGAAAGGCAGGATCACGAAAATAAGGAAGTTATAAACCAGCCCAGCTAGCAACAAAGCCGTCATTCTGACGGACTTTAATACATGTTTTTATTGTGAAGAAATTCCCACCCTTACCCAGTACGGATCGTTGATGTTTTTAAATCTCGATTAAAAACATATTTTTATAGTCTAGGATATACAGTTATCTAAAATGATATTCTCTCATCTATATGTGACATAGTTTATTATTTTTACTTGTTAGCATTATTTGACTGTTTTATTTATTTTAAATACTTTGAACTATTTTATGGTTATTCTTATTATTACAATTACTGTTATTACTTTATTTATTTATTTATTTATTTATTTTTCTTCATGTACAGAGCTTTGTGGCGACCCTCGTTACAGGCGCTATACAAAAATAAAGATTGATTCATTGAACATGTCTGTATGTAATTATAAACCCATCCTGCACAGTAAGGTTAGTTTTCTCGTTCATTACATTAGACTGCAACTCAACAATTAGTTTGCCTTGTTTTTCTCCCCAATTTAGAATGACCAATTACATTCCCTCACTGCAGCAACTCCTCTCAACTTCCTCCGATCCCCAAGCCAATCTCCTCTTTACACCCAGGAAGAGCTTATGTCAGAGGGCTACTGGCCCCTAGATAAATGCCAGCCCTGGTAAATGTCCTCTGAAGCTTTACCGGGTGCCTGACCAGTAGGGGCAGTAGTGAGGTTCTGGAGTGGAAGTTGAACAAATGATACACCTATTAGACTGTTCTAGAATGCTATTAAAAAGCAGTAGTTTGTAACATATTAAAGTCTATTAGAACTGCAGTCTTGCCCATTCTGACTGAAACTGACAGCTTATTATTATGTCATAAATTCAATTGACATAACCAATGTGCTTGGGGCAGACATTTAGTGTGGCATAAGGCAGGTGTTGATATGGTATATACAACCACTTTATATATTAATATGTGTGCTACTACTGGTTCAGATACTGCAGCTTAATCCTTGTCTATATTGTAAAGGGTAAATCGATGCACACACATTAATATTGTATTAATACATAGTTATCCTTCCAAATCTACCAGGGGATTTTACGGGCTGTATGTTTAAAGCACATGTACTATGGCACGTTGACTCGAGATTATCACATGAGGTTTCATTTATATTTTTATTTCTAGTCTAACACACCCCCTTCCCACTCCTCCCTCGCTTTCTTTGACCACAAATTCAGTTTTGTTGAGTAACTGGAATTTTGACGGTGACTAGGGCTAGCTTCCTCTGTCTGCAAACACCCTTTACAAAAATGCTGTTACTACCGATAAACACTTTAGAAAAGTCATATGAAGAGGCCGCCTTTTCAAAGTTCCCTGCAGCACAGTATAGTGTATTAAACCACACTGAAAGCTTGGTATTAAACCGTAATCCTTATATGGTAAAGCATATTGAAAAGCACGGCAGACCATAGTCTATGGTAAATGCATTAGCGTAGACATCGGGAAACTGCAAAACGACCGTGCAAGCTAGAAGGACCAATTCTAAATAACACCCAGCTTTAATAACATTTAGTAACAAATTTTATTTATTTTTTTTGTTCCTGGGTAGTAAGTGTTATTTCCTAATTGCTTATGCCTCAAAAGTATAGAAAATGGCTATTATTCCCCACAAACTTTACTTTTGTGACCAGGTGTCACAAGGCTGGCTGAGTGACACGTCAGACCCGGAAGAAACACACAGACAGACGGTGGTGATGAGTAATGCTGAGTGCAAATGGTAGCACTCAGCGTTTATTAAATTAAATAAAAGGGTTTTAAACACAAAACAGGACACGGCACTGGAGCCAAAATAAACAGGTAAACAAAACGAACTAACACACAAAACAAGTGGACGAACGTTTAAACAAGTACCGTGCTGGCACTTCCAGCACGCTGTAGCAATTGTTATTTCTAACCTTTTATCTCCTCTCTCTCTCTCCCCCGTTCTCCACTCACGAACACCCAACCCCGAGTGAGTGAAAACATGCTGCTTTTATGCAGTTGTACCGAGACTCGATTGCTAGTCAATCATTCAATTGGAATCTCGGTACAACTGCACGTGAATTAATTAAGTGTACTCCCGTGACCACCCATTACATTTTAACCAGCACGTGAAGTGATCTGTGCCATCCTCGTGCCTAAATACAAATCTACATTTTTAAATACACGTGAAACACAGACCCGTTTATATCCTGTGTACCAAACTCTATACACCAACATTAACACACGCAACATACAACACAGAAATGCACACGGGTGGAGCACATTGCCACACCAGGACAGTGATATTTTGAAATTTACCTATTTTCAAGAACATTCCAGATAGATTCAGTGCTGAGTAAACTTGGAGTAACTTCTAGAACTTTCTAGAACTTTCCAGTAATATAAATAGCAGTATAAATACAGAGGCCTTAAGCCCACCAGTTCAGTTTAGTTCCAGCTGCCTAAGTGGATACATATCTGCATTTTTCTGAGATTGCATCAAGAGGCTGCAAGCATCCGGCAGACGCATTTTGCTATGTCTGCGGCCAATTTATCAAGACAAGAGCGAAAAAGTACTCCGTGGAAGCATCTGCTAAGATGTGTGAGGCCTATAAGGCACATTTCGGCATGCCTGCCAGGGATCAAGACAAACCTTGGGCACCTCATTTCACCTGCGAGCACTGCAAAAAAACTCTGGAAGGTAAGATGGACAATTGTTGCTCGGAATTTTATGTTATAAAATTTGTTAAAATTTTTTAAATTGTAAAAGTTTTTAATTTTAAAATGTTTTACAATTTTCAATGTTATTGAAAAAATATATCATATATGAAAAATGTTGCGAGAATCTCTTACACATTAGTCATGGGTGAAATAAATGTATTTTTGTAGGATGGTACAGAGGGGAAAAGAGAGCCATGAAGTTCGCTATCCCAAGAATTTGGCGGGAACCCACTGACCACTCAAGCAACTGCTACTTCTGCATGGTGGACCCTTCCAAACATCAGACTGGCAAGAATGCACCTGCTATCATGTATCCGGACCTTCCTTCATCCATCGCCCCGGTGCCACACTGCCATGAGCCCCCCGTACCCACTCCTCCGGAGAGAGAGCAGCCGTCTTTAGAAGAGAGCAGCAAGTCAGAGAGCGAGGAAGACGTTATAGATCCAGATGACAATTTCAGAGGTGGAGCTGAGGAGAGAAACCCATACTACCCCAACCAAAAAGACCTCAATGACTTGATTAGAGATCTTGGTCTCACCAAGTCCAATGCCGAGCTTTTGACGTCTAGGCTCAAGCAGTGGAACTTGTTGGATGAAAGTGTGCAAGTCGCAGATCAGAGGAAGCGTCACCAACCTTTTTCCAGCTTCTTCACCCGTCAAGATGGGCTCTGCTTCTGCCACAATGTGACCAGTCTGTTCAAGGCAATCGGAATTGCCTGTAACCAGAAATCTCGAAAAACTACTCACTTCTAAATCTTTTGTAGTCATTTTTTTATTACTTTAGTATAAATACATGTTAATTTGGATTCATATGTTGTTTTTTTCTGACTTTATGTGAACGAAAAGACACAAATTCGCCTGTTTTCTCATTGGAAATAGGTAAATTTCAAAATATCACTGTCCTGGTCACAAAAGCAAAGTTTGTGGGGAATAATAGCCATTTTCTATACTTTTGAGGCATAAGCAATTAGGAAATAACACTTACTACCCAGGAACAAAAATAGTGTTACATAGTGTAATGTTTGTTAACGACACTTAAACGACAATGAACTATGCCTGACTACCTTAACATAAATCCCAATGATAAACTGAAGGGCCTTCAAGGCATTTATAACTGCAAATTAGTACTAGCGGAAATTTACCAAGAAAAACTTTTTATAAAGGGTTTCCATAGAAACGTGTTTGAGATCTATTGCACTAATGACAAGCATGTTAATAATTTCCAACTACAAGAAAAATAAACCAACAATGTAAAGTCCATTTTCTATAAAAATTGTCACCGCCTTCAATTGTTGGCTTTTTCAGTCAGTTTGCGTAGTTATGAATACATATTAAATAAAAATAACTAAATCCGCATCTGCGGTCCACAGAAGCTTCAGGTTGTGTGTTTGTAAAGCGATAAACGGCATACCCATCAATTACTTGCAGTACAGTATCTACCTCTGCACACAATCCTGGCAATATATAGACCACCACTCAGATGTAATTAGCAAACAGCACTGTTCGATTATAGCTACATACAGTATTTTTGCACACGGTTACTTTATTTATAGCAAAGCGTATGTCATATATATATATATATATATATATATATATATATATATATATATATATATATATATATATATACACACATATAAATACTATTGTTCACATATTTGTATTTATCAATTCTGCTCAACATATTTAACACTTTTTTTTACATTGGTATTTAAACATTTCTGGGGTTTTTTTGGTGTATAAAAATAGCAATATAACCTTCTGACTGAGTCTGACGATTTGGTCCATTGTATCCTCTTCTTGCAAGAGGTCCCGGAGCTGCCCGGTGCTGAGTATGTTAAGCCCGTCCGGCACCGGGTTCTTGCTCCCTCGGGTGAACCGGGACATGCTGTTCTGACACCGATGGCTCAAACAGTCTCGGAGGCGATGCTGTGATCTGGTCTCATCCTGAATCTGTTACAGATGCACATAGTATTGCTGCTGTCCGTGAAGCTGTAACTCCACGCATGACTCTGCTCTGCCTGAGACAATGCGAGTTACTGCCAGTGGCTAAACCAAAGCTACTTCTCCTCACAACCACATGGGGCGCACCAGGACTCTTAAAGGGACAGCGAAGTAGCAGATGTTTTGTTTAATTTAACATGTGCTTATTGTATTAGTTTATTTTTTATGCCAAATGACCATATTTAGTCAAATGCCTATGATGGTTTATGCAGCACGCTGTGTGTATGCAGCAAATATACTGTCCCGTGGTTTACACAGGGTTAACAGACGGCACGGTATAGTATGTATGGACGATTGGGACAACAACACTTACATTAAGCTTGCAGGGAAAACAGTTTTAAACAGAGGCTGCCTCTCCTCACACTGCGACTGCCACACACCAGGGTAGGCGAGAAGGTTACAAAGTAAATCAAAGGTTAGCCCCAGGGGACAGTGTGGCGAGAGGCAATGCACTGCCCCCTAGCGTGTAACACAGAGTTGTTGCAGGTTTAATGCCAGAGCAGTTTAACCCTGCATACACCAACAAGTGTAACTGGTTTTAAAGGTGTTTTTATTATTATTATTATTATTATTATTATTGTTCCGATCTTCATTTTCTGTTAGTGTTACTCTGGTAGTTTGCGTAAAAGAGGCAGTGAAAACTAGCCATGGTAGTTCATATATATAATTTTTGAAACGAAAGCAACCCATTCTAGCCACACATGTCCTCTGTTTTAACAAGGGGTAATTCCATGAACAAAATGGTATTTTGTGCACTCAATGTCTTTTCTAGTTTTTCTCTGTGAAACAACACACTAAAAAACTATTGTGTACTTCCTGTCAAGCACAAATTGTGTTACAGTGGATCTTGTATAATAACCTTCACATGCATACAGTGTGTAGCAGCAGGGTCACCTTTTATAAAGGGTCGGTTCATTTGCATGATCATTTCGCAGTGTTCCATGCTTTTATGAACGGTCGGTCCATTTGCATGGTCATTTCGCAGTGTTCCATGCTTTTATAAACGGTCGGTTTATTTCACAGTGTTCCATGCTTTTATGAACGGTCAGTTCATTTGCATGGTCATTTCGCCGTGTTCCATGCTTTTATAAACGGTCGGTTCATTTGCATGGTCATTTCGCAGTGTTCCATGCTTTTATAAACGGTCGGTTCATTTGCATGGTCATTTCGCAGTGTTACATGCTTTTATAAATGGTCAGTTCATTTGCATGGTCAATTCGCAGTGTTCCATGCTTTTATAAACGGTCAGTTCATTTGCATGGTCATTTCGCAGTGTTCCATGCTTTTATAAACGGTCAGTTCATTTGCATGGTCATTTCGCAGTGTTCCATGCTTTTATAAACGGTCAGTTCATTTGCATGGTCATTTCGCAGTGTTCCATGCTTTTATAAACGGTCAGTTCATTTGCATGGTCATTTCGCAGTGTTCCATGCTTTTATAAACGGTCAGTTCATTTGCATGGTCATTTCGCAGTGTTCCATGCTTTTATAAACGGTCAGTTCATTTGCATGGTCATTTCGCAGTGTTCCATGCTTTTATAAACGGTCAGTTCATTTGCATGGTCATTTCGCAGTGTTCCATGCTTTTATAAAGGGTCAGTACATTTGCATGGTCATTTCGCAGTGTTCCATGGTTGTCCCAAGGTTATCTATGCATTTACCATAGTTTGCCTTTAATATGTTTTACTAGACCTGGGCTGCTTACCTATGCTTTACCATGTTTTCCCTATACTTTATTGCAGTTTACTATGCTTTTACTATGGTAAACAGGCAAACCATGGACAGCTTTTGGTGGTTTACATTCTAAAACACTAAAATATGTTTGCATAGTTTTTCTTGCTACAGAAAAAATTAGAGTCAGTAGCTATGCTTCCATTAAACTTTTTTTATGCATTACTAGAGTGGACAAGGATAGTGCATATGACATAATCTACTTAGATTTTCAAAAAGCATTTGACAAAGTACAACACGAAAGACTATATCTAAAGATTAAATCAGTAGGAATAAATGGTAAAGTAGCAGCATGGATTCATAACTGGTTACAAGACAGAAAGCAGGAAGTTATAATTAGAGGCCAGGCATCAAACTGGAGTAACGTAACAAGTGGGGTACCACAGGGGTCAGTATTGGGACCATTGTTATACTTAATCTATAGAAATGACTTGGACAAAGACATAATCAGTAAACTATGCAGATTTGCAGACGACACAAAACTGTGAGGGGTAGCCAACTCCTAATCAGCAACTTTAATAATACAAAGAGATTTAGACAAGATTCAAGCTTGGGCTGACACATGGCAGATGAAATTGAATGTGAATAAATGCAAAGTCCTGCACATAGGGCACATAAACATTACAGGCAAGTACAGCGTGGACAGTAACGAAATAGAGGAAGCTATGTACGAAAAGGACTTGGGGGTAGTAGTGGATGAATCTCTTAAGCCAACTAGACAGTGCGGAGAAGCTATGAAAAAGGGGAATAGAACATTAGGTTATATATTCAAGACAGCTGAATTCAAATCAAGAGAAGTTATATTAAAATTATACAATGCACAAGTATGACCACACCTAGAATATTGTGTCCAGTTCTGGTCCCCATATCATAAGAAAGACATTGAGGCATTGGAGAGAGTACAGAGGAGAGCAACATGATTAATTCCAGGATTGAAGGGTATGTCATATGAAGATAGCCCGAGAGCTGAATCTGTACAGCCTAGAAAGCAGAGCCAGAAATGACTTAATAGAGGCATTTTAAATTTGTAAAGTTTAACAAAGTAACTGCTGAGAATTATTTTTCGCAGGTCACAGAGAGCAGAACCAGGGGCCACAGGTGGAAGATGACGAAGGGCATATTCAGAACTGAGAGGAGAAGGAGCTTTTTCATGGAAAGGGTGGTGAACCATTGGAACAGGCTGCTGGACAAAGTTGTTGAAGCAGAGACTATCCAGTCCTTCAGGAATAGACTGGATGCTGTCCAAAAATACTGTATAACCCTCTCTGTGATCGTAAAAAGACCTTTAGCTAGCCACCTGGAGGAAGAGCAGTCTGTTTAGCCACGGATCCCCAGAGGTTTCATTTCCCCTAATAACTTTTTTTGTTTTTCCTCTCCTGTTAACGGATCACACTTCCATTAAGCGAGCGAGCATACAGTAGGTGGGCCGAATGGCCTTTTCTCATTCTAGAATTTCTTATGTTCTTGTGATAGGGTGTGTATGATTCACTAAGGGACACGGGAGTCAGAAAGGTGTAGTTGATAATGCCACACAGGCGCTCAAGATTTATTTAAAACACAATGGTAATGTTTGTTTGCTTGTAAAGTTCTCACTGATGCTGCAAAATAAAAGTCCAAAACAAAAAGGCAAAAGCATAAGAGAAAATAAACACTGGTAATCAAACTACAAACAAAAGGTGCTGCTCCACGCAGCGTCCCACAGCCTCCGCTATTCAGTGAGGCTCGAGTTTCAGTGATGCTCTCCTATTCCCTCGCTATCATTCATGGGGTAGCCCAGATTCCCTGAGCTAAACTAAATAACGTCCCAGTATGGGTACGTGATAATTAAATATAGAGGCTGTCTTCGTCCGCCATCTCTGTTGTCTTTTTCCTTCTTTCTCCATACTCTTTCGTTCTCTTTGTTTACTCAAATTCTCCGGCCAGAGCTTCCACTGGATTGTATCCTGCAAGGCCTAACAGAGGAAAAGCAGAGCTTCTTGTCTGACTACCAGATTTAATCCAGTAGTAATATATTCAGATACCAAGGTAGTTACCTCATTACTCTGAAGTCGTGGTTTGAATTTCAAATCGCGGATTGAGTTGACGTCTTGATCTGCATTTCATCACCACAGCTGAACAGGTAGTACAGATGTAATGGATGGGGGTGTGTGGCAAGGTGGCTTGCAGTGCGCTGGTGTAGAGGTGATGCAGTGCTCAGACAACAACAAACAACAGAGTTCACGGTCCAAACAGTTCTTTATTTTGTTCGCACGGTTTGACACTGTTAAATTATAACGCTGGCAACTACACAGCAATGTGTAATTGCATAGCTAAACAATACAGGGTTTCAGTCCCGAAATAATAATAATACAGGCACGGCTCCGTGTCCTTTCTCGCGGTGCACCCGTGCTGGCGGTGAATACAGTGATCATGACTTGTGCAGTATTTATAACCCGGGTTGGATGCTGGCTTGACAGTTACAGCTCCCGGTTGTTAGCTGCCTACTAATTACAAAGCAAACACTCATAAAAACACTCACGGTTAGTTTACAGTTTTTGGAATCTGTCCGTAACCATAACAAAGGAACAGATCGCTCGGCCACATCCCCTGATAAACCTTCAGTCAAGCCCCCTTTGGTTGCGAGTGCAATCACATCTCCAATCCATGACTGACACATTGCCTACCGCAGTAAGGCGCTGACTTCTAGTATTGTGGCTTTGCCCCCTTTTTGGATGGCCGACTTCTGACTGACCCTGGAATGAACTGTCAAACCATCCAGTCTGGGGCACACTGTTCCTGTTATACCGCACCCTCACAGGTTGGGAGGTAGAGTGTTGACTCGGATTCATTCGTTCTCTGTCACAGGGGGTTATAGAGTTCACAAATACAGCACTGTGATGGTTCGGGTGTACCAGTCGAATGGATTCTGTGATGATGGAGAGCTTCAGAGGGTTGTCATTTTGTCCCAAAGCACCATAGAACTTTCTGTTCAGCTTCAGAAGATGTTCATCCAGCATCTCAATACCCAGCTGTCTGTGAAGATCTGCTGTTCTGGTGAAGGTTGCAGCAATCCGCAAGGCTTTGTTCTGTACTCTCTGAAGTAAGAGACAAGTTGAGTCCAAGCAGCCACTCCAGACTAGGGAAGTATAGGTCAAGGTAGGTCTGATAATTGCCTTGATGATCTTGATTTTGCTTCTTAGTGGCATGGTTCTCGTCTGCCAGTTTGTGGGATGCATTCTGTTGTGTTTTTTCAATATGGTTCTTCCAGCTGAGCTTTGCGTCTAAGGTGACACCCAGATAGACACGACTGTTTTCCCACTGGATTGCATCACCATTGAGGGAGAGTTGTGGGTACTCCTTGATGTGCCTCTTGGTTAACAATGTTGCCGTGGTCTTGCTGGCATTGAGGGCTATTTCACCAGTCACTGTACCAATCCGAGAGTCTATCAAGTGAGATCTGCAGGTTCTTGGTCACCACCTTCTCACTGAAAGACTGAGATGATTGCAACATCATCGACATAGAGTGCCAGCTCTGTCCTCAGTAAGTCAGTCAGAATATTGACCAGGAAAGGGATGATGATTGCTCCCTGCGGTACTCCTGTGAGGACCTTTCTTCCCATACTGCAACATGGAATCTGCATCCAGTCAAATAACTGCTCACCAATTAAGCAAGTATTTTGGAAAGTTGAGGCTATTCATCTTGTGGAGAAGACCTGTATGCCACACATGATCAAAAGCTTTGGCCACATCTAGAAAGACTATGACTGTTGATTTGTTGATGTTGAACCCATGGCTGATGGTATCCACAACCCATAGCAGCTGGTGATTCCACAATTTAGGGAGGGCTAACAGAGGAATAGGAGAGGTAATTCTCATGGGATCCACCGTCCACCCAAGACCCGGCCCCCAACCAATCAAAGAGGTCCGAGTGACACAACCTCTTTGTGTCTTTGCCAAGATTGGCAGGTGGGTCAAACAGTGCTTTCGAAACCCCCCCCCCCCCCCCCCCCACTGCAGGTGATAGCCAGCACAGATCTCCCGTCACAGTTCTAAAACTCATGCGTATAAAAAAGCTTGACAACTATGATGGAAGCAGGTTCTTTCATGAGAGGGGAAAAAAAAGAAGTTCAATAGGGGTGGATAAAAATGTATTGTGTATGAAAAATGAGGTGCACAAATGCAATGGAAATACTTTTCAAGCTAATTTTATAAGTATTTTTATGTGGTCAATGTAGCACATCTCTATTGGGACTGGGCACTTAATTAAAACTTAAAGTCACAGATCATCTGTCAATCAAATCTACAGCTATGGGCAAAAGTTTTGCACAGAATTTTAGGATTGACACATACTGGTAATTAAGAAAGGGACTACATTAACATAATTTAGACATTTTAATTTAACACTATTTAATCATAGAAACTACAAACTTATATTGCAAAAGTGTACCGGAAGTCATAATATTAGTACTGTATTTCATATTAGATTTCAAAATGTCCCATTTTTCAATTTTTGTCAGTTTTTCATTACGTTATGTAGATGGAAAACTACAAAGCGGTATGTAATTCAATATGTTATTATTATTATTATTATTATTATTATTATTATTATTATTATTATTATTATTATTATTATTATTTATTCCTTAGCAGACGCCCTTATCCAGGGCGACTTACAATTGTTACAAGATGTTAATGTAACGTTATTCAGCAGGTTTCACTGGACTTTATGAAGCAACATTAGTTAATTCTATAGGGTGCTGGGAAACTTTTGGCCACAGATGTAATTGGCCACTATAATTATCAAAAATAATTATTCTTAAATCACCTATGTTTTTTTTTTTTGTTTTTTTTTTTGTAATATCAAAAAAACTTGTTGATCAGCACCGGACCGAGCGGTTACAGTAATTCAGCTTAAATAACACATATCATGTAGAGGGGTCGGCACAGTCATGTTACACGACGGACACCTTACAAAACACTGACCTCAATAGGACATGATCATATATCATGTCCCTTAGAATTACATACATTTAAGTATAATGTAAAATAAACATACCTCGTAATGCTGTGATAGCATTACTGACGCACTGTATGATTTAAACCACACAGTGTTCAGTACAGGTGTAGTGTTATTTTCAGGTACACTGTAAAAGTGGTACTCAGCGCACTGCACTTGCTCGCGCAGCCTAAACAACATCCACTAGGAAAGCAGGGAAGCGCACATTCAAATCTGGTACATCATCCTGTTTTCGGTCTTTTACATCGTTGTTAATGTAATTTATCATATTCTTCCACCAATTAAGAAAACAGTATGCGAATATGCAATATATTGGGTCTTGTACATTTTTTACTTGTGCAACTTTGCTGTGGACTTCTCATTTTGTCTTGTTCGTTGTGAATTGTTTTTTTTCATTTTAGATCAATTGATTGTATTTCCAGTTTAAGTTTGCAAAAAAAATGATGTACAATGAATTGTAAATGTACCTGTTTGACAATAGAAAACACCCATCAGATCGCAACTGATTGCACCTGTACCAAAATCTGACAGCGTACCACTTTCAATGTGACAACATACCACTTTCTGACATTACATGGGTTAAGTTTTGGTCCGCATACCATATCATTATTTTGTTCATTTTCCAAACAACTGAATATGGCTGCACTCAGATTGTCTGCATTAAGACGTTCAGATATTTCTGTTAGTTTCAAAAACTCAGAGCAAACCTGCTTCAAAATGTACAAAACGATGGTAAATAACAAGCTGACTCGTGTCACTTTGGTCAGTGCTTTCATCACACATTCTGCAGACAAAGGATACATTTACTGCTGACCAGGGTTTCACTGAAAAGGTAGTCGCCAAATATATTGTTTATGGCAACAGTTTACGCACTACAGTGCAGTCTTTGGAAGGCAGTGGAATTGGGGTACATTTCTGTGACAATTTCTTTAAAGACGCTACCTTTTGTAAATTGTAAAGACAGAGATCATGCTGTGCGTCTTTTTGGTCAAAGTTTACAAATGCCGACGTGTACCTGACCCTACTGTTTTCTTTTGCTTCTCTTACATCTCCTTTTCTGCTGCAGACATCTTTAATATTTTTGTCATCTTACATCATTTCTCTGGATGATCTCGGGACACTGTAGATTTTAAAGCTTCATTTACCTGACCACACCTCATGCATTCCATGCTACTATCCCTGGAAAATATTAATTTTCCCAAGCAGGATTGAAATAAATTATTTTAGGTTTCGGTGGGTATCTGATACTGGACTGCCATTCTGTCTGCTTTATTATTATTATTATTATTATTATTATTATTATTATTATTATTATTATTATTATTAATAATAATAATAATAATAATAATAATACATTATATATGAGGGGCACAATACAGCTTCAAAAAATATGGTAATTATTTTTACTCCCCTGTCGGGTCAACACACACAGACACACACACACACAGACACACACAGACTCACACACACACAGACACACACACACACAGACACACACAGACACACATACATACACACACGCGTCAACATTTCTACAATTTCAGTTATTTATTGAAAGTACGTCGCCTTCTTGATCCATTTTAATCCAGCTAGCTACACGTTATAACCAGAATGCTCAGCGAGGTTGTTTATTCGCTAGAGTTATACGCTAGTCTAGCGAGCAAATTAAAAAAAAATGCATCACATTTTTGTTATTTTCGGATCAAGAAAATGTATGCGAGAACCATTTTTTTAAACGGCTGTTTAAACCCTTTATTTTTGTACGATAAGATTCGCATATATATTTTTGTGCGAAATTTCGCTGGAAATGTGTTCGTCTTGTTGATGGAAATAGCTACTCACTGCCGTAAATGCGCTTTTCTTTAAGTTGTTAGCGGAAAATGTCTTTCCATCAAAAATTAACAGACCAATGTACGTATTTTATTTATGTACCTGTATTTATGCACAAACTACAAATCCCATAGCGCTCCACAGCGACACTTGGCAAAGACGTAGGGTGCGTTCACGCCACGCAGACTTTCGTCATTCTGCACAGAATCGGAGCAAGTAGCCAATGGGTGCGCTCACGACACTTTTTTTTGTCGGCTAGATTGCAGACGGGAGTCTGCGCGTGACGTCACGATCTGTGCAGACGGAGCGCGGACAGCTTTGGAAGATGAACAACAGTTCTGAGCAGAACCAAAATGGAGGTGGTGTTGAGAGAAATTCTAATCGCAGAAGAAGAGGATGCAGTCGAAGTGCCCTTTGAGCTCCACCAGCTTCATTTACAGCATGATCAGAAAATATATAGTAGAAACTGTCCCTGCTGTAAGTATAAAGAGATAATATAAACGTGTTTTGTGATGTGAGACAAATTAACGAGTATTATAACGGCAGGATTAGACAGTACTGTATTTTGATCTGGGACAAAAATAGTTCAAATACTTGCACATAGGGTCACATATCTCACTTCAACTACCTGTTATTAAAGCTGATTTATTCTCCTTAATTCAAAATAGGTTATTCCCTGTCCCGATAGCCTTTCATCAATACCCAATTACACCTGCTGAAAATAACAGAGCGGTTTTAGGTTTTCAACCATTTAGCATTACTTTATTTTATTACATGTTTAAACCTTTAAAATAAATATCTTAATATTTGAAAAGTATAACTGTGGAAAAAGAGTCAAATCATGTATAAGATGATTAATGACATGACTCGAAGGCGATTCACACCCCCTGACTAGGTGGCAGTAGCACATGGAGTGGGGATTGTATCTGGTTGTCTACACACTTCTTTTAGCCAACGCTCGTCTGTTGTTTTGCGCCGCGGCTGCTCCAGCGCAGGACAGGACCTCTTGAGAAGCTGCGCGGCTGTGCAGACTTTTAAGCCCGTGGATGCATGACCTGGTGACGTCTTTTCCGGCTGAGTTCACGCAGACGATGAGTTTGGACAGGTTTTCCGCAAAATCTTCGTATCGTGAACTTTCGAAGCTCCCCACCTGCCTGTGTAAGCTTGTATCTCTTGATTCCTTCAACCAAACCCTAAGTTTCCTGCGACAGTGGACACTTGCCTGGATTTGTGACTAAAAACATGGCGGAGTGTACTGGAGAGCGATGGAGGAGCAAACTGCCGGCCCATGCTCTGTTTACAAAGCTTCGTGAAAACCTGGAGTTTGAGCCTCGCGGGAACGGCAGGAAACCGGCGAAGAATCTCACGTTCTGCTTAGACGGGGACCTGTTTGTGTGGGACGGAGCGGAGAGTGCGTTTTACACCACAAATCTGCGCCAGCTTAACAGTACAGACTTGGTTCCCGAGCAGTATCAGGTTAGCTGACGTTTTGTTTTGTTGTTCTACAAAACATCTTCATTGAAATTTCTAATATATATATATATATATATATATATATATATATATATATATACATACACACACACACAACCAAACACACCTATATCTATCTATCTATCTATCTATCTATCTATATATATTCGCTCAAAGAGCCAGCTGCCCAATATATATATATATATAGATAGATAGATAGATAGATAGTCTCCCCTGATTCTTCTTTATTATAGGCTAAATAAATTAATTTCTTTCAGCCTGTCATCATAGCTTATTCCTGTGAGTGCTTGGGTTAGTCACTCATTCTTGTGAGTGCTTGGGTTAGTCTGGCTCTAGCGAAAGCTTATGTTAAATACTGTAATGTTAATACCGGGCTTCATTACAATTATATATAAGACCACAAGTGCAAAATATGACGGCATTCCTCAAGGCATTTCCCACTGCCTGTTGTAACTGTTTGCTTTGCATTTGCAGACCCTGCTGTGCATCAACCCGCCCCTGTTCGAAGTGCACCAGGTTCTGCTTAGCCCCACGCAGTACCACGTGGCTCTGCTTGGGCAGAAAGGAGTGAGTGTGCTGGAACTACCCCAGCGCTGGGGCAAGAGGTCTGAGTTTGAAGGAGGGCGCTGCACAGTCAACTGCAAGTATGCACTCCTCCTTGTTCTCTACTGTATCTGAAAACCCTGTCCCCCTGTTTCCTTGCAGTGTTACCCACGGTGTAGAGTGGAGAGCTTCTTACCGTATTCATAACAGGCGCCTGGACGTATACTTGGGGGCACACTGTTTTCTGAGAGAATGCTGTTTATCCTTTAGTTTCATATATAAACCCTTGCGCCTCCAGCACAAACATAGTTGAAGATAAGTGTAAATGCAAGACGTGGGCGCCGAGATGTTTATTAATGTGCTTTAGAACTGAAGGACAAGAAAATGTATGAAAAAGAGGAGATCATTCAGCCCATCCAAGCTGGTCTGGTTCCTAGTAGCTGATTAATCTCAAAGGTTTGTCAAGTCGGGTCTTAAAGGATCCACGTGATCCTGCCTCAACAACATGACTAGGTAACCCATTCCATCCCCTCACACTCTGTGTAAGAAGTGTCTTAAGTCTATCTCCACTCACTTTATGTCCTGGTTTCTGGACTGCACTTAATGTATTGGTGTGGGGTAACAATGTCAACTCCTTTTAAGATTTAAAGACTTCAGTCATATCCCCTCTAATTCTTCTTTGTTCTAGGCTGAATAGATTCAGTTCTTTCAGCTTATCTTGATGGCTTTACTATACAGCAGTATTAGCATGCTTTTTTGGTATTGGCTGTTTCTTGATGACATTGGCAGGGTGGTGCAGATACTAAAAGTAACCAAAATTGAAGGAACAAAAGAAAACCTGAAACAATTAGTGTCAGAGCTTTTGTGATCTTAATTCTTAGTCTTCTACTTTAGTTCTGAGTTGTTCTTATTACAGTTACTTACATACTGAAAAAGGACATGTGTATGAAATCATTGTGATTTGTCTGTGTTAAGGATACCTAAGTTCAAGAGCTGCTCTACAGCCCTGATTGCCTGCCATAGACTTAACGTGGGTTAGACTAGCCACTCAGAATTATTCAAATATCATAGAATGGGGGGACAGTAAAAAAGAAAATGTCATGTCAAGTACCGTTGAAAAGCAACGCATTGATTTTCATCAATTTTGGTGGATCTCAACGGGCTCCGTGATCCACCAGTAAGCTATGACCAACAATTATTAGCGGGATTTAATATAATAGTGTCCAATACGTAAGAGAGCAATAATAAAACAAAACAACCATCACAACAAAAGCGTAACAAATGCGCAATCAAAGCATTCTTTATATTAAGCATAGGTATAAAACAGAAACTTACCGACATTTTTCATCTGAGTCTTGAACCCTGGTGTAGGCAGGGCGCGACGCAAACTTTTTTTTAAGCACATGTGCGCCTAACTTAAATTTAGGCGCGCACTGAATTTTAGGGGCACACACACACACTCTCACACAAAAAATAAGATTTTGCTCACATTTATTGTTCAATATCTACAAATCCTTTTTTTCCTTCCTTTCTTACATAACACTTGTGCAGTTCAATACTTTTGCATCAACAAAATTATAATGGACAACTTTTTTTCCGACTTTAAATGATTTTGAACTGCCTGGTAGCATCGTCCTCTGAATGTGCTACTTGCCTGTTCATGGTATGTGTGTTAAAGAGTGAAAGAGGATATTCTAGCACAAGTTATTGAGAGTATGAGAATCAGGGGAAATGATGTCTATAACATGATTGTAACACATGTACTCGTGCTGGACTCCAGGCCTCTTCGCTGCTAGCTGCTACTCCCTCTGTGTTTCAGGACTATCCCAGTAGCTGAGCGTTTCTTCACCAGCTCTGGGTCTCTGACGTTGAGACAAGCTGCCTGGTACCCCAGTGAGACTGAAGAGCTGCACTTAGTGCTGCTTACCTCTGACAACTCCCTCTGGTAAGAGCCGGCTGGGATTCATTCCTATCGGAGTTCTTGTGAAGAAAATTAATGGCAAACAGTTGGAAGGTTTCTTATTTTAATTTGTCTCTTTTTGGCAGAAATATATATTTAAAAAAATATACACCCAGGAAGAGTCATTGTCAAAACAGTACATTCAGAATTGTTTTTCCTACAAGGACTCAAAACTCCCAGAATCCTGATGCATCCCTTCAACGGGAAGTGCAGCATGAGTGCGTTCACCAGTTAATGTTATATCTTGTTACAATTGTAAGTCGCCCTCGATAAGGTGTCTGCTAAGAAATAAAAAATAATAATAATAGTGTGCCTCTTTCATATAGGAAAAGATCTAAAGTGATGGAATACATATTAGATACGATTTCCTGGGATTGGTTAGGTATATGTATTTAACTGCAATAGGTCCTGAATCCTGCTCCTTGTTGTTTTGCTGTCTCCTCAGGTGCTACAGTCTGAAGGAGCCACAGACCCCAGCAAGGAGCCTCTCTCTCTCTCAGCCTGAAGAGGAGAGTGCTGTCCGGACAAGAGGGTGCGTGAGGGGCCTTTCATCTCATAGGGGCCCGCGTGCTGCTCTCTGAAAGCACAATATACTTTGCTCCCAAAAATAAAGGGATCTTCATTAGGGGTGTAGCGATACAGTAATGTCGCAATACAACATGTGTCACGATACACATCCTGATGGGGTACTTCTATGATGCATAATAAGATTAAATAGTCATTTAATAGGGGGACCATTTTGTATGAAAGTGAAATTGGGAGGTCTGAAGTCATACATTTGGTGAACTACAGGGAGTTCTGTTGTGCTTTTGGTCTTGTATCTTGGATTGTTACACCCCTTATATTCATAGAGATTCAGAGGAGACTTGAATAAGCAGACACAAATGTGTTTACAGTTATTGGATTTACATTTTAGTTTTCTTAATGCTTAAGCCCTGCCCTCAGTCATAAAACCAAGGTCTTATTGTAAGTGACTCTGCAGCAGCAGTTGTGATGCATAATTCATCCCCTCATCTCTGTAATTCGCTTTGGATAAAAGCGTCTGCTAAATGATTAATGAATGTATCTCAGGGGCTGATTATTCCAACTCCTTGCACTGGGCCAATTTAATAATGTATCTAAACAAGGGCAGTTCTGAAATTAAGTGAAAATTTCAAGCCCTGCACAGGTGTTCTACTTTTATGTAAGGAAATTTGATTGAAACCACCACTGCTTTTAAACAAATCTGTATTTTCGAACTGAATCTTGTTCAAGTGAGTTCTGATGTCGTCGTGTTGGGTTTGTTTCAGGCGGTCCTATGCAGCTTCACTGGGGGAGATCGCTGTAGCATTTGACTTTGGCCCCAGGCTCCCGGCCCCCAAGCAGCTCCTGGGTCAGCGAGCGAGGGAGGACGTGCTGGCGTACCCCCTCTACATCCTCTACGAGAATGGAGAGACCTTCCTCAGCTATGTCAGCCTGGCACAAAGGTCAGCTCCACTACAAAACTAGCCACAGGGACAAGGATCTGGGCGTATAGATAGGGATGGCCACGTGTAATCGTTTATTACAATAATCAATTCGAAAATTACTAATCGTATAATATATCTTGTATAGCAAGTAGGGCTATCAGTTAGTCACAGTTAACTTCTGCGATTAACGCATACATTTCCTGAGGTTAATTCTTTTAACAGGCTAATCACACTCTTGTCTTGTCCCTCTTAGCACACTGTAATTCATTTCCTGTGGCACCATTTTAGTGCATGCCAGGGTTGATTGAGTGCAGTCATCTTTAAAATATGAAATGTGTAGCAAAGCACTCAAACTGAAGGACTGAATGGGACGTTTATTTTTTAAAAACTTTCTGATGGTTCATTGGATAGAAAGAGGGTTACTTGTATCTACTGTCAAAGTGAGTTCCAGCTACACAGAAGTGCATCTAGTATGCTGTACCACCTGCGTGCTAAACATGCTTTCACTTCTCAAAATACACTTTAGTAGTTTTTTCGCTACAGACAACAATACAACGACAAATGAGACCTGTCACTCTACTCAACGCACACAGATCACACCACTTTCAAATACACAATTCAATTAGCAATCAACATTCTGAGAATTGGTATAGTTCAGGCACCTGTATAAAGACTTAACTCAGGGACAAAGAAGTTAGAAATAATCTCAATTAGTACAAAGTGCCCAGTTTACATTTAGGCAATACAAATAGGCACTAATAACCCAACACCATATGTCAGACAATTCAATCCCCACACCATTCTTCAATTAATTTAGAAACCCTACAGAGTACACTAGAATGTGACCTATTGCAACAAGAAGAACAAATAATTAAATAAACACATTAAATAATCCTTTTCCAGATTAAGGCCCTTTGGTGTTAAGGTGTCCAAAAAGTGAATCCAATATGATTAACATCTCCACCTCTTTTATTCACACCAACTTATTCAATGCCAAAATAAAAAAGTCAATAATATTATGTTCCCCGCTGGATAAAATGATCAGATACAGGTGAAGATCCATCTATCGACCCTGCTCGTTCTGACCCCTGACGCCTCTAGCAGAGGACATGAAGAACACGCTCATCTGTTGAAACGCTTTCTGATTTCCATGCTCTGCACTAGCCATAGTCCTTTTTTAAATGTAGAAAAGTAAATGTTATTTTGTCACATCTGTTACCACATTTCTTTAATCCGTTCTTCCATTTCTTTACCGTCTGAAAAATGAACCATTATAGTTACAAGTTACTGAAATGTAATCGGGTTACAGTAAGACGTTACAGTAATGTGTTACTCCCCAACACGGATTCTAACCACCCTGTCTTTTTTAATTGGGTGGGGGTTAGTATTAAATTTTTCCGGTGTGTCCCACTGTATTGTCAAGGTGCTTGTGTAGTTGTGTGTAACACTGGGGTTCTGTGTGCTCTTTGCACAGTGGAGGGAGTCTGGGGAAGCCTGTGGGCCCCCTGCCCATGCACCCTGCGGCGGAGGATAACTACGGCTACGACGCCTGCGCAGTGCTGTGCCTGCCCTGCGTGCCCAACATCCTGGTGATCGCCACTGAGAGCGGCACTCTGTATCACTGTGTGGTGCTGGAGGGGGAGGAGGAGGAAGACCCTGCAGTGAGTACCAAGGGACACAGCTGGCATGGACTGCTGCTTATAGTAATTGTAGCCAACAAAGTAATTGCATAAGGCTTACCTGTTTATAGGCCTCAAATGTTCAGTTTTGAAATAAACATGTTATAGCAAACATGTAATTTTATTTTAAAGAAAAGTAGCACTACTTTCAAGAAAGATCTCAGTTACTAAGCCTTATTCACAGGATATCTGATGCACTTGTACTTCCTGGGTCATTTTACCTCTGCCTTCTGGGTCATGTTACTGGCTAAAAGCAGGGCTGTCGGTTAGGGAAGCAGTTTATTGGGTTATTACAGGAAAGAAGCTGTTGGGGACAGTTTCATCCACTAGGTGACCAAGGAATGCAAAACTAACCAAAAAGCATGGATGCAAACAGAGATGTATTTAGCCGAGTGTAGTGTCAGAGATGATGCTTTAAAATAGAAATGCATGATTACTTGAAAGTGTAACATTTTAACACCTAAACTGACATGTAGGGCTAAATAGTGCCCAGCAAGTGGTAATGTTGAGCCCTCTATAAACTACTAGTCTAGTCGGCCAGGGTGTCCTCGGCTCACCGCGCACCAGCGACCCCTGTAGTTTGGCCAGGCGCCTGTGGGCTTGCCTGTAAGCTGCCCAGACCTGCGTTGTCCTCCGACGCTGTAGCTCTGAGGTGGCTGCATGGTGGGTCTGCAGTGTGTAAAGAAGCGGTTGGCTGACGGCACACGCTTTGGAGGACAGCGTGTGTTTGTCTTCGCCGCGCCTGAGTCAGCGCAGGGGTTGTAGCGGTGAGCTGAGCCTAAAAATAACTGGCTATTCCAAATTGGGAGAAAAAAATGATAACAATTGGCGGCTACTAAATAAAAAAAAATAAATAAATAAAAAAAGTTAGTTCCTATGCATACATACATACATACATACATACATACATACATATGCCTACCCAATTGGATTTTGCATCGCATTGGCATAGGGCATGATCTCCTGATATACTCCTAATGTACAAACGAGAGGAGGCCTTTCAGCCCATCTGTGCTCATCCAGCTTCTAGTTGCTGATTGATCTCGGCTCTTAAAAGAATTTTACGCAGTCAGCATTGATCAAACACAATTTAATTCGACAAGTTAAAATGTGCATTAATAGCTTAAAAATAAAATACTATTAAAACATCAAATTCACCTTTACTAAATGTCTGCATCTTTCATATAGGAAATGAGAGATCTAAGAACGATGGCAACACACATTAGGTCAGATTCACTGGAATTATGTATGTGTCTCTGAACTTCTAGTGGTAATGACCAACAAGGAGGCCTGTCTTCTTTTCCCCCTGTAACCCGGGCTCCTGTCCCCTCAGCTCAGTGATCGCTGGCCCCAGGGTGCGTTGCCGGTGCCCTCTCTCTGTCTTCTTTTCCCCCTGTAACCCGGGCTCCTCTCCCCTCAGCTCAGTGATCGCTGGCCCCAGGGTGCGTTGCCGGTGCCCTCTCTCTGTCTTCTTTTCCCCCTGTAACCCGGGCTCCTCTCCCCTCAGCTCAGTGATCGCTGGCCCCAGGGTGCGGTGCCGGTGCCCTCTCTCTATGTCTACGAATGTGTCGAGCTCGAGCTCACTCTCAAACTGGCAGCCAGCGAGGATGGAGAGGAGCCTCTAGAGTCAGACTTCACCTGCCCAATCAGACTGCACCGAGGTAGGTGGACTCCGCCCCACAAGCATTTGTTAGTATTTTGATATAGTCAGCTTAACCTCTGAACTGCCTAAATCCAGCTCTCCTATGATTCTGAGCAGGACACAGAAGCTCTCACTT